>NC_057805.1:51082173-51439314 GCF_018294505.1 Triticum aestivum
TTTAGCTCGATGACGTCCCTCGAACTCCGATCCAGCCGAGTGTTGAGGGAGAGTTTCGTCAGCACGACGGTGTGGTGACGATGATGATGTTCTACCGACGCAGGGCTCCGCCTAAGCTCCGCAACGATATTATCGAGGTGTAATATGGTGGAGGGAGGCACCGCACACGGCTAAAATATCGTATATCAATTGTCGTCAAGAGGTGCCCCCTGCCCCCGTATATACAGGAGCAAGGGGAGGCCGCCGGCCTAGGAGGTGTGGCGCGCCAGGAGGAGTCCTACTCCTACCGGGAGTAGGACTCCCCCCCTTTTTCCATGGTGGACTAGGAGTGGAAGGGGGAAGAGGTGGAGGGGAGGAAGGAAGGGGGGCGCCGCCCCCCTCTCCTTGTCCTATTCGGACTGGGGGGAAGGGGGGCGCGGCCTTGCCCTAGCCTCCTCTCCTCTCTTCCACCTAGACCCAATAAGGCCCATTAAGTTACCGGGGGGTTCCGGTAACCTCCCGGTACTCCGGAAAAATCCCGATTTCACCCGGAACCCTTCCGATGTCCAAACATAGGCTTCCAATATATCAATCTTTATGTCTCGACCATTTCGAGACTCCTCGTCATGTCTGTGATCACATCCGGGACTCCGAACAACCTTCGGTACATCAAAACATATAAACTCATAATATAACTGTCATCGTAACGTTAAGCGTGCGGACCCTACGGGTTCGAGAACTATGTAGACATGACCGAGACACCTCTCCGGTCAATAACCAATAGCGGAACCTGGATGCTCATATTGGTTCCTACATATTCTACGAAGATCTTTATCGGTCAGACCGCATAACAACATACGTTGTTCCCTTTGTCATCGGTATGTTACTTGCCCGAGATTCGATCGTCGGTATCTCGATACCTAGTTCAATCTCGTTACCGGCAAGTCTCTTTACTCGTTCCATAATACATCATCCCGCAACTAACTCATTAGTTACAATGCTTGCAAGGCTTATAGTGATGTGCATTACTGAGTGGGCCCAGAGATACCTCTCCGACAATTGGAGTGACAAATCCTAATCTCGAAATACGCCAACCCAACAAGTACCTTCGGAGACACCTGTAGAGCACCTTTATAATCACCCAGTTACGTTGTGACATTTGGTAGCACACAAAGTGTTCCTCCGGTAAACGGGAGTTGCATAATCTCATAGTCACAGGAACATGTATAAGTCATGAAGAAAGCAATAGCAACATACTAAACGATCGAGTGCTAAGCTAACGGAATGGGTCAAGTCAATCACATCATTCTCCTGATGATGTGATCCCGTTAATCAAATGACAACTCATGTCTATGGCTAGGAAACATAACCATCTTTGATCAACGAGCTAGTCAAGTAGAGGCATACTAGTGACACTCTGTTTGTCTATGTATTCACACATGTATCAAGTTTCCAGTTAATACAATTCTAGCATGAATAATAAACATTTATCATGATATAAGGAAATAAATAATAACTTTATTATTGCCTCTAGGGCATATTTCCTTCACTTGCTGGTGTGGCAATCCTTGAATATTTGCACTGCATGCGGTTCAGGTTCTTTTTGGTCCGCACAGGCTTTCCTCTGTATTTGGAACAAGTCAATATAGATATGATAATATGGCACAGAAAAAAAGAAGGAAGTAGCAGCTATTTACAAGAGCCTCGCAGTGTGCAATATAGCTACGAGATCCTGTTGTCTGTTGGAATTTCACTTTAGAACGGTTGGTCTTGTTCTTCAAACAGTTAGCCTAGAAGAAGATACACTTGTATGGCACATACATAAATACAAGTTCAATATGTGGTCTGATCAAATACATATAGCCTACCTGATACTTTGGATCAGACCAGTGTTTAATGAGGGCTGTCCAGTCTTCATCTGTAATATATTCCACTAGAGATGTTTGGGCGATTTCATTGTTAGCCTTGCCTTCAAAGTGAGATTTTCTAAGGTGGTACCGATACTGTCACAGAGCAGACTGATAAACATGAGTGCATGCTTTTTTAGTTGCATCATCTTTCGGATCCAACTTGAACCTCATCTGTTATAAAAAGAATGTGAGTCTTATTAGGAGGAAGCTAGAAAGTATGGGACAGAGCAAGACAATATTACTAGTTGCGATGAATAACATTACTTACGGATAAATGGTCAAGGAAGGTGTTAAACTGGGTATTGTCTTTCTCATTCCTGTACTGGATCCACGTTGGGAGAATACGTGCATGACACCTAACGGCAATGGTTGCCTCTGATACTAACTTGGCTGACTCTGTAGCATCACGTGGCCTTTTTAAACCTGCCTCAAAATGGATCTCCATTCTTCCTCCTTTAGATTTTGTTAATCTGTCAAGTATTATCCCTGATGTCTGTTTCCGCTTGCATCGTGGTGCTAGTTCAACAACGAATATGGAAAGTGTTACTGTACATCAAACTGTGAGAGTACATATAAAGGAGCATGCAACTGCAACTTGACTCGGTCAGGTACTGTCTTGGTGTTGATGCTCATGAGGTTCATCTGATCTTGCCAAGCCCTGTTGTGTCAGCAGTGCTTCGGAAGTAGTGTTAGGTGTGAAGGCAGCTTGGGAACTGGCCAGTTCCGGAGCAAACAAACCTCGTTGAGATGCTAGTACAGTTGAAGCGCATGTTGCAGCTGGTGGAGCAGGTGATACTGTGTTTGTAGATTTAGCCGGTGAACTTGGACCTTCTACTGCACTATAAGTACCAGCAGAATCTGGACGGCCGATCCTTTTCCGTTTCACCCGACGAGTAACACCACTGCCTACTATATTATTTTCCTTGCTCTTTTTTGACTTTGCCATGTCAAGCCGTACCCACAACACAAAAGAATAAAATTGCTCTTCAGAACTCATTGATGCATGATACAGACAAGCAATACATTGTTGTAAGACAACCATATGAGGATGGAATATGTAAGGAAAACAGGACGACATGACATATTCAAAGCTACGATGTGTAAACTAAGCAGAAGGATTTTCAAGAAAATAGAAGTGATGCAAGCTAGACACCATATGAAAGATGCAACCAATATTACTCTGCCAAGTTAAAACTGTCTTGTCATAAGTGGCAATTCGAAAAATTAGAAGCAGTACAACATAGAAATCAATGCAAGATGCAACCACTATCAAACTGCCATGTTAAAAGTGTCCAATCATGAGTGAGTGATGCGGGATACACAACAGCAGTACTTTGATGTAAGAACATGGTATGATAGATAGATGCAGTGTATTCTAGACACAGAACGCCATGTCATATGCACATGTATAACGTATGAACTCAGCAGGTGCAATTTAATCAAAATAGAAGAAATACAGGCTAGACAACATATGAAATATGAAACCAATTATCACACTGTCAACTTAGAGCAAGCACCTGCGATGGAGTACGGGAGATGAACTCATCATGTAGACTCGGGACTTCAACTTCATTAGCAGTAGTAGTGGAAAATCTAGAGAGTCTCTGTTTGCGTCGGTGCGGAGGACCACCAACATCCCCTAACTTACACTTTTCCTTCCTATCTTCTGATATTGCCTTATGAAGTCAAAACCACAAGAAGATGAATAAAATTAGCTCTGCATAACTGGTTGATGCATGATACAGACGAACACTACTTTGATGTAAGGCAAGCGCAGGATAGGAGGATGGAATATATACAAAAAAAGACAGCGTTTCATATTCACACGTACGATAGGAGGATGGAATATGTATGAAAAACAGTAAGTGGAAGGCATTTCAACAAAATTAGAAGAAATGAAAGCTAGGCACCATATGAACATGCAACCAATATCACTCTATCAGGTAAAAAGTGTCTCGTCGTAAGTGCCATTTCAAGAAATTAGAAGCAGTACAGGCTAGAAGACAATGCAAGATGCAACCTACATCACAGTCCCAAGTTAAATGTGTCTTATGGGTAAGTGATCGTTGCAGGTATAAGTTGTAAGCTACGCAGATGCAATTCAACATAATCAGAAGCAATACAAACTAGACATCATACGGAAAATGCAACAACATATAACAGTTCCAAGTTCGAGCAAGCACCTGTGATGGTGGAGTAGGGGAGATGTGCTCATCATGTACACGTATGTTCTAGAAACAGGAACACGTGTCATATTCACAGGCATTATGTGTAAAGTAAGCAGATGCAATTCAACAAAGTTAGAAGCAATACAAGCTAGACATCATACGCAACATGCAACCACATATAATAGTGCCAAGTTAGAGCAAGCACCTGTGATGGTGGAGTAGGGGAGATGTGCTCATCATCTACACAGCTACGTTGACTGTCTAGCCTTGCGTTGTCTTGCGAATCTTGTTGGGAGGATGGCGGAGTAGAATCTATAGAGAACCTCCGTTTCAGTTGCTCGGAAGGACCACCATCATCCAATGCCTTGCCAATTTCCTTCAGTTTATTTATTTTGCATTGTGAGGTCAAACCGACAAGAAAAAGGAATATAATTCGCTCTTCAGAACTCATTCATGCATGATACTGACGAACACTACTCTGATGAAAGGCAAAGTCATGATACGAGGATGGAATATGTACGAAAAAATGGATGGCTTGACATATTCACACCTATGATGTGGTAACTAAGCAGAAGGCACTTTAACAAATTAGAAGCACTGCAAACTAGACACCATATGAAAGGTGCAATCAATATCACTCTGCCAAGTTAAAATTGTCTCGTCATAGGTGTCGTTCATCAAACTAGAAGCAATCCATGCTAGAAATCATATTCAAGACGCAAACCAATATCACACTGCCAACTTAAAGGTGTTCCATCATAAGTGACTGATGCAGGATACACAAGAAGAGTAGTTTCATGTAAGAACATGGTGTGATAGACAGATATAGTATGTACCAAAAACAGGAAAGCGTGTCATATTCACACGTATCATGTGTAAGCTAAGCAGATGCAGTTTACACTAATTAGGAGCAATACAAGCTAGACACCATATGCAACATGCAACCAGATATCACACTGCCAAGTTAGAGCAAGCACCTTGGATGGTGGAGTAGGGGAGCGGAGACTTGGACCTTGTAATGCACTATCAGTACAAGGAGAATCGGTACAGATGCTCCGTTTATGTTGCTGCAGAGGACCACCATCATCGCCTTCCTTACTCTTTTCCTTCCTCTTTCTTGATTTTCCCTTCTCAAGTCAAACCCACAAGAAAAAGGAATAAAATTTGCTCTTCAGAACTCATTGATGCATGATATTGATGAACACTACTTTCATGTAAGGCAGCTGCATGATAGGAGGATGGAATATGTATGAAAAATAGGACGGCGTGATATATTGACATGTATGATGTATAATGTGTAAACTAAGCACAAGGTGCTTGAACTTGTTAGAAGCAATGCAAGCTAGAAACCATATGAAAGATGAAACCAACATCACTCTGCCAAATTAAAAGGGTGCCCTAACAAATGTATTTGACCAAATTAGAAGCAATACATGGCAACAGGCTAGAAATAATATGCAATATGCAACGAATAAAGGTGACTCATCGTAAGTGATTGATGCAGGATACAGAAGAGAGGTAGTTTCATGTAAGAACAAGGTTAACACATAGATGTAGTGTGTACCAAAAATAGGAAGGCATGTCATATTCACAGGTATAATGTGTAAACTAAGCAGATGCAATTTAACCAAATTGGAAGCAATACAAGCTAGACACCATATGCAACATGCAACCACATTTGACAGCGCGAAGTTAAAGCAAGCACCTGGGATGGTTGTGTGTGGCAATTGAGATCATCAACTGCAGAGCTACGTTTACTGTCTCCAACTGCTGACACTGCATCCTTTAGAGCGCTGAAACGCTTAGTGCTTATCTTCGAATTACACTGGAGCGACTTCTGTCTTTTCTTTTCAGCATTCATCAACACTGCGTTAGAGTCTGAAATACCCATGCATAAAAAAACAATAGTGTAAGTATGGGTGAAGTGTGTGCACAATTAGTACAGTGTAAAGGTAGCAGATAGCAGGTCGGTGAGAAATAAATGACGGGAGACATATGATAGCTCTGCAACATGCATGGCACACTAAATTACTACAGGATTCTATGAAAATAACATTCGACTGAAAACAAATAGGTCAGTCCATTTTTTCTGCACCGTCCGATGTACAAAGAATGGGCAGATCGCCTTCATCTACCTCCAGCCAGTCAGTGTTGACGATCTTCCTCAAAACGGCAGCGACCACCAGCCCAGTCCCCTGCCTGCGCCCTCCCCTCGATCTCACCGCACCGCTGTGCTTGGCACCGCCCCCCGGCAATCCATTCAAGCCCGGCCGACCTCCAGATCGGGCGGAAGCAGCTCCTGCGCCCCACACCCCTATGATAGACACCGATGCGCAGCTTCCCCGGCAAACAGGCGGACTAGGTGCTCCGCGCGCCTAAGCGGGTGCTGCTTCTTTTAATTGCGGTTTGACTGACCCTGAATTGAAATTCAGGCGGGCTACTGACCTCTAGCAAAGGTGAAATAGTAAAGGGAGGAAACCTTGTGCATTTAGTATCACGAAGAAGATGTAGTAAGAAGCGCTCAACTAGTTTCTTTTGTGGGATGAATACGGTGTGAGCAGAGACGTAAGGTTTGCACGAATAAGGGAAGAGGAGTACCTCTTTCTGCTGGCAGTGATGTGTCCTCCTTCTGTTTTTCCAACGGTCTTCTTGTGGTTCGCCGGAAACGAGAAGTTGTGGAGGACGGTGCAGCCTTGGACGAACCCATGGCCAAGTTGTTGAGTGTGGTGCGGTGGCCGTTTGTCGGCAGCGGGGAAGCAGATCCGAGGCGGCGAACGACGGCGTAGCGGGAACAACTCCGGTGCGGTGGAAGGTTGCGACAGTGGAGCGGTAGCAGTGAGGCGCAGGACGGCGTGGTCGGAGTGGTTCTGGTAAGGCGCATGTCGGCGTCGGCGTCGTGGAGGCACCTCTACCTCGGCTTCAGCTGCTAAGTCCTTGAGGGCGTTGCGGTTGCGGTTGCGTTGGACGACGACGTCGGGGTACCGACTCCGGCGTGATGGAGGAGGGCGGCAGTGGATTGGGCGCTATGGGGTGGAGGACGGAGGAGGCTGGGGTTTCGCGGCTGGTGGAGAGGGCGTTTTGGCGCCCACGAAGTATGAATGGGGAAACGGAGGGAGGCGGGGAACTAAGGAGGGACAATGTTTCGGTTTGGGACGTGCTTGTTTGAAATTTGGGGAAAGTTACAAACTTTGCCCCCATCTAAAATTTCGGACATATTGCGGGTTGGGGGTAGGACAGTCATCTCAGGTGTCCCAAATGTGGGCGGGATAGATTTCGGCCGAGCGCATGGGTGTTTAGGCGCCCACGGCGTATGAATGCTTCTCGGAGGCGGTTGAGACTGGCGTCTTGGTGAAGTTACAAACCTACCCCGGTTTAGACCTTTGGACATCGGGCCGATAGGCTACACGGGCCAGAGTCAGGACAGTAATTTCCTACCACCAAACATTAGTCTCGCACGGTTTCGGGTGACCAGAGGCCTATTTGGCGCTTCGTTCAATATTTGGGAGCAGAAGCATTAACGTTTTCGGTTCTCTTGAATTGAACATTCAGGATTTGTCAAACTTCACAAATCTTTACTCGAAAATCCTAAAGCTACGATTATTTTGGAATGGAGGTGGTACATTTGAATATACATTGTACACGAGTATATATTAAAAAATATGCAACTTACCTCAGTTCATGCATGGTTCCAGATATAATCTCCTTGGTTGCAAAACAAAAAGTTAGACATGCGTATGAATATATGTAGCATGTTCAAACGCACAACAAAGATTGATGCCCCTTTTACATCTAATTTACAAATGCCATTATCTCGGGTTCAAATAGATGAATGCACTTCCTATGAATTCGAATCTTCGAAACCCCCTTTATGTTGAATTCGACATGTATTCTATTTTGTACCTAGCAATTTGGAATGTATCCATGCAAGTGACAAATGTATAAAGTGCTTCACACTAACAACATGGAGTGCACTAATTAATGTTTATATATGAATTGCAAAAGCATCCATTGCATGTATTTCAAACCGCTCTCACTTTATGGATGGATAATATGAAATAAACACATGCACATGCTAGAATTCAATAGAGTATGGGTGTTGATAGACCGATTTTCGTCCATACGAAATTTGCAAAATTCATGATCTCATCCAAAAATAATAACAATGCCATTTATATTTTAATTTAATGCGTAGAACCACCTTTTACACGTAGATGCACTATGCCTCAGCCCGTTCTCACAAACGCGCTATATATCTCTCTATCTACCGCATAAGTGCACACACTTTATATGCATCGGCATTTCTCTTTCACACATGCTCACAATCTCTCTCGGGGTGTCGGGAAGTCTCACGCACATGCTCTCTCTGTATCTCTCTCTCTCTCTTTCTGACTACTATGTACCACTCTTTTCACTAATCTCAGTTTGAAAACACTATTTCTCTCACATGCATATATACACACGCACGGTCTCTACTAGCCCTCTATACGCACATATATGTGCCTACGTGTCTCCCGCACGCACATTATCTTTAGGCCTCTCTCGCACACATTCCCCCCCCCCAGACACACCTCTCTCTTAGTAGTTGGCAGATATGATTCCATCATATCATTCGGTAGGATATCCCTGACTGTTAGGCTGGATGGTAATACGAGGCAAAGTTTTACCCTAGTTCGGACCCTTGCAGTTGAGGAAAAAGCCTACTCCTGGTACTCTATATTAGTGATAGGGGTGTGTACAAAGTACACGTGAATACCAGGCATTGTGCGTGTGTGTATACTATCGACGAACTAGCCCCCAAGTTTCTATAACATACTGGGGTCCTAGGGTTACAAATCATATATAGTCGGCTTATCACCAGTGGGGATAGAGTCCTCCGCGACTCCGGTAGCGAGCTTCATGTTGTATGCCGAGTCCTCCACATGGGTCTTCGTATAACGCATCTCGATCCAACCTATGTGGCCCATGATGGAACCGACCCATGAGTCCTCATGTTGACCCACCACAACTAGAAATGATGTGCCCACCACACCACACACGCAATCGTCCACTAAGAAAATAAGCATATACAACAGTACAATGTTATACATGAAGGTTAATTGCATGGTGCATCCAAAAATATTTGTTCTGCATTGTGAATGTTTATATATTCTCCTAAAATATTAGTCACGGGAAAGAGAAACGAAGGGCATATCTCTCCTTGTCTCCGCCGGATACGAGCTATGCAGCTCGCTGATCCACCTCCCTCCCCTCGCCCGACGGAGCCAGTTGCCACCCCAAGCCGGCGCGCGCTTCAGCAACTCGCCGCTCCAGGCCAGCTCGACGAGGAGCGGCGCACGGGCGTCGTTGCTGCCGTCCACGCCGCCGCCTCGTACCGCGTCTCCCGTTTCTGTGGCCGAGACCCCCATGCCGGCGGCCGCGCCATGCAAGCAGCGACAGAAGCCGGGTGCGGGGAGAGCGACGAGTCGGTGGCGAGCGCCTCCGCGTCCGCCACCATCATCGAGGAGAAGTAGAACACGGGAGGCCGCCGCCGCTTGGATCCCATGAAGGCCACCACGGAGGCGACGCCGGCGTACACAGCAGGTGTCTTGCCGGATCCTTTTCTTGCGAGGACCTTCGTCGACCCCGCATATACCTCCGGGGCTCCCGGCAGTCCGGTGATCCTGCTGTCGGACATGAGGAACACAAATCGATCGCCGGGTGACCATTTAGGCCAGGTATTATATACATGTGCTGTCTAGAACTAGCACCGCGTAGTTCATTTGAATGTAATGAAATCCGTTAGGTTTGTATGAAAATCCGGTATTTCTATGATTTCCATCGTTGTTTATATGAAATATCGCCGTGTTTGCGTGAATTTCGTCTGGTTGGTTGACTTGCTGCCATAATGTGTGCGGCTACGGTTGGATGGCGTAATTTGCGGGTCGCCGGTCGGTCTGCGGGCGGCTCGGGCGGGGTGGTGGGACAAAAAGAACACTACTCGTGTGAGCTCGTCTCCAACGTGCGCGCTGGAGGATGCATGAGAACCCGAGCCATTCCTCGTTCATCGATGGCAAAGGCACCGGTGGACAAAAGGGTCGCCAATATTTTGGCTACCCCGGGCAAGATCCAAACAGCCCCTCCCAACAGATTCAAATCCCTCGTTCGCCGTCGAATTTTGCCATGTGTTGTTTTCATGGACTAGCAAGATGCCCGTGCATTGCACGGAACATCAAGATGCATTTTTTACAAAACACCTATTGTGATTGACCCATGCAGGAGTAATCCCATTTTGTAAAAACTAATGATTGCTCGAGAATTTTATCGGATAAATGGTATCTCGAGAATTTTATCGGACTCCATTTTTGTATACAAGTCCACAAACCCATATTACAGGTACCAAGGCAAAAATTAATGTCTTCTAACTCAATGTTGCAAGCCACCTTGTTTCCTTGTTTGTCGTGTAAATTAATGTGTATTCTTCTCTTTCATGCACATCAAGCCAATGCTCACACTCCCGCATGCATGCAAGGGATAATTAATGTCCTCCTTTGCTAGTAGTACTACGAGGCAAACACCATTAATATTGCATCAATTAGTGTTAGTGGCCTTGTATATCTGCAAATTGTAATTTTGATAGTGGCCTTGTATATAAAAATGGAGGGAGAAAGATGAGAGATAAGGTGAGGAGGAGTGGGGCGTGGTGGTGACTGGTGGTCGGAGTGGGCAGAGGCATGGGGATGGACGGCGCATTATGTCTAGGTTTGTATCTCTATAGTCCCTCTCACACACACCCACGTAGGTGGGGGACGTGCACGAAGAGAAGAGGTGCACGCACGGCGCACATACTCCTGTCTCTTTCCCAACCACACCCGCGCGGGTACACGGTGGAGCTCATTTCTGTACGAAAAGGCAGCCCACGTGGTAACTTGACACGTGTACTGGTTGTCCACTAGATGGAGGGAGGATCGTCTACCACGGGTGAACAAACAAATTGCGACTTGACGCGTTATGTTAAAAAAGAGGCAAACCATGTGGGGCCTACCTTAGAGGCAAGGCTCTAGACACTGGAGTACTTTTGATGTGTCCCGTCAACTCGTAGAACGAGGAGAAGCTTGCTTAGTACGCCGTCTCCCCCGCCCACGGGCGCGGTGGCTCGCAGGATGAGGTGAAGCTTGCTTACTACGCCATACGCCCGCTCCCTCGCCCACGCGCGCGGTGGCTCGCAGGACGAGGAGAAAATTTTACTAGTACTCCCTCCGTTTACTCCTCGTCCCTACTACCTTGGTTAGAGAGATTATCATATTGTTGGGAATATATAGTCCTTTAGTACTCCCTCCATTTACTTATACAAGGCCACTATAAAAAAATACATTTTGCATCTATACAAGGCCACAAATAGTAATCGAGACAAAAGTTACTAATCCCTCCTTTCCAGTTTATGGCTCAATTTCAAAATCTCTCCAACCAAGGTAGACGGTGAGTGGTCGAATTAATTTTGTACTCCTAGTTTGCACAAGTAATTAGTACGCTCATTTTTCTCAAGAAGTTATGTTTACCGAGGCATTAATTAGAACGAATGCATGAATGACCACTAAATTTCCATGAACTTCTACATGCATTGGTGAGTTTTCTCTTGACACTGCTTGCATCGGGTGATCTAACGCACCTCGAAATCTAACATGTGATGGTACTACTACTAGTAGTAGAATTGAGACTTATAAAACGAAAAAACGAATGTTTTGTAGATGAGCCCTATAAACCCTAGTGGGTACGTACTCCGCAAAATCAGATTTTTCCAAAACTAAGTCGCTCAACCTTTATTTGCTTGTTTCCCTTCCTGCCTCCTTGCCTCGAACAGACTATGCCAAACTCCCCTGCCTGCCGTGCAGGAAAAGACCCGCCCTCGCCTTTTTTTAGTCCGGGTTTGTATCGATGGATCGCGCGAAGCAGCAAAAACCCAAGCCGTGTCTTGTACTCCTCCGTCGACGCTCGCTTTCATGAATTCTGTACTTCCTGTCTCCGACATGTGGGACATATAGCAACCGGGTCGACGTGTCAAGCACCAAATAACAGTGCAGAACAGCAGGGGGGCACACCCCAGTCGTACCGCCCCAGTAGTAGTAGTAATGAGCAATGCGACGTCAAATCACAATGTCGCACCTTCCCAGATGGACGAAGCAACCATTATTTCACACTTCGGTTCGCCATCATCTCAAACCAGGTAGTATTGCTTCTGCCTCAAGAGGGACACACGCAACGCCTTGGTACATCATGACACGTGGGATCGCATGACATGCCATGCTCCCCCGCCGATCGCTCGGTAAAATCACCTCATTTTTACTACTATACTTCCTCCGTATAGGTTTACATGGCATGCACGTCGTTCTAGGTTGAGAATTTAACTGGCTATATATGTGATGAACAGTATATGTTTAGAAACTACATCCGCTTAATAATCCAATGATATACTTTTTGTGACATAGTAACTCAGATTTAGTTAGTCAAAGGGATGACCTAGAACTACGTGCACGCCCTATAAACCGAGACGTCTAAAAAAATGAGACGGAGAGGGTAGTTCAGTACGTATCTTTTTAGATCAATATAGTTGGGATTCACCAAGGAGCAAAACCAAGTGGTAGGCTGCACCTGTCGTGTTGGCGTAGCGACTCAAGCAGGGTCAGTACGCACACGAAATGGTGACACACTTAACAGGACCCCTTTGGCCAACATGTGGCTCATCCACCATCTTGTTCCACGTGCGATGCACCAAATTACAGTTCGGAGAAGCGGTTGGAATTGGAGGCACCCCGGTCGTAACGCCGCAGTAGTAGAAAATGAGCGATGAGGGGTCAAATCACAAAGCCCCACCTTTCCCGCATTAAGCTGGACGGATGAAGCAACCATCATTTCACTCTAGGGCACAAGAGCATAAAGAAAAGAGAAAACCAATGATGCGTGCGGCAGCTACCGAGGGCACCCTAGGGTAGGGGTCTCCACTACAGATCTTTTTTTGAAAGCGCCTCCACTACAAATCGGCTTCTCCCTCGTCCTCTTGAAGAAAACCGATGATGCGTGCGGCGGTAGGGTTTGTAGGAGTACTACTAGGGCGTGCGGGGCCACATCGTAGTAAACTGGAGAGGGATTGAGTTCGAGTCGACACCTTAAATATGTGTGGGCCGCTTGGTTTTAGGGGAACGAGGCAGCATTTTGGGTTCGGGGACCAGTGGAGATATAGTACGTACAAAAAATTGTGGACGTAGGTTCGACCGAAAGGCAATGATGCATGGGCCCTGCATTTTGATATACCCGGGGCCGCGTGAAATTTGCTACTCTACTCAAAACTAGTAAGGTACACATGCATTGAACGCATGACATTTCGAAACCAAATTATGAATAAATACACACTATAGCATGTAAAGCTTTGAGTCATATATGCATGATGTAGATGTTCGTTTAGTTCTTATAGTTCATCTCATTCAAAATCAATTAGTTTTATAAAAATGTTAAGATTCATGGGGTTATGCATTGTAAAGCATAAAGTAAAAAAAACAAATAATGGCATTTCATTTAGAAAAAAATCAATTATGATACGGAAGATTCTAGAACAAAGGAGAAGTGCATGTGTTTTGAGGTTTGTGCATTATGCGTAAGTTCAACCATGGAGTCTTCTAAATTGTACATGTGGCAGATCTGGTGGAATGTTGATGATATCCAACGGCCAGTAGTGCTCGAATTTGCCATCTCTGCACTATCGGATTAGCTTCATCCAGCGACCATCTTTCAAGTTATTCGCACACTATATAGTTCTTGTGCCATAGTTGCATGTCTTGGAAAAATGCTACTAGTGGGTTGTACTAGCTATTTAGGAATACAAGATGTATACATGGAAGTTGTAGGGAAAGAGATGACATGGAGTATCTCAATTCCTATGACTAGGGATTGGAAAAGAGATGTCATTTGGTGGACATCATAGGAACTTTTCTATTGAATCTAGAGATGACATGTATCTCAATTCCTATGAGGAGGGATTAGAAAAGAGATGTAATTTGGTTCATATCATAGGAACTTTTCTATTGAATATATGCTAATGTTTATTTTCCTTTGAAATTATGGGAGTATAGGAATCCATTCATATGAACCAAGTGGCTCTAAAACTATAGAAATGATATCATGTTTATTTCCTTTGAAATGTGGAGTATATGAATCTATTCCTATGAACCAATTGGCTCTAAAGTGAAAAATCCTATAAAAATCATATCATATAGAGTTCCTATGATATTCCTCCACACCAAAGGATGGTTGAAATTGCTGCAGGTGATACGATGGTCTTTCTTTGTAGACTCCTCCCCCATCTTTATAGTTACCTCTCGAAGATGAATGAAATGATATATACAGGGTATTCTACATGTGCAATTTGGTACACGAAAACTCGGTAAAAGTTTGCGAGGTTCGAATTTTCAATAAAGCTATATGCACTGCATTTTGGAACGGAGGGAGCATACGGCAGTTGCTAACACTCACATGGAAGATTTGTGTGTAGGAGTGGCTGTTCTGTTAAATGACATGGAAAAACTGACACTGTCGGATGCCGATCTAACGGTTCTTACGGCGTTCGTCAGGAAAAGGCTTGTGGCGAACGTTTGTCGGATAATGATTTACGGACACATGCATTGCATTGATACGTGCCCCCTCTCTCTCACGCACACGCACCCTCCCGAGTCCTCTCGCACCCACCGTCTATCTGCAGGTAGACGTCACACACACATGTGCTCTTCACACCCTACCCTCAGACCTTCTAAAAAAAAGACGTCGCGCACATTTTATTTTAGCTCACACGTCACACACTTATACTATTACTCTTGTGGCGAACGTTCTTTGGGCATAGTATATTGTACTCTCACGAAGAGAAGCGGTGCACGCACGCACTAGTTCTCTCACACCCTGTAACACCCCGGATGTAACTTTCCATATTTGTAACTCCAACTCTTGCCATTTTTGGCTATGTGTTATGATATACCCTCCGTGGTCGGGTTTTGTTTTTTGTTTTGCATTTTGTTCATGTCATGCATTTCATATCATGTCATCATGTGCATCTCATTTGCATACATGTTCGTCTCATGCATCCGAGCATTTTCCCCGTTGTCCGTTTTGCAATCCGACACTCCCACATGCACCGGCGCCCCCCTCTTGTTTCTTTTCGTGAGCGACTGTTAAACGTTCTCGGAATGGACCGAGGTTTTCCAAGTGGCCTTGGTACACCACCGGTAGACCACCTGTCAAGTTTCGTTCCATTTGAACGTCCCAACTAGCAAGCAAAGATAGAGCGAACAACTAGCAAGCAAAGATAGAAGTGAGAGCAAGCGTGAGGAGTTCCGCAATCTCAAGCAAGGCAGCATGTCTGTGTCAATACAATACTCAGTTTCGGAAACCCGCGCTGTTCGCTAAGCAAGACGTTCCTGATGAAAAGAGCATGATCTATCAATTCAGAGGTGGGCTCAGAGAAGATCTGCAATTACCTCTCGTGCTTTTTGAGCCGACCAAGTATGATGATTTCTACAATATGGCACTGAAGCAAGAGGTTGCTCAGCTCAAGTGTGAGGCTTCTAAGAAGAGAGTCAGGGACGCAGTTCAGTCTTCTTCTTCCTCACTAGTGGCTGCTAAGCAACAAAAGTTCTGGTTGCCTCCTCCTCCTCCGTTTCGTCAGCCTTACCAGCAGAAGAACAAAGGTGGCCATGGATCTTCCCACTCACCCAACCCTGGCTATCAGAACAAGTCTCAGAATCAAGCTCCAAAGTCCAATGCTCCTTATCACCGTCCACTCTCAGAGGTGACTTGCAACAAGTGTCAGCAGAAAGGTCACTATGCTAACAAGTGCTTTAATCAAAGGCGCCTTCCGCCTCCTCCTCCTGTGAGATCTTCCAGCAATGCAGTGGTCAAGCATAATCCCAAGTCTGCAAAGGTGAACATGATGAATGCAGCTCAAGCGGAGGAATCTACTGATGTGATAATGGGTAATCTCTCAGTTAATGATATTCCTGCAAAAGTCTTATTTGATACTGGTGCATCGCATTCTTTCATTTCAAGACCTTTTGTGGCTAAGCATGATTTGGTTACTCAAGTTTTGCCGAGTCCTTTGTCTATTGTTTCCCCAGCTCGGCAAATGACTTCTCGAGTATTCGTTCGGGATTCCGTCATCAAGATGGGCAACTATAAATTTCTGGCCAAACCAATTGTTCTTGGTGACTCGGATATTGATCTAATTCTCGGGATGGACTGGCTTTTTAAGCACAAGGCTCAACTTGATTGTGCTGCCAGGGAAATTAAATTGACACACTCTTCTGAGGATGTGATTATCTATGCCGCTCATGACGAGACCATTCGGTTGTTTTCTCTCAATGAGAAGGGCGAGTTGAATGCTATTTCTCAAATTCCAGACGTTTGTGAGTACCAAGATGTCTTTCCAGAAGAGCTTCCGGGTATGCCTCCTCACCGGCCAGTTGAGTTCGTTATCGATCTAGAGCCTGGCACGGAACCCGTTTGCACTTGGACCCAAGGAGCTGAAGGAATTAAAGAAACAGCTCGATGAACAAGAGCGTCTGGGTTTGATCAGACCAAGTTCATCTCCATGGGGTTGTGGTGTTCTTTTTGTCCAGAAGAAGGATGGCACGGACCGACTTTGTGTCGACTACCGTCCATTGAACAAGAAGACAATCAAGAACAAGTATCCACTTCCCAACATCAATGAGCTATTCGAGCAACTTAAAGGTGCTAAAGTATTCTCCAAGCTTGACCTTCGAATGGGTTATCATCAGATTCGCATTCGTGAAGAAGATATTCCCAAGACAGCATTCAGAACAAGCTTTGATTCTTATGAGTATACTGTCATGTCTTTCGGCCTTGTCAATGCTCCTCCAACATTCTCTCGGATGATGAATTTCATCTTCAACCCCTATACCAATGAATTTGTCCTGGTGTATCTCGATGATATCTTGGTCTTCTCCAAGAATTAGAAGGATCATGCCAAACATTTGCGATTGGTGCTCGACAAGCTCAGAGAGTATCAATTCTATGCGAAGTTTTCCAAATGTGAGTTTTGGCTCGATGAAGTTCTTTACCTTGGTCACATCATCTCTGCCAAGGGCATCGCTATTAATCCCGAGAAGGTGTCTGCAATTGTGAATTGGGAACCTCCTCAGAATGTCAAGCAGCTTCGAAGTTTTCTTGGCCTTGCAAGCTATTGCCGAAGATTCGTTGAGAATTTCTCTAAGATTGCAAAGCCTCTTTCCAACCTCCTCCAGAAGCATGTGAAGTATGTCTGGTCTCCTAAGTGTGACGTTGCTTTCAACACTCTCAAAGAGAAACTTGTCACAGCTCCTGTCTTAACTCCTCCTGACGAATCCAAGCCATTTGAAGTTTTCTGTGATGCTTCTCTTCAAGGTCTCGGTGCTGTGTTAATGCAAGAGAAGAAAGTTGTGGCCTATACCTCTCGTCAGTTGAAGCCCAACGAAAAGAACTACCCCACTCACGATCTTGAGTTGGCGGCAGTTGTCCATGCATTAATAACATGGAGACATCTCTTGTTGGGAAGAAAAGTGGACATATTCACCGATCACAAGAGTCTCAAGTACATCTTCACTCAGCCCAACCTCAACCTCAGGCAAACTTGATGGGTCGAAATGATTCAAGAGTACAATCCGAGTATTGAATATACTCCAGGCAAAGCCAATGTCATTGCAGATGCTTTGAGCAGGAAGGCTTATTGCAACAGCTTAATCCTCAAGCCATTCCAACTGGATCTTTGTGAAGCTTTCCGCAAGCTGAATCTCCAAGTTGTTCCTCAAGGCTTTCTTGCCAACCTCATAGTCTCTCCTACTTTGGAAGATCAGATTCGTGAGGCACAACTTCTTGATGCCATGGTGAAGAAGGTGAAAAGTGGTATCGACAAGGGTCTTTCCAAATACAAGTGCTATCAAATTGATGACAGAGACACTTTATTCTTTGAGGACCGGATTGTGGTTCCTAAAGGTGATCTAAGGAAAGTCATTATGAACGAGGCGCACAATTCTATTCTTTCCATTCATCCTGGAAGTATGAAGATGTACCATGACCTCAAGCAGTCGTATTGGTGGACTCGAATGAAGCAAGAAATCGCTCAATTTGTGAACGAATGTGATGTCTATCGAAGGGTGAAAGCAGAACAACAAACGAGCAGCTGGTCTCCTCCAACCTCTTGCTATCCCAGAATGGAAGTTTGATCATATCGAAATGGACTTCGTGACTGGTTTTCCAAAGTCCCAGCGCGGAAATGATGCTATATTCGTTGTCATCGACAAGCTTACTAAAGTGGCTCATTTCCTTCCAATCAAAGAATCTATCACAGCAGCTCAGTTGGCAGAGCTATACACCTCCAGGATTGTCTCCTTGCACGGCATTCCACAATTGATTTCTTCATATTGTGGAAGCATCTTCACTTCTAAGTTCCGGGACTCCTTCCAGAAGGCCATGGGCACCAACATTCGCTTCAGCACAGCTTTCCATCCTCAAACTAGTGGCCAAGTCGAGCGAGTCAATCAAATTCTTGAAGATATGCTCAGGGCATGTGTCATTTCCTTTGGCATGAAATGGGAAGATTGTCTTCCATATGTCGAATTCTCCTACAACAACAGCTTCCAAGCGAGTTTGGGCAAGGCCCCATTCGAGATTCTCTATGGCAGAGACTGGTGAGCGCCAACTTCTTGGCAATGACTTAATCACAGAGGCTAAAGAAATGTGTAAAGTCATCCGTGAAAACCTCAAAGCCGCGCAATCGCGCCAGAAGAGTTACTATGATAGTAAGCACCGTGACTTGGCTTTAGAGATCGGAGACCATGTCTACCTCCGCGTCTCTCCAATGAAAGGCACTCGTCGCTTCGGTATCAAAGGGAAGCTTGCCCCTAGATACATGGGTCCTTTCAAGATCTTTGGCAAAAGAGGCGACCTCGCCTATCAACTTGAGCTTCCCCCCAACTTCGCGAACGTGCACGATGTGTTCCACGTGTCATAGCTTCGCAAGTGCCTCAAGACTCCTGAGCGCACCATCAACTTCGAAGAGATTGATCTCCAAGAAGATCTGTCTTATCATGAGCACCCCATTGCTATTCTTGAAGAAACTGAGCGCAAGACTCGCAACAAGTCAATCAAATTCCTGAAAGTGAAGTGGTCGCATCATTCCGACCGAGAAGCCACCTGGGAACGCGAGGGCCACCTCCGTTCCGAATATCCAGAGTTCTTTCAATCCTAGATCTCGGGACGAGATCCTCTCGTAGTGGTGGAGTGTTGTAACACCCTGGATGTAACTTTCCATATTTGTAACTCCAACTCTTGGCATTTTCGGCTATGTGTTATGATATTCCCTCCGTGGTCGGGTTTTGTTTTTCATTTTGCATTTTGTTCATGTCATGCATTTCATATCATGTCATCATGTGCATGTCATTTGCATACGTGTTCGTCTCATGCATCCGAGCATTTTCCCCGTTGTCCGTTTTGCAATCCGACACTCCCACATGCACCGGCGCCCCCCTCTTGTTTCTTTTCGTGAGCGGGTGTTAAACGTTCTCGGAATGGACCGAGGTTTGCCAAGTGGCCTTGGTACACCACCGGTAGACCACCTGTCAAGTTTCGTTCCATTTGGAGGTCGTTTGATGCTCCAACGGTTAACCGGGTAACCGCAAAGTCCTTTTGTGTGTTGCAGCAAACCCCCCTCCAAACAGCCCAAAACCCACCTAAGTCCCCTCCATGCTCTCGGTCGCTCGATCACGATCGTGTGGGCGAAAACCGCACTCCACTTGGAGTCTCCTAGCTCCCTCTACCTATAAAAACACCTTCCCCTCCGAAATTCGGGCGAAACCCTAGACCCCTTCCCCTCTCCGCAGCCGGACACGTCCGCCGCCGGCCGGACGAACAGCGCCGCCGCCCCGCGCCAACCCCAGCGCGACACGTGGCACGCCGCCGTCCCCGCCGCCGAAGCCCGCCCGGGCCCGTGGCCGGCCCCCGCGGCCCGATCACCCCTCCCGCGCTCGCGCCCGGCGCCTCGCCGCCCGTCCACCGCGCGCATCCCCGTGCTCTTCCACCGCGGCCCCGAGCTCCTCCCTCCGGCGAGCTCCGCGCCTCCCCGGAGCGCGCCTCCCCTCCCCCGACCCGCAGCCCCTCTCCCCCTGAGCTCCTCTCCGCCGGCCGCCATCCCCTCCTTCTTCCCCAACCCCGACACGTGGCACGCCGCCATCCCCTCCTTCTCCCCCCCCCCCCGAAATTTTGCCAAGTCCCGTGTATGTTACATTATATGCTCCTGTTCATCGCATCATATCTCACCGCATACTACTCCGTTTTGCGTGCATTATATATCAAAATGTTCAACTCGAGATCTTCTTCATTTTGTTCCATTATGCCATGTTCATTTGAGTCCATCTTGATGCCAAAATCTCTGGTGCAAGAGTGCTATATGCTGTTAACTACTGTTACTTATTAGAACTTGAGGATTTGTTATTTTTGTTGCATTTGATGTGTGCATCTTATGGGCATGAGCTCTACAGGTGTTTTGATCTATGCCATGCTATCTTTACAGAGGTGTATGACATGTATTTTTGTGATCTATGTGGTGACTAGCACAAGCATGCAAACTAGGCTTCGTGATGTTTCTGTTTTCAGGGACTTGGTTTTTCAGCAAGTCTGCTACTGCTGTTATTTTGTTGCCATGTATCCATGTGTCTACAGAGAGATCCATGCTCCTTTTGATGATGTTCACTAAGGATGTTTTGTAGATATAGTTGTGATCTATCCATCCATGCCCCTGTTTGCAATTATGGAGTCCCCTACCATGCCTTAATCTTGCTCTACTTTTGCTAAAAATGTTCCTGGCAGATTGTTTACGTGTTATTCAATTTTGTCAAGGTTGTTGTAGTTGATCCATACATGCTATGTATTTGCTCTTGCCATGGATAGCTTCATAAACATGCCATCTTTCTGTAGGTATACTTTTTTTTATCATGCATTGCTTTGTGATGAGTGCATCAAGCTCACCAAGATGCCTTCATAATACTGTTTCTGCCATGCTCTGTTTTCTGCTAAGTCTGAAACCTGTTAACGAAACTTGCTATGTTTACATGGGTGCCATCATATTTTCTGATCCTTTTTGGCTCATGGTCAGTAAGGGACTTTTGTTATATGCATTTAGTAGATTCATGCCATGCCTTTCTTTGCTATGTTAAGTTCCTGTAGCATGTGTTTCTCTTGCTCTGAACATTGCTACCTGATGTTGTTTCTGCCATGTCCAGTAATTTCACCAAATCTGTGAACCTGATATCGTTTGCACTTTTGCCATGCTTGTTTGAACCTGTTATGTTGTGAACTGGCCATAGCTCAGTGTTCATTTTTTGTCAAGCATCTCCTGTAGAATACTTTCATATGCTTTGTTGCTATGTTGGGGTGTTGTAGCTTAGTTTCTTGATGTATTCTAAGTGCTATCATGTTGTTAATCGCAGATTCGTGTCATTCTTGTTTTGCTTGCCATTTGCAAACCGTGCATCTGTTTCCGGTCATCTTTATATCGATTTTGACTGAAATCATCGCATCTTTCCAGTGGCATACTTGGTTTGCCAAGTTACTGCCTTGTTCATTCTTTTTCTTCTGGAGCACGCATATGCATCGCATATCACTTCTCGCATATCATACATGTTTTGCATCATGTTGCTTGTGCATTTCCCGTGATTGATTGTGGTTCCGTTGCTTGTGTTCTTGTTTTGGGTAGAGCCGGGAGACGAGTTCGTGAACGAGGAAACTGTTGAGTACGCTTACGAGGATCAAGCTTTCGACAACTCTGAGAACCTTGCAGGTAAGATGACCATACCCTCGAAATCACTTCTATCTTTGCTTTGCTAGTTGTTCGTTCTATTGCCATGCTGCGCTACCTACCACTTGATGTATCATGCCTCCCATATTGCCATGTCAAGCCTCTAACCATCCTTTCCTAGCAAACGTTGTTTGGCTAAGTTACCGCTTTTGCTCAGCCCTTCTTATAGCGTTGCTAGTTGCAGGTGAAGTTGAAGTTGGGTCCATGTTGGAACATGGATATTTTGGAATATCACAATATCTCTTATTTAATTAATGCATCTATATATTTGGTAAAGGGTGGAAGGCTCGGCCTTATGCCTGGTGTTTTGTTCCACTCTTGCCGCCCTAGTTTCCGTCATACCGGTATTATGTTCCTTGAGTTATGCATGAACGTAAGTAGTTTCAGGATCACTTCTTGATCATTTCTAGCTTCGCGACCGTTGCGTTGCTTCTCTTCTCGCTCTCATTTGCGTATTTTAGCCACCATATATGCTTAGTGCCTGCTGCAGCTCCACCTCATTACAACTTCTTTTCCTATAAGCTTAAATAGTCTTGATCTCGCGGGTGTGAGATTGCTGAGTCCTCGTGACTCACAGATTCTACCAAAATAGTTGCAGGTGCCGACGATGCCACTGCAGATGACGCAACCGAGCTCAAGTGGGAGTTCGACGAGGAACGTGGTCGTTACTATGTTTCTTTTCCTGATGATCAGTAGTGGAGTCCAGTTGGGACGATCGGGGATCTAACATTTGGGGTTATCTTATTTTCATTTGGATTTGACCGTAGTCGGTCTATGTGTGGATTTTGGATGATGTATGAATTATTTTTATGTATTGTGTGAAGTGGCGATTGTAAGCCAACTCTCGTTATCCCATTCTTGTTCATTACATGGGATTGTTTGAAGATAACCCTTCTTGCGACAATACCACAATGCGGTTATGCCTCTAAGTCGTGCCTCGACACGTGGGAGATATAGCCGCATCATGGGTGTTACACACCCACTCGCGGGTACACGTAGGAGCGCAGTTTTTTGAAGCTGCTACAACAAAATCACTCCACTACATATATAAGTAGGAGCCTTAGCGCTTGCTTTACTAGGGTTCCTCTCGTTCACTCTCTCATGCTCTCCAGATCTAAGCAAGACATAGGTGGCCACACTCTATCTCAGCTCACGGCTAGTCACAAATCCGACCGAACAACCTCGACCGGGGCAGGGGTGTAGGTGCATCGTTCACGATGTCGTCGGCGGCTAGGGAGGAGACCAACGGCTGCCCGCGCGTCTCGATTGGCAGTCGTGCCGTTCTCTCCGAGAGAGCGCCGGCTCCGGAGGGCCTTCGACCCCTTCTTCCTCCCTGCGGTATTGTGGCCAAGATGCGGCCTCCCGATGCCGTCTTTGCCACATGCCGACGACCGTCAGGTATATATTCCTTCGAAACCTGCCTTGCTCTACTGCCCCAGCTCCCCACTTGGCTTTGTGTGGATCTTTTTCTACTTTCGTCCGCTATTCCAAAGCCACCTAGACTTTTACTATTATTAGAGGTAAAGCTAGTTCATATAGTCGACTATAAGAGTTGGTTCAAACAGGGAAGAAAGTGGGAAAGCTGTAGCATGAATCTAGGACTTGGTTCTAAGAGGAAACGGGGGAAAGTAGTAGATACTGGCTACCCAACCGGTCTCTTGGTTGAAAAGACAAAGAAAGCATGGTGGATGGCGAAGGGTGGGGGAAGTGGACCTATCTCTTGGTTGAAAAAGGAAAGAAAGTGACGGGTGTTGGGGGACAACGCAAATGAGAATGAGCAGGTCTAGATTTCCTGTGCTCACATAGAAAAATGTCGCCGAGGAGATAAAAAATGGGACAAATGCAGACATGCTACCTGAGTGTTTGCCGCTCTCGGCAACCACATTTGCCTCACCACTTTATGCCTCTGTTGTCCCTACGCCCATATCGCCACCGTTAATGTAAAATCATATGAAACATTAAGCAATGCCACCTAATGTCACTATAAGTAATGGTCTAGTGCCGTCGATAAATTGAAGCAATGCCACCACCATTTTATGAAGTGCTTCCGTCTTGCTTTATTTCCCATGAATTGTGTTTTTGCAGTTACACTTAAATCTCACACCGCTAACATTGCTTCATCCCAGTAGAACTGCACAAATTTGATTGCACATTTACTGACCATGTGCTACTCTCATGACAGTAATACTAATGCTATTGTTCTGCATGTTAATCTAGTGGCAGTGTTGATGTGATGTGATGCTACTTACTTAAGGACACTTTCATACTGTCAATCTAGTGCCAATTATAACACAATAGATGCTGTTGTTAATCATACGCCACTGCAAATATCTGTCACTGTTTAAATAACCGTATTTCGTATTTGCGCAAACAAGGATGTCTGTCTCCATATCATTTCGGGATGTCTGTCTCCGTATCGTTTCTATCCGCGCAATCAAAAGCACACACCTCAGTTTTAGTAAAACTACGCAAAATGAGATGGCTATCCCTCATTGTCGTCGTCTAACCACCCGTCTTCCAGGTATTCCTACATTGGTAGTTACTAGGTGGAATGACCAACACAATCTAAAAGAAGCTGATTCATACGTTTTACTTCCTGATTGCAGTGCAGGGACGAGCGAAAACATCTGCATCCTAGTCCGGAATGCACTTTCCTCCAGTTCATCCATGGACCGAGGACAAGCTGGCACGGCTGCACGGAGGTTTTTGGGACAGGTGCACAGACAAGAGGCATTGTGGTCTGCTTATTTCTGCAAATAGCGGCGCTTAAATTTAGTGGAATGCACAAGACTTTCAGCTGGTCAGTACACTGCATGGTTCAGTTCAGCATTCCAATTGAGAACACAATTATAATTGGTTATTCTGGAATGAGAGAACCTAACCTTGGATGGTGGCAACAAGAAAAAACCAGAGTGAACTCCAGGAAATTTAAGCCTGCCGGGAGGCCCTTTGCTCAGAGAAGCCCTGCTTGTTTTTTCCTGATTTGTAAACCTTCTCACAACTTTGTCTTTTGCTATTAACTAGTATATGTTTGTTATGTTCTATGAATCATTGAGATGTATAAAATTGCTTAACTTATGCTTTTCAAGTTTTTTATGAAGCCGAGTTTAATGTGAGTGTTCCACATGAACGCTGGACTAGCGTGTGAACGTTTGGAATTTACATTGTGGCCTCAGTTAACTGCATGAACCACTGTAACAAGATAAATAGTTGCTTATATGTCAGACAGCAGATTGTTGATTGTTAGCTGGTCGATAGCCTAGTGTTGAAGCGAGCTGAGCCAATGTGCCGTGTTTTGCACAACTACTTACAAGTGGGGTAGCACCAACAGTGTTTACAAGTACTTATGTATACGTCAGTGCACAGTTCTCGAACGAGTACTCTATTCATCAAAAAAACACTGCTCGTATGATAAAACTAGTGAGGACTCATCTGTTTCGGCAACAATTACGATGATTCACGGGCACACAAACGTAGCAGCAGTTCCCATAGATGGATTCAAACAGAGTACTAGCACCAGAGGGCTCGATAACAGGCAAGGTTCGGATAATTAGACAGAACCCAAATGTGATGCCCGGATAATTAAGCTACAGTAACCCTCTACTAATGATGCCACGTCACCTGTGTCACCGTAGTTAATCCCGGGTTAGTTCAAAATCGATTCAAATTCAAGATTGAATTAAAGTCAAACGATAAAGATTTTCAAATATTAAAACTAAAATGTTGGGGTGTTGCCAAATAATGCATAGGAAATTATTGTGGAGAAACCACATTTTTATAAAAGGTTTAAATGCACTTAAATGATTAAAACAGTAGGTAAGACTATTAAGTAAATTCCTTTGATATTTCATAAAATCATAAGCTATTTTATTATGAGGTAAAACTTTTTAGGGTAGTGGGTTGTTTTGAAACACTAATTTGGAGCTATTGTCATATTTTACTAAACTAAGAATAAAGTGTAACTAAGATAAAACAGAAAAGGAAAATATATAAAAGAAAAGAAATTACAAAAAAAAAGAGAAAACCCCCCTGGGCCGTGGCCCAACTGGGCCAACCCATCAGGCCCATCCGGCCACCCACTCCCCCCCTTATCCACTCACCAACCCCCACCGACACCCCACTTCCCCCTCCCCGCAAATATCTCTGCCCCCCTCTCTCCCGATTGGATCGGGATCGAGAGGAGGAGGCCACCGCCGCCGTCGCCCTCCGCCGCCAGGAGCACGCGCCGCCTCGCCCTCGCCGGCCTGCCTCCTCCTCTCCACCGGTCTGCCTCCTCCGTCGCCGTCGTCCTCGACCACCACCCCGACCCCCACTGCCTCGTTCCCTACGAATCGCGGTGAGGACCGCGACCGCCACTTTCCCTCACCCCGCGGTCACCGCGCTCCACCCGCGCGCGCCCGCACTTGCCCGCGGCCACTGCCCCTTTTGCCTCGTTCGCGCGCACGCGCCTCGCCCGAACGCCGCCGTCCCTGTCCCTGCTTCGCCGTGACGCTTGCCGAGCGCCGTCACCGCGCCCGCCGTCCACCCCGCACGCGCTCGCCCCGCTGCTCGCCTGCAGCCACTGCCGCACACGCACACCCAAGCCCCGCCTTGCCCCTGTCGCTGCCAAGCGAGGCCACAATCGCCTCCCCCCTGCTCGCCACGCGCATCCGCGCCTGCCACTGCCGCGGCCACACCGCGCCCGCGCCATCCGCAGCCCCCTCGCTCGCGGCGCTGCCCCCAGCGCTCTCACGCGCGCAGCCCTCCGTCGGCGCCGCCCGCTGCTTCCCCCTGGCCACGTGCTCCGGCGCTTGGCACACGCGCCTGCACCATCGGGGCGGAGCCCCGGTTAGCCCAGCGCCCGTAACCCGCATCGGCCCCCTGGGCGAATGACACGCGGGGCCCACTGCCCAGAATGCGTTTTAATAAAAAAAGGATTTAAAAAAATTATTATTAAATTAATAAAAATAAATAAATAAATAAATAAATAATATAATTAATCCTGTCAATATTAACTAATTAAGATTAATTAACCTAATAACTAATTAACCTAATTAACTACTGTTAATTAGGTAACAGCCCCTGATAGGTGGGACCCACCTGTCAGGTTGACCAGGTCAACGTTGACTGCTGACGTCATTCTGATGTCATGCTGATGCATTAATTAAAATTTCGAATTAAATTAATTTATTAAATTCTAAAAAGGTTTAATCTTTGAAATATAATACAAAATAAACCGTAGCTCGGATGGAAAAACTTTGTACATGAAAGTTGCTCAGAACGACGAGACGAATCCGAATACGCAGCCCGTTCGTCCGCCACACATCCCTGACCTATCGAACTCGCAACTTTCCCCCCTCCATTTCATCTGTCCGAAAATGCGAAACATCGGGAATACTTTCCCAGATGTCCCCCCCTTCGCCGGTACCACCTACTGCCGCGTTAGGGCACACCTAGCACCGCTCATTGTCATGTCACGCATCGTCATGCTTATGTTTGCATTGTATTTACTGTTTCTTCCCCCCTTTCTCTCCGGTAGACTACGAGACCGACGCTGCTGCTGCCTAGTTCGACTACGGAGTTCACGACCCCTCCTACTTGCCAGAGCAACCAGGCAAGCCCCCCCTTGATCACCAGATATCTCCTATTCTTCTCTATACTGCTTGCATTAGAGTAGTGTAGCATGTTACTGCTTTCCGTTAATCCTATCCTGATGGATAGCCTGTCATTTTTGCTACAGTTGTTACCCTTACCTACTATCCTACTGCTTAGTATAGGATGCTAGTGTTCCATCAGTGGCCCTACACTCTTGTCCGTCTGCCATGCTATACTACTGGGCCGTGATCACTTCGGGAGGTGATCACGGGTATATACTATATACTTTATATACATGACGCGTGTGGTGACTAAAGTCGGGTCGGCTCGTTGAGTACCCGCAAGTGATTCTGATGAGGGGGCTGAAAGGACAGGTGGCTCCATCCCGGTAGAGGTGGGCCTGGGTTCCTGACGGCCCCCGACTGTTTCTTTGTGGCGGAGCGACAGGGCAGGTTGAGACCACCTAGGAGAAAGGTGGGCCTGGCCCTGGTCGGCGTTCGCGGATACTTAACACGCTTAACGAGATCTTGGTATTTGATCTGAGTCTGGCCATTTGGTCTATACGCACTAACCAGCTACGCGGGAACAGTTATGGGCACTCGACGTCGTGGTATCAGCCGAAGCTCTTCTTGACGTCAGCGACGGAGCGGCGCGCGCCGGATTGGACTGGAACGCCTGCTAGGCTAGGTTTGCTTCCGGCCGCCCTCGCAACGTGCAGGTGTGCAATGGGCGATGGGCCCAGACCCCTACGCGCATAGGATTTAGACCGGCGTGCTGACCTCTCTGTTGAGCCTAGGTGGGGCTGCGACGTGTTGATCTTACGAGGCCGGGCATGACCCAGGAAAGTGTGTCTGGCCAAATGGGATCGAGCGTGTTGGGTTATGTGGTGCACCCCTGCAGGGAAGTTTATCTATTCGAATAGCCGTGTCCCTCGGTAAAAGGACGACCCGGAGTTGTACCTTGACCTTATGACAACTAGAACTGGATACTTAATAAAATACACCCTTACAAGTGCCAGATATAACCCGGTGATCGCTCTCTAATAGGGCGACGAGGAGGGGATCGCCGGGTAGGATTATGCTATACGATGCTACTTGGAGGACTTCAATCTACTCTCTTCTACATGCTGCAAGATGGAGGCTGCCAGAAGCATAGTCTCCGACAGGATTAGCTATCCCCATCTTCTTCTGGCATTCTGCAGTTCAGTCCACCGATATGACCCTTTACACATATACCCATGCATATGTAGTGTAGCTCCTTGCTTGCGAGTACTTTGGATGAGTACTCACGGTTGCTTTTCTCCCTCTTTTCCCCTTTCTATACCTGATTGTCGCAACCAGATGCTGGAGTCCAGGAGCTAGAGATCCCGAGGATGATTCTACATGGAGTTCGGCTTCGAGGAGTAGTTAGGAGGTCCCAGGCAGGAGGCCTTGCCTTTTCGATCGTTGCTACTATTGTGCTAGCCATCTTATGGCAACTTGTTTAACTTATGTCTGTACTCAGATATTGTTGCTTCCGCTGACTCGTCTATGATCGAGCACTTGTATTCGAGCCCTCGAAGCCCCTGGCTTGTATTATGATGCTTGTATGACTTATTTATGTTGTAGAGTTGTGTTGTGATATCTTCCCGTGAGTCCCTGATCTTGATCGTACACATTTGCGTGCATGATTAGTGTACGGTCAAATCGGGGGCGTCACAAGTTGGTATCAGAGCCAGGTTCCTGTAGGAATCCCCCTTTCCAACTCCTTGGCCGAAGTCGAGTCTAGACATTGCAAAAACTTTTACTAACATGGCTGTGTGTCTTACGGGCCCACGTCGCCATTGGGTGGTATTAGGATCTTTTACTCCCTGTCTATACTCTGGGACTCTGATCTCTCTTCTATATGGGTTAAGTGAATTTTGCTAAATCTAACATTAGGATCTCGTTATCACTTTCACCCGGAGAGCCCCTTATTACTGATGATCGTCTGCTGCACGTGAAGACCCTGAAGATACTCTCCGCTGTTAACCCGAGAACTTGTGTTCATCGCTTTTGCAATTCCCTTCCATCGATAAACTCCTATGGATAACCAGGTATACTCGCCATTCATACAATGTTTCCCCGTTGATCTTGTTATTACAAGATACCCCGAAATTCTCTCTGTAATTCCGAGAATCCTTTGAGCTTACTGCCTTGCTGTTCCTTGTCACCTGAATACCCCTACGAATAAATTCTCGCACTTATCGAGTATCCGCTCATCCCCAAATGATTCATGTATTTCACAAAGTCTTCGAAATACCATTCGATCTTCCGAAAATCCTCAGCAACCTATTGCTCTGGAATTACTTGCTTGCATTATGGTTAATCCCATAAGTCTAATTCTTATTGGCATCTCTTGCCATTATCATTTTGAGTCCGTTGATTCAATTTGTTGCGAAAGCTCGCAATCTTCAATCAGATCCTAGAATTCCTCCTTCCGGCTCATACGTCATTTTAAACGTGAGCTGGATCTCGACCAATCAAATTTGCCATCGATTGTACCCGTAAGTTTACTCGACTTATCCATCCTCAATCAGAGCGTTTGCTTCTGATCCCTTGAATTTGAAATTATAACTCCTTTGCATTGAGCTTTGAGTTAGTCAGTTGTTTCTATAATCTGATCTCCTTGCATTTTTTTCCTCTGGTTGAGTACTGAAGCTCACATCAGATCCCTTGTGGACCATCAGACCCTTTTGTCGGATTTTATCCGACAATGTCCTTCATATTAAATAAGCTTGTGAGCTTTTCCTCGGATACCTGATGCCTTTGGTAAATTGTATCCTCTACTTTGTGAACCATGCTCTACTTTCGAGCTTGTATTATTTACTCCAAAGTTTTGGTATATGTTTCCACGATGCCCCAATGGGTTGAACCTATGCCTTCCATAATATGTGTGAACTCGAAAGTTTTCATGAGTCATACTCTTCTGGTATTTTGCCAGATAAAATTTCAACACTACAACTTCTTTGAAAAATGAGAAGTGAATGAAAGGTTATGCATTGGAGAAGTGGGAGTCGACCTTGAACCTTTGTGTTCATGCCCATGGACACGATGTAGATCCTATCATGGAAGCTTCTTATAATAATAACTATTTCCCTGGTATAATATCATCTGGTATCGGTGAATTGATCCTTTGCAATCGTGGTTCCGACCATGTTTCTCCTTGATTCCGTTTCTCGTGCAAGTTTGAGCACTTGTCTTCTGCAGAGCAATACCCTAGTCCAACCTCTACCTTGATCTGTCGTCGAGTATTACCCCCTGGTATCTCGAGATTATCATGGAACTGCATAACTTCTTATGAGTTCTTCATCAAGTGCTGCATTCTCATTGATTCCAATTTTTCACGGGCTCCGAGTTATTAAACACTCAAGGACATCGATAACGGAATCGAGTCCGCATCACGATTAAACAACTCTTAGTAATCTCCTTTGCTTACGAGTTCGTACTCGATCACGTCATCCCTAGCCTGCTCGGCTATGTCATTATCGTGCCGATTTTAACTGTGCTACCTGGTCCTTCCCAGCGCACAAATTTCGACAGTGAGCTAATCTTGCGTCAATCTTCCTCGTCTTATCGTTCACCTCGAACAGCAAACTTGATTTCGATTTTGTGTCCTACTCGTGGTTCCAATAACCTTTCACTTTCATCATTCCTCTGACTTGATGTCATCGCTGATAGATTACCTCTTCATGAAATCTCTCGACAAATGTGTCGTGATCAGCACCAACATTTTGAGCTCTTCCAGGATATCAGTCGAAATTCAGGATGAGAAATACCATCCTTGCCCCTCGATGATTTGTGTTATCATCGGCAACGTTATTGCCCCCCCCCCCTCCAATTCAGACTTGATCATGTTATGGAGCTCTTTCCTATCTAGCTTATGTTATGTTCTATATTGAAGTATTACTGTCCTTCATGTCAAGGATGTTGTGAGGATTGCCTCACCTCTTAAGAAATTCCTGATATAGTAATACTTCTCGCCATCTCCATTCATTTCCAGGTTCACGTGTTGATTCTAACCGGGATACCAACAGGTGAACTGTGTTGTTTGGATTCTGCCCTTCTAGCAACCCTATTCCTTTGAAGTTAATGGTCGGACGTTCGTTCTTAGACTATTGATTATTGAATCACCATTCCGACGTTGGTCGTGCAACCCAGCCCATATTTCGGGTGCACCTTTCAACCAATGTTTAATTGTGTATGTTTTCCTCGAGCATACATCATTATATCATTTACACTGACTAATGTTATCTCCTTGTTCACATAATTGTGGAAACCCATCTTTTGGAAGTCTCGATGAATTGTCGCTGAGTTCATCAGCTACCACCTTTTCCCCTTCATTGGTTTAATGATGAGCTTTTGTTTCAGAACCCGTTTTCGTAGTAGTTTCCCGAGAATCTTACAATGTCGTCTCGTTAATTTGTTTTGCACCTTTTCTTCTCAGGCATCCTGAGTCTGAGGTATCCAAGCACCGATCATATCTGAATCTCGGTCATATATGATGGTTGGAACATTTTTTCCAAGAGTTATAACACTGGTCTATTATGACCCAGTAAGGTGATGATACCCACCACACCTGGCGGGAGGACCTATTGTTATAAGTTTTCCTTTTTAACAAGGTTAGCTATTCTTCCATGAGGAAATTGTAAGACTTATTCTATAAGTTGTTCCTGATGGATCCTTTTTGTTTCCAAATTCTGATCTTCACCTGTTGACCATGTCAATGCTATCTCGAAGCATGTCTATGGTACTCCGATTTTCAACAGGAACATTTGAAGCCCAAAGCTAATTGTTTCCTGCTCAATTATCCAGACACCGTTGTATGGGTAATGTCATGAAATTTCTCTCCCCTTACCTAAAGGGTTTTCTACATTATATCCTGTCACGGATATCATGCCCCGCTTGTCCTTGGGAAGGATATACCCTTGAAATAGGTGTTTAAACACATTTTCCTTTCCCTTGTTTTGTTTACTCTAATAATCATATTTTCCTTTCCATTGTTTTGTTTAACCTTTCTTGTAATCTGACTTAGCTGAGCAGAGATAATTCCCTGCTCAGTTGAGCACCTCGTTGTACCACTCTCTCAGTAGACCATGTTACTTTTGTTGATGACATTTCGGTAGCCACCGATGGATGAGGACTTTGCCTATTGGTCCGCCTCGTTTCAACGAGCAGGAAAATGGTTCTCTTCGTCCCTCGCCCTTGGTACCAACGTGTTGCCGACATAACTGACAGGGTACTCTCTGACATGCCTTGCTATCATGACCGTGCAAGATGTCACTGCTCCTATAAAAAAACCCACATGGTGGGCCCATAACCCACAGTTCCACAGGATCGAAACCTGACTCTCTTGTACACCCCCTGTTCCCAAGGTTATTTCTCATGCTTGGCTTCGTATGTAATTCACGTGCCTCCTTTCGTGAGATCATCAATTTTGGTATCGGACACAATACTTATTCCCGTTGCTCTGAAGCCCTTTCACACTCTGTTTCAGGCAATGAACGATTGCCTATCCACTCAAAACTTCTTATTGCACTGTCCTACTTTGCTCTCATTGTGTTTCATTTGTTCAACTCGAGAGATACTCATATGTTCATTCGTGGGATAACCCCCGGTGATTACCCCTGGTAGCGTTCTATCGTTGTCAAGCTGCCCCTTTCCTATTCGTTAGTACGATGGAGATCCTTAAGAAAGGATGCCGGCTTCATCATGATGACCTGAAGCAGAGAAGTGAAGACATCAACATAGTGGATAGACCTCTTCGAGAACAGTAACCAAGACCAAGAAGACTCGTTAGAATTCGTAACCAGATCTTCCCCCTTACTCCGCCTCCTAAAACTCGGGAGGAGATTTCTTGTAGTGGAGGAGAATTGTGACGCCCGGATAATTAAGCTACAGTAACCCTCTACTAATGATGCCACGTCACCTCTGTCACCGTAGTTAATCCCGGGTTAGTTCAAAATTGATTCAAATTCAAGATTGAATTAAAGTCAAACGATAAAGATTTTCAAATATTAAAACTAAAATGTTGGGGTGTTGCCAAATAATGCATAGGAAATTATTGTGGAGAAACCACATTTTTATTAAAGGTTTAAATGCACGTAAATGATTAAAACAGTAGGTAAGACTATTAAATAAATTCCTTTGACATTTTATAAAATCATAAGCTATTTTATTATGAGGTAAAACTTTTTAGGGTAGTGGGTTGTTTTGAAACACTAATTTGGAGCTATTGTCATATTTTACTAAACTAAGAATAAAGTGTAACTAAGATAAAACAGAAAAGGAAATTATATAAAAGAAAAGAAATTACAAAAAAACAAACAAAAAAAGAGAAAAACCCCCGGGCCGTGGCCCAACTGGGCCAACCCATCAGGCCCAGCCGGCCACCCACTCCCCCCCCTTATCCACTCACCAACCCCCCACCGACACCCCACTTCCCCCTCCCCGCAAATATCTCTGCCCCCCTCTCTGCCGATTGGATCGGGATCGAGAGGAGGAGGCCACCGCCGCCGTCGCCCGCCGCCGCCAGGAGCACGCGCCGCCTCGCCCTCGCCGGCCTGCCTCCTCCTCTCCACCGGTCTGCCTCCTCCGTCGCCGTCGTCCTCGACCACCACCCCGACCCCGACTCCCTCGTTCCCTACGAATCGCGGTGAGGACCGCGAGCGCCCCTTTCCCTCACCCCGCGGTCACCGCGCTCCGCCCGCGCGCGCTCGCACTTGCCCGCGGCCACTGCCCCTTTTGCCTCGTTCGCGCGCACGCGCCTCGCCCGAACGCCGCCGTCCCTGTCCCCGCTTCGCCGTGACGCTTGCCGAGCGCCGTCACCGCGCCCGCCATCCACCCCGCACGCGCTCGCCCCGCTGCTCGCCTGCAGCCACTGCCGCACACGCGCACCCAAGCCCCGCCTTGCCCCTGTCGCTGCCAAGCGAGGCCACCGTCGCCTCGCCCCCCCCCTGCTCGCCACGCGCATCCGCGCCTGCCACTGCCGCGGCCACACCGCGCCCCCGCCATCCGCAGCCCCCTCTCGCTCGCGGCGCTGCCCCCCAGTGCTCTCGCGCGCGCAGCCCTCCGTCGGGGCCGCGCGCTCCGGCGCCTGGCACACGCGCCTGCACCACCGGGGCGGGGCCCCGGTTAGCCCAGCACCCGTAACCCGCATCGGCCCCTGGGCGAATGACACGCGGGGCCCACTGCCCAGAACGCGTTTTAATAAAAAAAGGATTTAAAAAATTATTATTAAATTAATAAAAATAAATAATTAATTAACTTAATTAATCCTGTCAATATTAACTAATTAAGATTAATTAACCTAATAACTAATTAACCTAATTAACTACTGTTAATTAGGTAACAGCCCCTGACAGGTGGGACCCACCTGTCAGGTTGACCAGGTCAACGGTCAACATTGACTGCTGACGTCATGCTGATGCATTAATTAAAATTTCGAATTAAATTAATTTATTAAATTCTAAAAATGGTTTAATCTTTGAAAATTAATATAAAATAAACCGTAGCTCGGATGGAAAAACTTTGTACCTGAAAGTTGCTCAGAACGACGAGACGAATCCGGATACGCAGCCCGTTCGTCCGCCACACATCCCTAACCTATCGAACTCGCAACTTTCCCCCTCCGTTTCATCTGTCCGAAAATGCGAAACATCGGGAATACTTTCCCGGATGTTCCCCCCTTCGCCGGTACCACCTACTGCCACGTTAGGGCACACCTAGCACCACTCATTTTCATGTCACGCATCGTCATGCTTATGTTTGCATTGTATTTACTGTTTCTTCCCCCCTTTCTCTCCGGTAGACTACGAGACCGACGCTGCTGCTGCCCAGTTCGACTACGGAGTTGACGACCCCTCCTACTTGCCAGAGCAACCAGGCAAGCCCCCCCTTGATCACCAGATATCGCCTATTCTTATCTATACTGCTTGCATTAGAGTAGTGTAGCATGTTACTGCTTTCCGTTAATCCTATCCTGATGCATAGCCTGTCATTGTTGCTATAGTTGTTACCCTTACTTGCTATCCTACTGCTTAGTATAGGATGCTAGTGTTCCATCAGTGGCCCTACACTCTTGTCCGTCTGCCATGCTATACTACTGGGCCGTGATCACTTCGGGAGGTGATCACGGGTATATACTATATACTTTATATACATGACACATGTGGTGACTAAAGTCGGGTCGGCTCGTTGAGTACCCGCAAGTGATTCTGATGAGGGGGCTGAAAGGACAGGTGGCTCCATCCCGGTAGAGGTGGGCCTGGGTTCCTGACGGCCCCCGACTGTTTCTTTGTGGCGGAGCGACAGGGCAGGTTGAGACCACCTAGGAGAAAGGTGGGCCTGGCCCTGGTCGGCGTTCGCGGATACTTAACACGCTTAACGAGATCTTGGTATTTGATCTGAGTCTGGCCATTTGGTCTATACGCACTAACCAGCTACGCGGGAACAGTTATGGGCACTCGACGTCGTGGTATCAGCCGAAGCTCTTCTTGACGTCAGCGACGGAGCGGCGCGCGCCGGATTGGACTGGAACGCCTGCTAGGCTAGGTCTGCTTCCGGCCGCCCTTGCAACATGCAGGTGTGCAATGGGCGATGGGCCCAGACCCCTGCGCGCATAGGATTTAGACCGGTGTGCTGACCTCTCTGTTGAGCCTAGGTGGGGCTGCGACGTGTTGATCTTACAAGGCCGGGCATGACTCAGGAAAGTGTGTCCGGCCAAATGGGATCGAGCGTGTTGGGTTATGTGGTGCACCCCTGTAGGGAAGTTTATCTATTCGAATAGCTGTGTCCCTCGGTAAAAGGACGACCCGGAGTTGTACCTTGACCTTATAACAACTAGAACTGGATACTTAATAAAATACACCCTTACAAGTGCCAGATATAACCCGGTGATCGCTCTCTAACAGGGCGACGAGGAGGGGATCGCCGGGTAGGATTATGCTATACGATGCTACTTGGAGGACTTCAATCTACTCTCTTCTACATGCTGCAAGATGGAGGCTGCCAGAAGCGTAGTCTTCGACAGGATTAGCTATCCCCCTCTTCTTCTGGCATTCTGCAGTTCAGTCCACCGATATGACCCTTTACACATATACCCATGCATATGTAGTGTAGCTCCTTGCTTGCGAGTACTTTGGATGAGTACTCACGGTTGCTTTTCTCCTTCTTTTCCCCATTCTATACCTGATTGTCGCAACCAGATGCTGGAGTCCAGGAGCTAGAGATCCCGAGGATGATTCTACATGGAGTTCGGCTTCGAGGAGTAGTTAGGAGGTCCCAGGCAGGAGGCCTTGCCTTTTCGATCGTTGCTACTTTTGTGCTAGCCATCTTATGGCAACTTGTTTAACTTATGTCTGTACTCAGATATTGTTGCTTCCGCTGACTCGTCTATAATCGAGCACTTGTATTCGAGCCCTCGAGGCCCCTGGCTTGTATTATGATGCTTGTATGACTTATTTATGTTGTAGAGTTGTGTTGTGATATCTTCCCGTGAGTCCCTGATCTTGATTGTACACATTTGCGTGCATGATTAGTGTACGGTCAAATCGGGGGCGTCACAAGTTGGTATCAGAGCCAGGTTCCTGTAGGAATCCCCCTTTCCAACTCCTTGGCCGAAGTCGAGTCTAGACATTGCAAAAACTTTTACTAACATGGTTGTGTGTCTTACGGGCCCACGTCGCCATTGGGTGGTATTAGGATCTTTTACTCCCTGTCTATACTCTGGGACTCTGATCTCTCTTCTATACGGGTTAAGTGAATTTTGCTAAATCTAACATTAGGATCTCGTTATCACTTTCACCCGGAGAGCCCCTTATTACTGATGATCGTCTGCTGCACGTGAAGACCCTGAAGATACTCTCCGCTGTTAACCCGAGAACTTGTGTTCATCGCTTTTGCAATTCCCTTCCATCGATAAACTCCTATGGATAACCAGGTATACTCGCCATTCATACTATGTTTCCCCTTTGATCTTGTTATTACAAGATACCCTGAAATTCTCTCTGTTGTTCCGAGAATCCTTTGAGCTTACTGCCTTGCTGTTCCTTGTCACCTGAATACCCCTACGAATAAATTCTCGCACTTATCGAGTATCCGCTCATCCCCAAATGATTCATGTAGTTCACAAAGTCTTCGAAATACCATTCGATCTTTCGAAAATCCTCAGCAACCTATTGCTCTGGAATTACTTGCTTGCATTATGGTTAATCCCATAAGTTCTTTGTTTTTCTCTGAACGAAAATATACCAACATCACGGATCCACTTACCTTCCCTTTGTTGGGAGAGAAGAACAGTGGCAGATGCGAGTGTTGCCTTTCTTGAAGACGGTGAGGGAGAAGGGGATTCAGCGAAGAGTGAAATGATGGTTGCTTCGTCCGTCAAACTTAGACTGCGGGGAGGTGGGGTTTTGTGATACGACGGCTCGTTATTGCCGCGCTACGACCGGGGTGACTCTCCGCCTGCATACTGCCTTCTAATTTGGTGGATGGCATTTGGGCCCGCGTGCTGCATGGCCCGCATGTCGGTGAACAAAAGTATAACGGCATTCAGTAGAGGGAGATGTTTCGATGACCTAGGAGGAGCCAAAAGCGGTATTGTATCAACTGTACTAGTAGTAATTGTTTTTCTGGGTAGCTGTAGAGTGTCTCCACTATACTAGTAGTAATTGTTTCTCTCGGCCCGAGACAAAATAGCCCATCCACACTAGTAAATAGTAAAATCAATTCAAAAGTCCATATATTTACTGAATGAGAGGCGCTACCCACACCCAGCACACCGCCCCCCAAAAAAACCTGGGTGTTCTTCTTCCTCCTCACTCCCACCCACCTCACGTCAGCTCGCTCCACTCGTACCCCCAAATTCCTCACCTCACTCCTACAGAAAACCCCAGCTCCCCTTCTTCCTCACTACTACAGAAAAACCCCAGCTCCCCTTCTTCCTCACTACTACAGAAAAACCCCAGCTCCCCTTCTTCTTCACTCGCACTACAACTAGGCTCGTCATTCGTTACACTGCTCAAATCCGTGAGCGCGACGCGACGCCCTCGAGGAAAATGGAGTCGGCTGACCCCAGTGCATGAAGATGAGGCTCCCGCCAGTGGCGACGCCTGTTGTAGATCCCGCACCCGGCAACGCAGGGAGAAGCGACGACCCCGCCCCCACCGGATCTCAGGAACCCGTAGAATCTCGGGTGGACCGCATCAGCGATCTCCCGAATGCCGTCCTTGGGGAGATCATCTCGCTTCTCCCCACCAAGGATTGCTACCGCACCCAAGTCCTCTCAATTCGGTGGTGCCCTCTATGGCGCGTCGTGCCCCTTAATCTCGACTGTCGTCAGCTATCTCTCTTCAATGATTTTGAAATCCCCGGAGCCGTCATCTCCTCCCACCAGGGCTCCGTTCAAAGCCTCTGCATCCCGTCATGCTACTTGAGCAAGCATACCATGCCCTGCACAGTGGACGCCTGGCTGAAATCCCCTGAATTCACAGAACTACAGCTTCTTGAGTTCTACTATTCCCCTGGAAATCACCTACCAGATACCGAACGCCATCTACCTGTGCCCTCAGCACCGATGTCCATCTCGCGGTTTTCCTCCTCTCTCCACACCGCCACCTTTGCGTTGTGCGACATACCAGACAATCTGGTACTAAACCTTCGACTCCCATTTCTAAAGAAACTTTCACTTGTGCGGGTTCGTATATCGCAGGCCTCATTGCACAGCATCATCCACTCCAGTTGCCCTGCCCTGGAGTGCTTGGTGCTTGTTTTCATAGTTAGAATCGGTTGTCTCCAAATTAAGTCGCCTAACCTTGTAAGAATTGGAATTTGTTTTGACGGAAGGCAGCTCATCATCCAAGATGCCACTTCACTTCAAAGGTTGATCATTGATTCTAGTTATTCACCATTGCAAATAACCGTCCTCTCTGTGCTCATTTCAATATGGTGTTTGGCTCCACAGTTCTTCAGGTACTTTACATTATCATCTACACTTGTAACCATAAGCTGCATTTTAAATTTCTGCGCATAAGTTATATGTCATCTTGGGGTACACATTTTGTACTAATATTATGTTCTATGCTCAATGAAGAGTTTCTCCATGGATGGCCTATCAATGGTGCTGGATTCTGTCAAGATCTTCTATATCCAAATGAATAGTTTTGATCTGAACAAGATTATTGGCTTGCTGCAATGCTTTCCATGTCTGGAGAAGTTGTATATAAAGGTGATAATTTCACGCACATTGGAAGCCCGCATATAGTGTACTAGAATTAACCGTTCAGCTGTTGCTCTTTCGACACTCTTTTTTAGACCTTAACTGTTTTCAATCTTCATGTCTATTTAGGCAACAGGACGGGGTAAGAAAGTTATAACCGATCGGTGGATTCGTAAGCATCGGGATTTTCTCACTTCTCATGAGATTCGATTGAAGACAATAACGCTATAACGATGTGTAGCCAACCGTGCAAACACTAGATTTGTCACATTCTTCCTGCTAAATGCGAGGTTACTATTGTCCATCAGGCTTAAGTTTATCAGCAGCATGGTTTTGACGGATGGGTATGTGGAAGAGCAAAAAAGGAGTTTCAGGTGGGCAAAAGAGCTTCTGAATGTGCCGGGCTTCTATTTACAACATATTGTGGTCATAATCCAGTAAATTTTACGACCCAGGATGTTCATTCTATGGACCTGACCGATCCATTTGACTGTGACTGCCAAAAACAGTGTTGGAGTTAGATGTTGTTGCCCTTTTCAACCTGGGTTTTTTTGTAAACCTGATGAACAATTAACCCTCGTGCTTTTGTACAGTTTGTAAGTTGGAGTTAGATGTTCTTGCCCTTTTCAACTCGGCTGTGACTGTCATATTTTCTTTGAAGCAAGGCAAATGGCTTGCCAGTCCTTTAATTTAGAGTGAAATATTGTAACAACTAACAAATCCCAACCAGTTATTTATACTAGTTTTAGCGACGGATCAGGGTAACAATGGGGCTGTGCGGGGGCTGTGGCCCGTCTAGCCAGGGTTTTATTTATGTTTACCACATCATGAGCCTAGTTGTGTTTTTTTCTTGCTGAAAATGGCTAGCCCAGTTCTATTTTTTTAAGAAATACCCAAACGAGGCCTACTTGCTTTATCAGCCCTGCTGGGCTGCAAATCTTTCAAGACGAGGAGAGTTTCATTCGGTTTGCCCAGAAATGGGTTGTACAATTTTTAAACACATCAAACCGGGAATAGTTTCAATTTTTTTTCATTACAAGATTTTAAATTCCATTGATTTTTATGCGTGGACAATTATTTGGATTTTATATTTATATAAATTATTTTTCAAAATAGTTTGAATGTGAATCGATATTTCAGGATTAAAAATAGTTGACCGCACCGAAATATGCAAAAAATTCGTATACTTTTTAATTGTGGCCACAATATGGGGTGTAATGGTAACAAAAAGAAGATGGGATCCAAAAAAATTCTTAAGAATTAGCAAATGGGTTGTACATTATTAGAAATAATGCACACGAGAGCAGTGACTGTTGGATGTCCATCCAACGGCTGTCGTGCTTCTTCAATCTCTGCTTTTCCTGCTCCAGCCGCTCAAACAAGCGCCGGCGGGACTGCCTGCTCCCTCCTCCCGCGGCAGGCTATGCTGCCGCACAGGCCTCACCGCCCCACCGTACTCCCATCGCTGGCCTAGCCATCCCACTACTCACCCACACCTGCTGTTATTCTCCGGGGACGGCAAACGAGTCTTCCCTGGCTCCGAGTCGTTCCCTTCCTAGGCCTCGCCGTCGTCCACCGCCCTGGTGCTCTCGGCACGGCTTGGTCAACATGGTCAATGAACGACATCCATCGGAAGTGGACTGTACGTGTAGAGGCTGACAACTGGGTCCATGGCCGCACGCAAGGAAATGCCTCCTTATTACGCGCAAAATAATGATTCCTCCACCTGACAGCTAGGACCCACGGGAAGGGCTTCTGTATATCGCGAAAAAACGTTCCCCCCGCTGACAGGTCGGACCCACCAGCTATATCTTCGCACGCAAGGAAGTGCCTCATTATGACGCACAAAAAAATGAATATCCCCCTGCTAGCTGGGACCCACCATGGTGGGTGGCTGACTTGTGGGCCTACTAAGTTGACGGGGACAGAGAGCTTTGTCAACTTAGTCAATATGAACGATTCTAGGTCTAGTGACCGTATGATGTCCATCCAACGGCCATAGTGCTTCTTCAACCTCTGGTCTTCTTGCTCCAGCCACCCAAAGCGGCGCCGGTCGTGCCGCCTGCTCCTGCCTCCCGTGGCCGGCTGTGCTGCCGCGGAGGCCTCACCGCCCCCATACTACTCCCACCGCTGGCCAGGCCATCCCTCCACTCACCCACACCCCCTGTTATTCTGCGGCGACAGCAACCTCACACCGCAGCCGAACTAGTGAACCCTCGTACTCCTCTCCGCGCGGGCATCCACTGCCCCGTCTTCCCCGGCTCCGTGTCGTCCCCTTCCTAGGCCTCGCCGTCGTCCACCGCCTTGGTGCTCTCGGCGCGGCGTGGTCAATGTGGTCAACGACCGACTTCCATCGGAAGAGTACTGTACGTGGAGAGGCTGACAGCTGGGTCCACGGCCACAACCCAGTTTTTTTGTGATTTGCCAAGTAAGTCACTTTGTCAGGCCTGTTGGGCTGCAAATCTTTCAAGACGAGGAGAGCTCCATTCGGCTGGCCGGGAAAATGGCCTATCAGTAATGAGAAATGGGTTGTACATTTTTAAAACACATCAAACTGGCAATTAGTTTCAAATTTCTTTTATTCATTTCGAGATTTTAAATTGCATTGATTTTTATGCGTGGACAATTTGTTGGATTTTATATTGATATACATTTATTTTTAAAACCAGTTTGAATGTGCCTCGAAATTTCGGGATTAAAAACTGTTCGGAACGCACCGAAATATGCAAAATTTCGTATAATTTTTTAACCGTGGCCACAATATGGGCTGTAATGCTAACAAAAAGAATAGGGGCTCCAAAAAACCTTAAGAATTAGCAAATGGGCTGTAAATTATTAGAAATAATGGCAGATGGGTTATATGATGTTTTCCACATATTTGAGGCTTTCCTAAAAAAGGTTGACGCACAAGCAGTGACTGTTGGATGTCCATCCAACGGCTGTCGTGCTTCTTCAATCTTTGCTCTTCCTGCTCCAGCCGCTCAAACAAGCGCCGGCGGGACTGCCTGCTCCCTCCTCCCCGCGGCCAGCTGTGCTGCCACGCAGGCCTCACCGCCCCACCGTACTCCCATCGCTGGCCTAGCCATCCCTCTACTCACCCACACCTGCTGTTATTCTCTGTCGACGGCAGACGAATCAGTAAACCCTCGTACAATCATACTTCGCTCTGCATGGGAAACAACTGCCGAGTCTTCCCTGGCTCCGTGTCGTTCCCTTCCTAGGCCTCACCGTCGTCCACCGCCCTGGTGCTCTCGGCGCGGCCTGGTCAACGTGGTCAACGACCGACATGCATCTGAAGTGGACTATACGTGGAGAGGCTGACAGCTGGGTCCACGGCCGCACGCAAGGAAATGCCTCCTTATTACGCGCAAAATAATGATTCCTCCACCTGACATCTGGGACCCACCGAAAGGGCCTCTGTATTTCATGAAAAAAATGTTACCGCCGCTGACAGCTTGGACCCACCAGCTATATCTTCGCACGCAAGGAAGTGCCTCCTTATTACGCACAAAAAAATGAATACTCCCCCTGCTAGCTGGGACCCAGTATAGTGGCAGGCTGACTTGTGGGCCTACTAAGTTGATGGGGACGGAGGGCTTTGTCAACTTAGTCAATATGCACGATTCTAGCTCCAGTGACCGTACGATGTCCATCCAACGGCCGTAGTGCTTCTTCAACCTCTGGTCTTCTTGCTCCAGCCGCCCAAAGCAGCGCCGGTCGTGCCTCATGCTCCTGCCTCCCGTGGCCGGCTGCAACGCGGCGGAGGCCTCACCGCCCCCTACTACTCCCACCGCTGGCAAGGCCATCCCTCTACTCAGCCACACCCCCTGTTATTCTGCGGCGACGGCAGCCTCACACCGCAGCAAACAAGTGAACCCTCATACTCCTCTACGCGTGGGCATCCACTGCCGCGTCTTCCCCGGCTCCGCGTCGTCCCCTTCCTAGGCCTCGCCGTCGTCCACCGCCCTGGTGCTCTCGGCGCGGCGTGGTCAATGTGGTCAAGGAACGGCTTCCATCGGACGTGGACTGTACGTGGAGAGGCTGACAGCTGGGTCCACGGCCGCAGCAAGGAAGTGCCTCCTTATTACGCGCAAAATAATTATACCTCCACCTGACAGCGGGGACCCACCAGCTACATCTTCGCAGGCAAGGAAGTGCCTGACAGTAGGGACCCACCTGGTCGAAGCGTATGTAGCGTTGTCATTCTGGTCGCGAACGTGTACGTACATACTGGTCGTTGTAGAGGCACGCACGTGTCGTAGTAGAGGCGCGCACGTAGCATGTACATGTAAGTACAGCGGCCAGGGTGCAGGAAAGAAAATACGCCCACATACGTAGATACGGGCAGGGTCTCGAACGCCTATTCGCGCACACGTACGGCCAGGGCTCGTGTACATGGTTGGGTCGGAACGGAGAAACTGCTTCGTCGTCGTGTTCATGGGGAGCCAACCGGCTGGGTCGGAACAGAATGCGTCATCGTGTTCATCGGGAGGGCTTGGACGGAACAGTCGATGGAAACGAGGCCTGGCATACCGCAGAACGGAGGAAATGGCCTTGTGTTCGACCGGCCATGTTCGAAACGGGATCCTGTTCATCGGGAGGGATCTGGCGTACCGCAAAACGGAGGAAACGGACCTCCTACGATCGAAACGGGGGTCATGTTGATCGGGAGTGTGGCGTACCGCAAAACGGAGGAAACGGACTTGTGTTGGAGCGCTACGGTCGAAACGGGGGTCCTGTTCATCGGGAGGGGTGTGGCGTACCGCAAAACGGGACTCCACGGGATACTGTTCATCTCCACTGTCGACCCACTCCAGCCTCCATGGGCTACTATTCATCCACCATCGACCTCCTCCAGCCTCCACCTGCGAATGTTCATCCACGGGCTCATGTTCATCCAGCCTCCACCGCGCGCTACTCCACCGGCTACTGTTCAACCAGCCCTCTCCACGGGCTCCTGTTCAACCACCCCTCCACGGGCTACTGTTCATCCTGCCCTCCACGGGGTGGTCCTGTTCATCCTGCCCTCCATGGGGTCTTGTTCATCCAGCCCCAATCGGCTCAAATGATCGGGGTCCTGTTCATCCACCCCCACCGGGAACTGTTCATCCAAACCCCCCAATAACGCTCACTGTTCATCCAGAGGCAACGCCACGGGGTCCTGTTCATCCACCCCCACCAGGAACTGTTCATTCAAACCCCCCCAGCAACGCTCACTGTTCATCCAGAGGCAGCATCGATCGGCTTTAGTTAGCAGCAGTAGCAAAGGAATCGCTCGATCGGGTTCAGTTAACAGCCATCGATCGATCGCTCGGGTTCAGTGACGCGTAGCCTGCAGTGCAATCGCTCGGGTTCAGTTAGAGCCCAACGCCTCGCTCGGGTTCAGATAGAGCCCAACGCCTCGCACACGCGCGCGTACGTACGAGAGAAACGCGCATCGCTCGGCCCCCGACCACCCACCGTAACCGGGGACTCGCCGATATTTTCCGCGCCCTCGCTTCTACCACGGTTTTTTCCATCATGGACAGCCCAAAGAATGGCATGCATCTGCGTCTCCGGCCCGCCCAGGACGAAAGGCCCATTTTTTGTCATGATTTTTAGTCATAGAAGTAGGACCCCACCACATCTATGATGATACCGGGTTTTATCACAATTATCGTCATAGAAGTGTCATAAGTATGACAGAAAAGATTTTCGTTCGTCCCAAAATGTCACGGATGTGTCTTTTTTTTGTAGTGCTAGTCATCTAAATGATCATGTGATCCAAATCAACTAAACCATGTCTGATCATCACGTGAGATGGAGTACTTTTCAATGGTGAACATCTCTATGTTGATCATATGTACTATATGATTCACACTCGACCTTTTGGTCTCCAGTGTTCCAAGGCCATATCTGCATACGCCAGGCTCATCAAGTTTAACCCGATATTCTGCGTATATAAAACTGGCTTGCACCCGTTGTAGAGCTTATCACACCCGATCATCATGTGGTCTCTCGGCACGACGAACTGTCGCAACGGTGCATACTCAGGGAGAACACTTATACCTTGAAATTTAGTGAGAGATCATCTTATAATGCTACCGCCGAACTAAGCAAAATAAGATGCATAAAGGATGAACATCACATGCAATGAATATAAGTGATATGATATGGCCATAATCATCTTGTGCCTTTGATCTCCATCTCCAAAGCACCATCATGATCACCATCGTCATCGGCTTGACACCTTGATCTCCATTGAAGCATCGTTGTCGTCTCGCCAACTATAGCTTCTACGACTATCGCTACCGCTTAGTGATAAAGTAAAGCAATTACATGGCGATTGCATTTCATACAATAAAGCGACAACCATATGGCTCCTGCCAGTTGCCGATAACTCTGTTACAAAACATGATCATCTCATACAATAAAATATAGCATCATGTCTTGACCATATCACATCACAACATGCCCTGCAAAAACAAGTTATACGTCCTCTACTTTGTTGTTGCAAGTTTTACGTGGCTGCTACAGGCTTAGCAAGAACCGTTCTTACTACGCATCAAAAACCACAACGATTTTGCATCAAGTGTGATGTTTTAACCTTCAACAAGGACCGGGCGTAGCCACACTCGATTCAACTAAAGTTGGAGAAACAGACACCCACTAGTCACCTGTGTGCGAAGCACGTCGGTAGAACCAGTCTCGCGTAAGCTTACGCGTAATGTCGGTCTGGGCCGCTTCATCCAACAATACCACCGAATCAAAGTATGACATGCTGGTAAGCAGTATGACTATTATCGCCCACAACTCTTTGTGTTCTACTCGTGCATATAACATCTACGCATAGACCTGGCTCTGATACCACTATTGGGGAACGCAGTATTTCAAAAAAAATTCCTACGATCACGCAAGATCTACCTACGAGAGGGGAGAGTGTTGTCTATGTACCCTCATAGATCAAAAGCGGAAGCGTTATGACAACGCGGTTGATGTTGTCGTACGTCTTCACGATCCTAGCAACGAAGGTACGGCACCTCCGCGGTCTGCACACGTTCAGCTCGATGACGTCCCACGGACTCTAGATCCAGCTGAGGTCGAGGGAGAGTTTCGTCAGCACTACGGCATGATGACGTTGATGATCAAGTTACCGACGCAGGGCTTCGCCTAAGCACTACAACGATATGACCGAGGTGGAAATCTGTGGAGGGGGCACGGCACACGGCTAAGACAACTGTCAACTTGTGTGTTCTAGGGGTGCCCCCCTCTCCCGTATATAAAGGAGCAAGGGGAGGGGGCCGGGGGCCTCATAGGGTGCGCCCCAAGGGGGGAATCCTACTCCTACTAGGAGTAGGTTCCCCCTTTCCTAGTCCAACTAGGAGGGGAAGGAAAGAGGAGGGGAGAAGGAAAGAGGGGGCCGGCCCCCCAAGCCCTAAACCAATTTGGTTTGGGCCTAGGGGGCACGCCCCACAGCTCCCTTGCTGCCCTCTATTTCCACTAAGGCCCATTGACCCTCCGGGGTGTTCCGGTAACTCCCCGGTACTCCGGTATTTATCCGGTGACCCCCGGAACCTTTCCGGTGTTCGAATATAACATTCCAATATATCAATCTTTATGTCTCGACCATTTCGAGACTCCTCGTCATGTCTGTGATCTCATCCGGGACTCCGAACTACCTTCGGTACATCAAAACACATAAACTCATAATACTGATCGTCATCGAACGTTAAGCGTGCGGACCCTACGGGTTCGAGAACTATGTAGACATAATCGAGACTCATCTCCGTTCAATAACCAATAGCGGAACCTGGATGCTCATATTGGTTCCTACATATTCTACGAAGATCTTTATCGGTCAAACCGCACAACAACATACGTTGTTCCCTTTGTCATCGGTATGTTACTTGCCCGAGATTCGATCGTCGGTATCTTAATACCAAGTTCAATCTCGTTACCGGCAAGTCTCTTTACTTATTCCGTAATGCATCGTCCTGCAACTAACTCATTATTCACATTGCTTGCAAGGCTTATAGTGATGTGCATTACCGAGAGGGCCCAGAGATACCTCTCTGACAATCGGAGTGACAAATCCTAATCTCGATCTATGCCAACTCAACAAACACCTTCGGAGACACCTGTAGAGCATCTTTATAATCACCCAGTTACGTTGTGACATTTGACAGCACACAAGGTGTTCCTCCGGTATTCGGGAGTTGCATAATCTCATAGTCAGAGGAACATGTATAAGTCATGAAGAAAGCAATAGCAATAAAACTCAACGATCATAATGCTAAGCTAACGGATGGGTCTTGTCCGTCACATCATTCTCTAATGATGTGATCCCGTTCATCAAATGACAACACATGTCTATGGTCAGGAACATAACCATCTTTGATTAACGAGCTAGTCAAGTAGAGGCATACTAGGGACACTCTGTTTTTGTCTATGTATTCACACATGTACTAAGTTTCCGGTTAATACAATTCTAGCATGAATAATAAACATTTATCATGATATAAGGAAATATAAATAACAACTTTATTATTGCCTCTAGGGCATATTTCTTCAGTACACATATTCATAATATTGATGCCAAAAGATGCAAAGTTGATAATGATAGTGCAACATATTTGTGGCACTGCCGTTTAGGTCATATTGGTGTAAAGCGCATGAAGAAACTCCATGATGATGGGCTTTTGGAATCACTTCATTATGAATCACTTGATGCTTGCGAACCATGCCTCATGGGCAAGATGACTAAGACTCCATTCTCCTAAACAATGGAGCGAGCAACTGACTTATTGGAAATAATACATGCTGATGTATGCGGTCCGATGAGTGTTGAGGCTCGCGGTGGGTATCATTATTTTCTGACTTTCCCAAATGATTTGAGCAGATATAGGTATATACTTAAGGAAACATAAGTATGAAACATTTGAAAAGTTCAAAGAATTTCAGAGTAAAGTAGAAAATCATCGTAACAGGAAAATAAAGTTTCTATGATCTGATCGTAGAAGTGAATATTTGAGTTATGAGTTTGGTCTTCATTTGAAACAATTTGGAATAGTTTCGCAACTCACGCCACCTGGAACACCACAGTGTAATGGTGTGTCCGAACGTCGTAACCGCACTATATTAAGATATGGTGCGATCTATGATGTCTCTTACTGATTTACCGCTACCGTTCTGGGGTTATGCTTTAGACACAGCTGCATTCATGTTAAATGGGGCACCATCTAAATCCGTTGAGACGACACCTTATGAAGTGTGGTTTGGCAAGAAACCAAAGTTGTCATTTCTGAAAGTTTGGGGCTGCGATGCTTATGTGAAAAAGCTTCAACCTGATAAGCTCGAATCCAAATCGGAGAAATGTGTATTCATAGGATAACCAAAGTAGACTGTTGGGTACACCTTCTATCACAGATCTGAAGGCAAGATATTCGTTGCCAAGAATGGATCCTTTCTACAGAAGGAGTTTCTCTCGAAAGAAGTGAGTGGGAGGAAAGTGGAACTTGATGAGGTAATTGTACCTTCTCCCGAATTGGAAAGTAGTTCATCACAGAAATCAGTTCCAGTGATTCCTACACCAATTAGTGAGGAAGCTATTGATAGTGATGATGAAACTTCAGATCAAGTTACTACTGAAACTCGTAGGTCAACCAGAGTAAGATCCGCACAAGAGTGGTACGGTAATCCTTTTCTGGGCATCATGTTACTAGACCATAATGAACCTACGAACTATGAGGAAGCGATGATGAGCCCAGATTATGCAAAATGGCTTGAGGCCATGAAATCTGTGATGGGATCCATGTATGAGAACAAAGTGTGGACTTTGGTTGACTTGCCCGATGATCGGCAAGCCATTGAGAATAAATGGATCTTCAAGAAAAGACTGATGTTGATGGTAATGTTACTGTCTACAAAGCTCGACTTGTTGCGAAAGGTTTTCGACAAGTTCAAGGAGTTGACTACGATGAGACTTTCTTACCCGTAGTGACGCTTAAGTCTGTAAGAATCATGTTAGCAATTGCCGCATTTTATGATTATGAAATTTGGCAAATGGATGTCAAAACTGCATTCCTGAATGGATTTTCTGGAAGAAGAATTGCATATGATACAACCAGTAGGTTTTGTAAATCCAAAGGATGCTAACAAAGTGTGCAAGCTCCAACGATCCATTTATGGATTGGTGCAAGCCTCTCGGAGTTGGAATAAACGTTTTGATAGTGTGATCAAACCATATGGTTTTATACAGACTTTTGGAGAAGCCTGTATTTACAAGAAAGTGGGTGGGAGCTCTGTAGCATTTCTAATATTATATGTGGATGACATATTGTTGATTGAAAATGATATAGAATTTCTGGATAGCATAAAAGGATACTTGAATAAAAGTTTTTCAATGAAAGACCTCGGTGAAGCTGCTTATATATTGGGCATCAAGATCTATAGAGATAGATCAAGACGCTTAATTCGACTTTCACAAAGCACATACCTTGATAAGATTTAGAAGAAGTTCAAAATGGACCAGTCAAAGAATGGGTTCTTGCCTGTGTTACAAGGTGTGAAGTTGAGTGAGACTCAATGCCCGACCACTGCAGAAGATAGAGAGAAAATGAAAGTCATTCCCTATGCTTCAGCCATAGGTTCTATCATGTATGCAATGATGTGTACCAGACCTGATGTGTGCCTTGCTATAAGTATAGTAGGGAGGTACCAAAGTAATCCAGGAGTGGATCACTGAACAGCGGTCAAGAACATCCTGAAATACCCGGAAAGGACTAAGGATATGTTTCTCGTTTATGGAGGTGACAAAGAGCTCGTCGTAAAAGGTTACGTCGATGCTAGCTTTGACACTAATCCGGATGACTCTAAGTCTCAAACCGGATACGTGTTTATATTGAACGGTGGACCTGTCAGTTGGTGTAGTTCTAAGCAGAGGGTCGCGGCGGGATCTACGTGTGAAGCGGAATACATGGCTGCTTTGGAAGCAGCAAATGAAGGAGTCTTGATGAAGGAGTTCATATCCGATCTAGGTGTCATACCTAGTGCATCAGGTCCAATGAAAATCTTTTGTGACAATACTGGAGCAATTGCCTTGGCGAAGGAATCCAGATTTCACAAGAGAACCAAGCACATCAAGAGACGCTTCAATTCCATCCGTCATCAAGTGTCGAAAGGGGACATAGAGATTTGCAAGATACATACGGATCTGAATGTTGCAGACCCGTTGACTAAGCCTCTCTCATGAGCAAAACATGATCAACACCAAGACTCCATGGGTGTTAGAATCATTACAATGTAATCTAGATTATTGACTCTAGTGCAAGTGGGAGACTGAAGGAAATATGCCCTAGAGGCAATAATAAAGTTGTTATTTATATTTCCTTATATCATGATAAATGTTTATTATTCATGTTGGAATTGTATTAACCCGAAACTTAGTACATGTGTGAATACATGGACAAACCGAGTGTCACTAGTATGCCTCTACTTGACTAGCTCGTTAATCAAAGATGGTTAAGTTTCCTAACCATAGACATGTGTTGTCATTTGATGAACAGGATGACATCATTAGAGAATGATGTGATTGACATGACCCATCCGTTAGCTTAGCACTATAATCGTTTAGTTTATTGCTATTCCTTTCTTCATAACTTATACATGTTCCTATGACTATGAGATTATGCAACTCCCGAATACCGGAGGAACACTTAGTGTGCGATCAAACGTCACAACGTAACTGGGTGATTATAAAGATGTTCTACAGGTGTCTCCGATGGTGTTTGTTGGGTTGGCATAGATCGAGATTAGGATTTGTCACTCCGTGTTTCGGAGAGGTATCTCTGGACCCTCTCGGTAATGCACATCACTATAAGCCTTGCAAGCAATGTGACTAATGAGTTAATTGCGGGATGATGCATTACGGAACGAGTAAAGAGACTTGCCGGTAACGAGATTGAACTAGGTATTGAGATACCGACGATCGAATCTCGGGCAAGTAACATACCGATGACAAAGGGAACAACGTATGTTGTTATGCGGTTTGACCGATAAAGATCTTCGTAGAATATGTAGGAACCAATATGAGCATCCAGGTTCCGCTATTGGTTATTGACCGGAAGTAAGTCTCGATCATGTCTACATAATTCTCGAACCCGTAGGGTCCGCACGCTTAACGTTCGATGACGGTTGGTATTATGAGTTTATGTCTTTTGATGTACCGAAGGTAGTTCGGAGTCCCGGATGTGATCACGGACATGATGAGGAGTCTCGAAATGGTCGAGACATAAAGATTGATATTTTGGACGACTATATTCAGACACCGGAAATGTTCCGGAGAAGTTTCGGATAAAACCGGAGTGCCAGAGGGTTACCGGAACCCCCCGGGGGAACTAATGGGCCACATGGGCCTTACTGGAGAGAGAGGTGTGGCTAGGGCAGGCCGCGCGCCCCCTCCCCCTGGGTCCGAAATGGACTAGGGAAGGAGGACGGCGCCCCTGTCGGATTTCGGGTTCCGGCAAAACCCTTGAGGTTCGAACACTGGGGTGCGCACGAACATCTCCCCCTACCTAATCACGCCCTCAGCCTCACCGTGATCTCAAGGCCTAGCTCGACAAACACGCAACACAAGAGACACAAGATTTATACTGGTTCGGGCCACCGTTGTGGCGTAATACCCTACTCCAGTGTGGTGTGGTGGATTGCCTCTTGGGCTGATGATGAACAGTACAAGGGAAGAACAACTCCCTGAGGAGAGGTGTTCTTGTGCTTGGTGGACTTGTGTGGGTGAGGATGATCTGAATTCGTTCCCTCCTACTGTGGTGTCTAGTCCTATTTATAGAGGCCTGGTCCTCTTCCCAAATATTGAGCGGGAAGGGATGCCACAACGGCCAATTTGAAGGGGGACAACTAGTACAAGCTATCCTGACTAAAGGTGGTCTTCGCCTGCCAAAGGCTCTGGTGGCGATGCCGTCTTGGGCTCCACGGTGACCTCCGTCTCGCCGTCCTGCTGGTCTTGGTCTCGTTGCACCGATATGGAAACCTTTGCCTGATGCCTCGGGACTCCTCGCCTGCGCTTGCCCCTTTAGCACCAAAGGGGAAACGAGGACACTGTGCGTGCTGGCGCCCGCCTGGCCTTGGTCGTCATGGTTGACGTCATAGGAACCTCACGAGGTTCCCCTTGCCTTGATCTCTCCACCCCTTGTGAGCCAGCCTGGCGAGGCAGCTCCCGAGGAGGTCTTGTGTCGTCCCCCTCGCGAGGGTCTTGAGTGTTTGCTGGTGAAGATGGGTCATACGGGGCCGCTAGCGGAGCCACGCCGTGGGCCCCAGGCAGGCAAGTCTGGGGACCCCCGTTCCCAGGACGCCGACAGTAGCCCCCGGCTGCAAGGCGCGCTCGGACTTGGCTTCGAGGCGAAGCCAAGGGGCAAGTGCGGAGCGCTGCGGGCCCCAACAGCCTGCGGCCTTGGTCGACGCGTGGCGATTGATTGGACGTGGGCGTCTCCGCTTCCCTATGCTGCCTCGGCAACTGCCCGTCTGACAAAAGGCTGGCACGGGCAACGCTTGCCTTCATTGCTCTCCTTCGCCTTGCTCCAGATCCCCTTTCTCACTCCTTGCTTCCGAAATCTCCAGATCTGCTTCAATCCCCTTCCGAGCTTTCGACCAATGGCGCCCCGAAAGGCCAAGGCCGCTGCGCCGCCTGCTTGGTAAGAGCCAGCCCTAGACGCGCCCAACATCTCGGAGAAGAACCTCGCCACCACGCGCCTGCTGACGGCGGGGGAGAGCAACGAGAAGGGGAAGACCAAGCTTCGGGCCGGCTTCGCCAAGCCGGAGGCTCAGGGGAGCACCTTCTACCCCTTCTTCATGAGCAGCGTCGTCGCGGGCCTGGTTCCCCCCTTCTCCGACTTCTTCTACGCCGTCCTCCGCCATTACATGTTGCAGGCCCTTCATCTCCATCCCAACTCCATTCTTCTCTTGTTGACTTTTGCCTTCTACTGCGAGGCGTATGTCGGGGTGATGCCATCCGTGGCTCTGCTGCGCCACTTCTTCTTCCTTCGAATCAACTATGGCCATACCTCAGGGTGTGCCAACTTCGTCGCGGCCGGCAAGGCCAACGCGATCTCGAAGGCCGGGAAGAAGGCTGATGGCTTCAGGAGCAAGTGGATCATGATGGATGCCAAGTGTGTCCACCCCAGGTTGAGGTTGCCGATGGAGATGACCCAGTCTAACGAAGGGTGGTCCTGCGTGAAGCTTACTGACGACCGGGCGACGTCGGTGCTGGAGAAGATGACCGCCGACCTGAAGCCGGGCAACACGAAGGCGGCAAAGCTGACGGGGGCCATGCTCCTGAGGGAGTTCCTGATGCTGCGGTTGGCTCCGCTCTAGGCGCGCTCGCGCCCCCTGTCGACGCTTGGGAGCGAAGAAGACAAGCTTCGCCTGAGTCCGGTGGCCTTGGCTGATGAGGAGCTGGCCGTGGCTCTCCGCCTCTTGGTCAGGGACGACCAAGAGTATCTGCCGAGCGCCATCGTTCCCTTGTTCCTTCGCAAGGACGGGGCGCAGGTCGTGACCGCCATGCCCACCTTCGACGAGCGCGGCCTGGTGCCGCCAGCGCCCCTTGTGGTCCCGGAGGCGACGGCACTGGTGGACGTGTCTTCTGGCGACTCCCGCAAGGAGGAGAAAGAGGAGGAGAGCGAGGAGCGCGACTCGGAGGCGACTCCCGAGGGGATTGATACGTCTCCAACGTATCTATAATTTTTTATTGTTCCATGCTATATTATATTCTGTTTTGGACATTAATGGGCTTTATTATACACTTTTATATTATTTTTGGGACTAACCTATTAACCAGAGGCCCAGCCCAGAATTGCTGTTTTTTGCCTATTTCAGAGTTTCGCAGAAAAAGAATATCAAACGGAGTCCAAACGGAATGAAACCTTCGGGAACGTGATTTTCGGAACGAACGTGATCCAGAGGACTTGGACCCTACGTCAAGACATCAACCAGGAGGGCACGAGGTAGGGGGCGCGCCTACCCCCCTAGGCGCGCCCTCCACCCTCGTGGGCCCCACGTTGCTCCACCGACGTACTTCTTCCTCCTATATATACCTACGTACCCCCAAACTACCAGATATGGAGCCAAAAACCTAATTCCACCGCCACAACCTTCTGTACCCGTGAGATCCCATCTTGAGGCCTGTTTCGGAGCTCCCCCGGAGGGGGCATCGATCACGGAGGGCTTCTACGTCAACACCATAGCCTCTCCGATGATGTGTGAGTAGTTTACCTCAGACCTTCGGGTCCATAGTTATTAGCTAGATGGCTTCTTCTCTCTTTTTGGATCTCAATACAATGTTCTCCCCCTCTCTTGTGGAGATCTATTCGATGTAATCTTCTTTTGCGGTGTGTTTGTTGAGACCGATGAATTGTGGGTTTATGATCAAGTTTATCTATGAACAATATTTGAATCTTCTCTGAATTCTTTTATGTATGATTGGTTATCTTTGCAAGTCTCTTCGAATTATCAGTTTGGTTTGGCCTACTAGATTGATCTTTCTTGCAATGGGAGAAGTGCTTAGCTTTGGGTTCAATCTTGCGGTGTCCTTTCCCAGTGACAGTAGGGGCAGCAAGGCACGTATTGTATTGTTGCCATCGAGGATAACAAGATGGGGTTTATATCATATTGCATGAGTTTATCCCTCTACATCATGTCATCTTACTTAAAGCGTTACTCTGTTCTTATGAACTTAATACTCTAGATGCATGCTGGATAGCGGTCGATGTGTGGAGTAATAGTAGTAGATGCAGGCAGGAGTCGGTCTACTTGTCTCGGACGTGATGCGTATATACATGATCATACCTAGATATTCTCATAACTATGCTCAATTCTGTCAATTGCTCAACAGTAATTTGTTCACCCATCGTAACACTTATGCTCTTGAGAGAAGCCACTAGTGAAACCTATGGCCCCCAGGTCTATTTTCCATCATATTAATCTCCCGTCAACAAGTTATTTCTAGCGTAGTCTTTATTTTTCTTTCTTTGCTTTGCATCTTTATCATAAAAATACCAAAAATATTATCTTATCATATCTATCAGATCTCACTCTCGTAAGTGACCGTGAAGGGATTGACAACCCCTTTATTGCGTTGGTTGCGAGGATTTATTTGTTTGTGTAGGTGCAAGGGACTCGTGCATGGCCTCCTACTGGATTGATACCTTGGTTCTCAAAAACTGAGGGAAATACTTACGCTACTTTGCTGCATCACCCTTTCCTCTTCAAGGGAAAACCAACGCAGTGCTCAAGAGGTAGCAAGAAGGATGTCTGGCGCCGTTGCCGGGGAGGCTTACGCGAAGTCAAGTCAAGATTTGACTCCCGACAATGAGCCATTTCTGGCGCCGTTGCTGGGGAGTCTACGCAAAAGTCAACATACCAAGTACCCATCACAAACCCTTATCTCCCGCATTACATTATTTGCCATTTGCCTCTCGTTTTCCTCTCCCCCACTTCACCCTTGCCGTTTTATTCGCCCTATCTTTTCCGTTCGCCTTTTTTTCGCTTGCTTCTTGTTTGCTCGTGTGTTGGATCGCTTGCTTGTCACGATGACCCTACCCAGATTTGGTGATCTTCACCTTAAGAGGTTAGAAGAGATCGAAAGCAACGTTAGGAGTTTTATGGTCTTACAATTTGAGCATAATAATTTCTTTAGAAACGAGCTTAAAGAACAAAAAAGCTTTATGGGTTATATGAATAAAGAGCTCGATGATATGTCTAAAGAATTTGATGGTTTGAAATCTCAGATTGCTCATCTTGAGAAGTTAATAGCTGAAGTTTCGGATAAGCATGCCACCTTAGTAAATAAGATGGCCGCTAAGCCGGAATTTTTTTATGAAAATAAAGATGAAGATCTAAAAGTTATTGATGTGTCCCCTATTAAATCTTTGTTTTGCAATATGAATCTTGATAATGATGGGACTGAATATGATCCACCTTTACCTAGAAGGCGTTCCAAAAATTCGGAGTCTTTAGATCTTGATGCAAAAATTGGTAAAAGTGGGATTGAAGAGATCAAAACTCTAGATATTAATGAATCCACTATTTTGGATTTCAAGGAATTTAATTATGATAATTGCTCTTTGATAGATTGTATTTCCTTGTTGCAATCCGTGCTAAATTCTCCACATGCTTATAGCCAACATAAAGCTTTTACTAAACATATCGTTGATGCTTTGATGCAATCTTATGAAGAAAAACTTGAGTTGGAAGTTTCTATCCCTAGAAAACTTTATGATGAGTGGGAACCTACTATTAAAATTAAAATTAAAGATCATGAGTGCTATGCTTTATGTGATTTGGGTGCTAGTGTTTCCACGATCCCAAAAACTTTGTGCGATTTGCTAGGTTTCCGTGATTTTGATGATTGCTCTTTAAACTTGCACCTTGCGGATTCCACCATTAAGAAACCTATGGGAAGAATTAATGATGTTCTTATTATTGCAAATAGGAATTATGTGCCCGTAGATTTTATTGTTCTTGATATAGATTGCAATCCTTCATGTCCTATTATTCTTGGTAGACCTTTCCTTAGAACGATTGGTGCAATTATTGATATGAAGGAAGGAAATATTAGATTCCAATTTCCGTTAAGGAAAGGCATGGAACACTTTCCTAGAAAGAAAATAAAATTACCATATGAATCTATCATGAGAGCCACTTATGGATTGCCTACCAAAGATGGCAATACCTAGATCTATCCTTGCTATTATGCCTAGCTAGGGGCGTTAAACGATAGCGCTTGTTGGGAGGCAACCCAATTTTATTTTTAGTTTTTTGCTTTTTGCTTCTGTTTAGGAATAAATATTTGATCTAGCCTCTGGTTAGATTTGTTTTTATGTTTTAATTAGTGTTTGTGCCAAGTTTAACCTATAGGATCTTCTTGGATGATAGTTATTTGATCTTGCTGAAAATTTCAGAAACTTTCTGTTCACGAAAATAATTGTTAAAAATCATCAGAACGTGATAAAATATTGATTCCAATTGCTGCTGATCAATAAACAAATTTCTAGGTCGTCCTATTTTGGCAGAAGTTTTGGAGTTCCATAAGTTTGCGTTAGTTAGAGATTACTACAGACTGTTCTGTTTTTGACAGATTCTGTTTTTCGTGTGTTGTTTGCTTATTTTGATGAATCTATGGCTAGTAAAATAGTTTATAAACCATAGAGAAGTTGGAATACAGTAGGTTTAACACCAATATAAATAAAGAATGAGTTCATTACAGTACCTTGAAGTGGTGTTTTGTTTTCTTTCGCTAACGGAGCTCACGAGATTTTCTGTTAAGTTTTGTGTTGTGAAGTTTTCAAGTTTTGGGTAAAAGATTTGATGGATTATGGAACAAGGAGTGGCAAGAGCCTAAGCTTGGGGATGCCCATGGCACCCCAAGATAATCTAAGGACACCAAAAAGCCAAAGCTTGGGGATGCCCCGGAAGGCATCCCCTCTTTCGTCTACTTCCATCGGTAACTTTACTTGGAGCTATATTTTTATTCACCACATGATATGTGTTTTGCTTGGAGCGTCTTGTATGATTTGAGTCTTTGCTTTTTAGTTTACCACAATCATCTTTGCTGTACACACCTTTTGAGAGAGACACACATGATTCGGAATTTATTAGAATACTCTATGCGCTTCACTTATATCTTTTGAGCTATATAGTTTTTGCTCTAGTGCTTCACTTATATCTTTTAGAGCACGGCGGTGGTTTTGTTTTATAGAAACTATTATTCTCTCATGCTTCACTTATATTATTTTGAGAGTCTTAAACAGCATGGTAATTTGCTTAAATTGGGAAATTAATCCTAATATGTTAGGTATTCAAGACTAGTAAAAAACTTTCTTATGAGTGTGCTGAATGCTAAGAGAAGTTTGATGCTTGATGATTGTTTTGAGATATGGAGGTAGTGATATTAAAGTTGTGCTAGTTGAGTAGTTGTGAATTTGAGAAATACTTGTGTTGAAGTTTGCAAGTCCCGTAGCATGCACGTATGGTAAACGTTATGTAACAAATTTGAAACATGAGGTGTTCTTTGATTGTCCTCCTTATGAGTGGCGGTCGGGGACGAGCGATGGTCTTTTCCTACCAATCTATCCCCCTAGGAGCATGCGCGTAGTGCTTGGTTTTTGATGACTTGTAGATTTTTGCAATAAGTATGTGAGTTCTTTATGACTAATGTTGAGTCCATGGATTATACGCACTCTTACCCTTCCATCATTGCTAGCCTCTTCGGTACCGTGCATTGCCCTTTCTCACATTGAGAGTTGGTGCAAACTTCGCCGGTGCATCCAAACCCCGTGATATGATACGCTCTTTCACACATAAACCTCCTTATATCTTCCTCAAAACAGCCACCATACCTACCTATTATGGCATTTCCATAGCCATTCCGAGATATATTGCCATGCAACTTTCCACCATTCCATTTATTATGACACGCTCATCATTGTCATATTGCTTTGCATGATCATGTAGTTGACATCGTATTTGTGGCAAAGCCACCGTTCATAATTTTTCATACATGTCACTCTTGATTCATTGCTATCCCGGTATACCGCCGGAGGCATTCATATAGAGTCATACTTTGTTCTAGTATCGAGTTGTAATCATTGAGTTGTAAATAAATAGAAGTGTGATGATCATCATTCATAGAGCATTGTCCCAATAAAAAAAGAGGCCAAAAAAAGAAGGCCCAAAAAAAGAGAATAAAAAGGGACAATGCTACTATCCTTTTTTCCACACTTGTGCTTCAAAGTAGCACCATGATCTTCATGATAGAGAGTCTCTTGTTTTGTCACTTTCATATACTAGTGGGAATTTTTCATTATAGAACTTGGCTTGTATATTCCAACAATGGGCTTCCTCAAATGCCCTAGGTCTTCGTGAGCAAGCAAGTTGGATGCACACCCACTTAGTTTCTTTTGTTGAGCTTTCATGCATTTATAGCTCTAGTGCATCCGTTGCATGGAAATCCCTACTCCTTGCATTAAAATCAATCGATGGGCATCTCCATAGCTCATTGATTAGCCGCGTTGATGTGAGACTTTCTCCTTTTTTGTCTTCTCCACATAACCCCCATCATTATATTCTATTCCACCCATAGTGCTATATCCATGGCTCACGCTCATGTATTGCGTGAAGGTTGAAAAAGTTTGAGATTACTAAAGTATGAAACAATTGCTTGGCTTGTCATCGGGGTTGTGCATGATGAGAGCATTCTTGTGTGACGAAAATGGAGCATGACTAAACTATATGATTTTGTAGGGATGAACTTTCTTTGGCCATGTTATTTTGAGAGGACATAATTGCTTAGTTAGTATGCTTGAAGTATTATTACTTTTATGTCAATATTAAACCTTTATCTTGAATCTTTCGGATCTGAATATTCATACCACAATTAGGAGAATTACATTGAAATTATGCCAAGTAGCATTCCACATCAAAAATTCTGTTTTTATCATTTACCTACTCGAGGACGAGCAGGAATTAAGCTTGGGGATGCTTGATACGTCTCCAACGTATCTATAATTTTTATTGTTCCATGCTATATTATATTCTGTTTTGGACATTAATGGGCTTTATTATACACTTCTATATTATTTTTGGGACTAACCTATTAACCGGAGGCCCAGCCCAGAATTGCTGTTTTTTTGCCTATTTCAGAGTTTCGCAGAAAAAGAGTATCAAACGGAGTCCAAACGGAATGAAACCTTCGGGAACGTGATTTTCGGAACGAACGTGATCCAGAGGACTTGGACCCTACGTCAAGACATCAACCAGGAGGGCACGAGGTAGGGGGGCGCGCCTACCCCCTGGGCGCGCCCTCCACCCTCGTGGGCCCCACGTTGCTCCACCGACGTACTTCTTCCTCCTATATATACCTACGTACCCCCAAACTACCAGATACGGAGACAAAAACCTAATTCCACCGCCGCAACCTTCTGTACCCGTGAGATCCCATCTTGGGGCCTTTTCCGGAGCTCCGCCGGAGGGGGCATCGATCACGGAGTGCTTCTACATCAACACCATAGCCTCTCCGATGATGTGTGAGTATTTTACCTCAGACCTTCGGGTCCATAGTTATTAGCTAGATGGCTTCTTCTCACTTTTTGGATCTCAATACAATCTTCTCCCCCTCTCTTGTGGAGATCTATTCGATGTAATATTCTTTTGCGGTGTGTTTGTTGAGACCGATGAATTGTGGGTTTATGATCAAGTTTATCTATGAACAATATTTGAATCTTCTCTGAATTCTTTTATGTATGATTGGTTATCTTTGCAAGTCTCTTCGAATTATCAGTTTGGTTTGGCCTACTATATTGATCTTTCTTGCAATGGGAGAAGTGCTTAGCTTTGGGTTCAATCTTGCGGTGTCCTTTCCCAGTGATAGTAGGGGCAGCAAGGCACGTATTGTATTGTTGCCATCGAGGATAACAAGATGGGGTTTATATCATATTGCATGAGTTTATCCCTCTACATCATGTCATCTTACTTAAAGCATTACTCCGTTCTTATGAACTTAATACTCCAGATGCATGCTGGATAGCGGTCGATGTGTGGAGTAATAGTAGTAGATGCAGGCAGGAGTCGGTCTACTTGTCTCGGACGTGATGCCTATATACATGATCATACCTTGATATTCTCATAACGATGCTCAATTCTGTCAATTGCTCAACAGTAATTTGTTCACCCACCGTAATACTTATGCTCTTGAGAGAAGCCACTAGTGAAACCTATGGCCCCGGGGTCTATTTTCCATCATATTAATCTCCCGTCAACAAGTTATTTCTAGCGTCGTCTTTATTTTGCTTTCTTTACTTTGCATCTTTATCATAAAAATACCAAAAATATTATCTTATCATATATATCAGATCTCACTCTCGTAAGTGACCGTGAAGGGATTGACAACCCCTTTATTGCGTTGGTTGTGAGGATTTATTTGTTTGTATAGGTGCGAGGGACTCGTGCGTGGCCTCCTACTGGATTGATACCTTGGTTCTCAAAAACTGAGGGAAATACTTACGCTACTTTGCTGCATCACCCTTTCCTCTTCAAGGGAAAACCAATGCAATGCTCAAGAGGTAGCAAGAAGGATTTCTGGCGCCGTTGCCGGGGAGGCTTACGCGAAGTCAAGTCAAGATTTGACTCCCGACAACGAGCCAGGGATGGGGGAGACCTCCCCCTTGCGCAAGGCTGACATCCTCCGCACTCTACCTGATGACAATGACGAGGCCGGCGTCCTCCGGGAGAGAGAGGAGCCGCCCGTGGTTCCAACGAGGGGCAGTTCAGCATTGATCTCCCGAGATGCTGCTTCTGCTCCGACACCTCCTAGAGCCGCTTCCGGCCCATCAGCTGCCCCTTCTTCCGCTCCTGGAGCCCGTGCGCCCGTGCCTTAGGCCGCGAGGCTCTCCGGCTTCAAGCTTACGAAGCGGAGGGACCACACCGCGGTAGACCAGTAAGTGTTGCTGCCCTGGTTTGTTCTTGCCTCTCCTACTTAACCTTGACGCTTCTCCGTTGTGCGATTAGGCCGACGCCTGCGGCGAAGAAGAGGAAGGAGGAAGCGGTGGTGCTCCTCGGGACCAACCTGCCTGCTGCGGCTGCGTCTCCCTCCGTGGAGAGGGGCAACATGGGCGCTCATGTCTCTCCGGCCCGATTGTCCTCGCGAGGCCTGGGGGAGCATCCTCGGGAGGAGTCAGCCCCCGTGGCCCCGCTAGCTCCGGAGGCGCCGGCGTCCGGCTCGGCTGCTGAAGTCCCCAAGGCTCAGGAGCCTCCAGTCTCCCAGGCTATAGTGACGGTGCCGCCTCCTCCTCCTCCTGTTGCACCGCTAATTCCAGGTCCTTCCGCCTCCTCTGACGTCTTGGAGTGCGCTCTTTTTGAGATGACCCGGCTGCGAGAAGATCTTCAGGGCGCCGACCCTCACCTGGTAGTTGGGCGCCTAGAGCTGGTCTCTGGCTGGCTTCATTCTGACGTGTCCGTTCGGGCGGCGCTGAGCCAGGCCGCGACGACCTCCGAGAAGGAGAAGCAGGCCGCCGCCCAAGCAGCGGCCGCTCGCGAGGTGGCGCTGAAGGATGTCGAGGCCGCCCAGGATCACTGCCGGGTGCTGGAGGCCGAGCTGAAGACCCTGCGCAACAAGCATGCGGAAGAAGCCCGTAGCCGCAAGCCGGAGGAGGAGAAGTTGAAGGCCCGGGAGGATGCCATCAAGGGTCGTGACACCGAGCTGGAAGAGTTGGCGAAAGCGTAGGCCGCGGAACGCAACCGGCTGAAGAAGCTGGAGCAGAAGGTGGAGGTGGAGAAGGCTGATCTTGACGCCAAGGCGAAGCTCCTGGTTGAGGACCGTGAGGCCTTCAAGCTCCTCGAGATGAGGTCTCGGACGGTGCTGCGGTCGCTCTACGAGAAGGGCTTGGAGGAGCCGCTGGCCGCCAGCAACGAGGGCCCCACCCAGCTGCTCCCTTATCTGGTTGATGCGCTTGAGGACGTTGTGAGCGGTATCGGCCCTATGGCAGAGGGAGAAGCCCGCGTTCTCTCCTCAGCCGCGTTGACGCGTGTCTTCAGCCACCTCCATCTTCACGATCCCATCGCCCGCCTTGACGAGCTGCTGGAGCCTGTGGACGATGAGCACTGCGTAGCCGCTGCCGCGGCCGTGAAGGGTCGGGTGGAGGCCCTGCTGGAGAAGTTCTGCGCCTTCGCTCCCGCGCCTTCGACCGGCGGTGCTACTGATCCCGCCACTCCGGCAGGCGGTGCAGGTGAAGGCGACGCCACCAAGGAAGGAGCATCCCTTGCGGGCGACTGCGGTGTCCAGGGATGACTTGCTCGCGGCTCCTTTCCTGTTTGAACTCCTGCAACATGTACCGTGCCTCGTGGAGGCGTTTAAACTTGCATTTAATATTTTCTTTAAGATTTTGCGATTTCCTTCCCATTTGCTTTACGTTCTACGTCGGCAGAGCCTGACCCAGCGCATACCTTAGCCGCCGTTGGGTCGTCCGGATCACCAGGACAAGACCAAGGAGTGAGGAGCTATGTGGCCAGTTAGGCTCCTGAGTCGCGATGCTCAGGAGTCCCCCTTGACGCTCAAACGACCTTCATACCTTTGCCCTCACGGAGGCTCGGCTCGGGAGGGGCGCGCGACGACCAGGTTCAGGGTACTTGGCTGGGTGGCGTACGCTTGGGCGTGACCCGAGCGCAGCCCCCGTGCCCAGCCCCCTCGCACGACTCTCCCGAGGGGAGGTGTTGTGATGAGCCCAGACACTGAGCTCAAGGGCTCCCTGAGGTTGATACGGCCGTGAGGCCGCCCTCAGTTGTTTATCACCAGCGCGGAGCATAGCGCTTCTACACTTGCACGGGCATAGCCGCTCCTCGGCAGTGTCGACGGCCAGCGCGGAGCATGGTGCTTCCACTAGTACGTGTGAGGGGACTCCCTACTGTGGAGAGCCCCCGAGGCGTGTACAACCCCGCCCTGACACATGGCTTGCACGACAGGGCTAGACGAGGTGTGTCTGGGCACTTGTGAGCCAGTGCAGGACTTATGAGGCCCTACCTCAAGGCGGGTTGCGCCTGGTCTTGGTTCTTGATGGTTGTGGCGGTCCTGCGAGATGGTTAGACAACCTGCACCGAACGAACCTCCTGAGGCTATCACATGAGAAGGCCAAGCACCAACGACCCCGAGAGGTGACGTGAACGGGGCCGGCCCGCCAGGCAGAGCTCAGCCATTGGATTTATCGATGCTGCAGGGACGGGCCCGAGCACAGACGCCGTGCCTAGCCTTCTTATGCGAAGGGTCCTGAAGAAAGACGGTCGGCGCGCGGCTCCCATGGTAGGTGGCAATCAAGCAGGTGATAACCATAGATAGATTATGCATGGAAAGCGAACTAGCTCAGATAAATGCAAGGACGATACATGCCGCAGGGCCGGACCCGAGCGGCTTGGGGATGATGCAGCCCGAGGGGCGCCCCCAGCAGAGTAAGCTAAAGACATGAAAAGGGATACATGCTGCAGGGATGAACCCATGTGGCCTGGGAATGATGCAGCCCGAGGGGCGCTCCCAGCTAAATAAACTCGGAAGATGTCACCTGGTTCCGTTGTCGAAGGGGTGTTGGAGTAGCTGAAGATGCGTGGTGAAGGGGATGCTCCTCACGAGCCACCGGGGCCCTGAGCCTCGGGATGCTCTGGGGGCCCGGGCGGTTCCTTGAGGACCGTCTCCATCTCCGCCAGGACTGCGTGATGCCTGGCCTCCTGAGCCGCTAGGACGCTCCACAGGTTGCGCTGGAAGGCGGATGCCACGCTCGGCAGGCCGAATGGCATGCGAACGTAGCTGTGAGGTGGGCCCTCACAACGTCCCACGCGCGAAGGCCAGAAAAGCTCCTGAGATGCGGCCCTGTTGAGCCCTGGGATGTCAATGCTGACGTGCAGCCCGCCATCCTCGCCTGGATGGGGAGCCGCGCCAGGTGACCGGCGGTCGCCGCGCATGGCTCTTGCATCCTGTAGCTCCTGAGTGGTCTTGGCAATGAACTCCTGAGCGCCAGGCGCTCCTCGCCCGGTGTCCTCCTGAGGGAAACGTGCCGCAAAGCACACCTCCATGTGGTGCCCGAGCACCTCCCTCGTGATGTTGGCAAGGTCGGAGGCCCTCCAGAAGAGAGCCCCCGAGCCCTGCCCGAGGAGGGCGCTGGGCGCGCCTTCCTATGCGATGGAGGGAGACGCCCGAGGCGCGGGCGCCGATCCTTCCGCGGCACCACTTGACGCGCCGCTCCCCTGAGGCCCTATGCGGAGTAGCTGCTTCTTCTTCTTGGGTACAATGTCAAGAGGGTGTTGCGCGCATTGTTGTCGGGGTCTTCAATTGCTGCGGCTTGGAAGGCGCGCTCGAGGGAGCACACCGCATCTTTTTCTTCGCAGGGGACGGTGATGATCCCGCCGCTTCCAGGCATCTTGAGGACGTTGTAGCCGTGGTGTGTCACTGCCATGAACTTGGTCAGGGCCGGATACCCGAGGATGGCGTTGTATGGCAGATGGATGTGGGCGACGTCGACGATGAGCTCGGTGCGGTAGTTGTCGTGCTGTCCGAAGGTGACAGGGAGGCGGACCTGCCCTATCGGGGTGGTGGAGCCGTCGGTCACTCCTGAGAAAGGCTTGGTAGGCTGGAGCTGATCGTATGGCACTTCGAGGCTGTCGAACGTCTCGACGGACAGCACCTTAAGCCCTGCGCCGCCATCGATGAGGGTCTTGGTGACTTGCACGTTGCTGATGACGGGTGAGCAAAGCATCGGGAGGGCGCCAGCGGTGGCCGCACACTTGAGCTGATCTGTCGAACTGAAGGTGATGGCGCACTTGGACCACCTAAGCGAGCGCGTGGCCTCGACCCTGGGGAGGACTGCATTCACCTCGCGAGCAAACTGCTTGAAGATATGCTGAGAGGCTAGGGCATGAGCTCCACCCAAGATGCAGGCGATAGCACGCGGCTCTTGGAAGCCCCCAGCCCCGTCGTCCTGATGGTGGTCGTCGTTCCTTCTTGGTGGTGGCGGCAGCGGAGGAAGTCCGGCATTGCCCTGAGGGCGATCCTCGCGAGGCTGATCCCTCCAGGCGCCCTCGCGAGGCTGGTCCTACCAGTGGTCCTCGCGAGGCCGGTCGCGCCACTCCTGGCGGGGGCCACGGTCGTCCCAGTGTCCTCTGCCACGTCCTCCTCCTCGGCCGTAGCCCCGGTCGTTGCGCTCGGGGCATCGACCAAGGCGTCCATCTCGAATGGCCCTGAGCTCTTGGCAGTCGTTCGTGTTGTGGCTGTGGACGTCGTGGAAGGCACAGAATGGACGGCTGCTCTTGGACGACTCGGGAAGGTCCCGGCCGCGCTTCGTGTCTGGCTCCGCCGCGAGCACGGTTACTCCCTTGCGCTTCACGTCCTTGGCCTTGGCTTCCTTCTCCTCGGGGTCAGCAGCCGGGAGCTCGAGGAGGGAAAGGCGCCCTTCCTCAGCTCTTGCGCACTTGGTCGCCATATTGAACAACTCCAAGGACGTGCACAGCTGCTCGTGGATGGCGAGCTCCTCCTTTGTCTTGACGTCGCGGACGCCATCGGAAAATGCGGAGATGATGGCCTCGTCCGTCACCTTGGAGATCTTGAGGCGAACGTTGTTGAAGCGCTGGATGTACTTCTGGAGGGTCTCTCCTGGCTGCTGCTTGATGCGGCGCAGGTCACCCGCGGTCGGGGGCGGTCGCGAGTGCCCTGGAAGTTGGCGACAAAGCGGTCGCGCATCTCGTTCAAGGAGGAGATCGAGCCCGGGGGCAGGTTCAGGAGCCACGAGCGAGCACCATCCCTAAGAGCCATGGGAAACCAGTTCGCCATGACGTTCTCGTCGCCGTTGGCCGCCTCGATGCTCAGCTCGTAGAGCTGCAAGAACTCCGCGGGGTCGGGGGTGCCGTCGTAGCGAGGAGGCAAGCCTGGCTTGAACTTTCCCGGCCAGGCGACGCTACACAGCTCAGGAGTGAAGGCACGGCAGCCTGCGGTGGCCACCGGGGCCCTTTGCTGATGTGGAGCCTGCCCTTGATGCCCGCGCACCGCCGCTGCAGGCGGCACGCGGTCTTGATGGAGTGGCGCCAGGAGCGCGGGCGCGTCCTCTTGCGGACGGGGAACATCTTGGCAGCTTCTCTCTTCTCGCGCGGGCGCCCGACGCGACGGGTCGCGCCGGGGGGCCGCGCGCCTTGGCGCCAGAACGCCGTCTTGGTGCGGAGGTGGCGGCGGTGGCGCTCCATGTGCCACGTCTGAAAGAAATATGCCCTAGAGGCAATAATAAAGTTGTTATTTATATTTCCTTATATCATGATAAATGTTTATTATTCATGCTAGAATTGTATTAACCAGAAACATAATACATGTGTGAATACATAGACAAACATAGTGTCACTAGTATGCCTCTACTTGACTAGCTCGTTGATCAAAGATGGTTGAGTTTCCTAGCCATAGACATGAGTTGTCATTTGGTTAATGGGATCACATCATTTGGAGAATGATGTGATTGACTTGACCCATTCCGTTAGCTTAGCACTTGATCGTTTAGTTTACTGCTACTGCTTTCTCCATGACTTATACATGTTCCTATGACTATGAGATTGTGCAACTCCCGAATACCGGAGGAACACTTTGTGTGCTACCAAACGTCACAACGTAACTGGGTGATTATAAAGGTGCTCTACAGGTGGCTCCGATGGTACTTGTTGAGTTGGCATAGATCGAGATTAGGATTTGTCACTCCGATTGTCGGAGAGGTATCTCTGGGCCCTCTCGGTAATGCACATCACAATAAGCCTTGCAAGCAATGTGACTAATAAGTTAGTTACGGGATGATGCACTACGGAACGAGTAAAGAGACTTGCCGGTAACGAGATCGAGCTAGGTATTGAGATACCGACGATCGAATTTGGGGCAAGTAACATACCGATGACAAAGGGAACAACGTATGCTGTTATGCGGTTTGACCGATAAAGATCTTCGTAGAATATGTAGGAACCAATATGAGCATCCAGTTTCCGCTATTGGTTATTGACCGGAGACGTGTCTCGGTCATGTCTACATAGTTCTCGAACCCGTAGGGTCCGCACGCTTAAAGTTCTGTGACGATCGATATTATGAGTTTATATGTTTTGATGTACCGAAGGTAGTTCGGAGTCCCGGATATGATCACGGACATGATGAGGAGTCCCGAAATGGTCGAGACGCAAAGATCGATATATTGGACGACTGTTCGGACATCGGAAGTGTTTCGGGAGGTTTCGGACATATACCGGAGTAATGAGGGGTTACCGGAACCCCCCGGGGAGTGTAATGGGCCTATTGGGCCTTAGTGGAGAAAAGGAGGGGCGGCCAGGGCAGGCCGCGCGCCCCTCCCCATCTAGTCCGAATTGGACAAGGAGGGGGCGGCGCCCCCCTTTCCTTCCCCTCTCTCTCCTCCTTCCCCTTCTCCTACTCCTACTAGGAAAGGAGGAGTCCTACTCCCGGTGGGAGTAGAACTCCCCCCTTGGCGCTCCCTCCTCCTGGCCGGCTGCCTCCCCCTAGCTCCGTTATATACGGGGAGGGGGCACCCCTTGGGGACTCAACCATAATCCACCTCGGTCATATCGTAGCGGTGCTTAGGCGAAGCCCTGCATCAGTAACTTCATCAACATCGTCATCACGCCGTCGTGCTGACGAAACTCTCCCTCGAGCTCTACTGGATCGTGAGTTCGCGGGACGTCACCGAGCTGAACGTGTGCTGAACACGGAGGTGCCGTACGTTCGATACTGAGGATCGGTCGATCGTGAAGACGTACGACTACATCAACCGCGTTGTCATAACGCTTACGCTTTCGGTCTACGAGGGTACGTGGACGACACTCTTCCCTCTCGTTGCTATGCATCACCATGATCTTGCATGTGCGTAGGAATTTTTTGAAATTACTACGTTCCTCAAAAGTGGCATCCGAGCCAGGTTTATGCGTAGATGTTATATGCACGAGTAGAACACAAGTGAGTTGTGGGCGATAGAAGTCATACTGCTTACCAGCATGTCATACTTTGGTTCGGCGGTATTGTTGGATGAAGCGGCCCGGACCGACATTACGCGTACGCTTACGCGAGACTGGTTGTACCGACGTGCTTTGCACACAGGTAGCTGGCGGGTGTCAGTTTCTCCAACTTTAGTTGAACCGAGTGTGACTATGCCCGGTCCTTGAGAAGGTTAAAACAGCACTAACTTGACGAAATATCGTTGTGGTTTGATGCGTAGGTAAGAACGGTTCTTGCTCAGCCCGTAGTAGCCACGTAAAACTTGCAACAACAAAGTAGAGGACGTCTAACATGTTTTTGCAGGGCATGTTAGATGTGATATGGTCAAGACATGATGCTATATTTTATTGTATGAGATGATCATGTTTTGTAACAGAGTTATCGGCAACTGGCAGGAGCCATATGGTTGTCGCTTTATTGTATGCAATGCAATCGCCCTGTAATTGCTTTACTTTATCACTAAGCGGTAGCGATAGTCGTAGAAGCAATAGTTGGCAAGACGACAATGATGCTATGATGGAGATCAAGGTGTTGCGCCGGTGACGATGGTGATCATGACGGTGCTTTGGAGATGGAGATCAAAGGCACAAGATGATGATGGCCATATCATATCACTTATATTGATTGCATGTGATGTTTATCCTTTATGCATCTTATTCTGCTTTGTTTGACGGTAGCATTATAAGATGATCTCTCACTAAATTTCAAGATAAAAGTGTTCTCCCTGAGTATGCACCGTTGCCAAAGTTCGTCGTGCCGAGACACCACGTGATGATCGGGTGTAATAAGCTCAACATTCATCTACAACGGGTGCAAGCCAGTTTTGCACACGCAGAAATTTTTGGGTTAAACTTGACGAGCCTAGCATATGCAGATATGGCCTCGGAACACTAGAGACCGAAAGGTCGAGCGTCAATCATATAGTAGGTATGATCAACATAGTGATGTTCACCATTGAAAACTACTCCATCTCACATGATGATCGGACATGGTTTAGTTGATTTGGATCACGTGATCATTTAGATGACTAGAGGGATCTCTATCTAAGTGGGAGTTCTTAAGTAATATGATTAATTGAACTTTAAATTTATCATGAACTTAGTCCTGGTAGTATTCCCATATCTATGTTGTAGATCAATAGCTCGCGTTTAGCTCCCCTGTTTTATTTTTGATATGTTCCTAGAGAAAACTAAGTTGAAAGATGTTAGTAGGAATGATGCGTATTGGATCCGTGATCTGAGGATTATCCTCATTGCTGCACAGAAGAATTATGTCCTTGATGCACCGCTAGGTGACAGACCGATTGCAGGAGCAAATGCAGACGTTATGAACGTTTGGCAAAGCTCGATATGATGACTACTTGATAGTTTAGTGCACCATGCTTTACGGCTTAGAATCGGGGCTTCAAAGACGTTTTGAACGCCACGGAGCATATGAGATGTTCCAAGAGTTGAAATTAGTATTTCAGACTCATGCCCATGTCGAACAGTATGAGACCTTTGACAAGCACTTTGCCTACAAGATGGAGGAGAATTGCTCAGCTAGTGAGCATGTGCTCAGAATGTCTGAGTACTACAATCACTTGAATCAAGTGGGAGTTCATCTTCCAGATAAGATAGTGATTGACAGAGTTCTCTAGTCACTATCACCAAGTTACTAGAACTTCGTGATGAACTATAATATGCAAGGGATAACGGAAACGATTCCCAAGCTCTTCCTGATGCTGAAATCGACGAAGGTAGAAATCAAGAAAAGCATCAGGTGTTGATGGTTGACAAGACCACTAGTTTCAAGAAAAGGGCAAAGGGAAGAAGGGGAACTTCAAGAAGAACGGCAAGCAAGTTGCTGCTCAAGTGAAGAAGCCCAAGTCTGGACCTAAGCCTGAGACTAAGTGCTTCTACTGCAAAGGGACTGGTCACTGGAAGCAGAACTGCCCCAAGTATTTGGTTGATAAGAAGGATGGCAAAGTGAACAAGGTATATTTGATATACAGATTATTGATGTGTACTTTACTAGTGCTCATAAGCAACCCCTTGATATTTGATACCGGTTCAGTTGCTATGATTAGTAACTCGAAACAAGAGTTGCAGAATGAACAGAAACTAGTTAAGGGCGAGGTGACGATGTGTGTTGGAAGTAGTTCCAAGATTGATATGATCATCATCGCACACTCCCTATACTTTCGGGATTAGTGTTGAACCTAAATAAGTGTTATTTGGTGTTTGCGTTGAGCATGAATATGATTTGATCATGTTTATTGCAATACGGTTATTCATTTAAGTTAGAGAATAATTGTTGTTCCGTTTACATGAATAAAACCTTCTATGGTCATACACCCAATGAAAATGGTTTGTTGGATCTCGATAGTAGTGATACACATATTTATAATATTGAAGCCAAAAGATGCAGAGTTGGTAATGATAGTGCAACATATTTGTGGCATTGTCGTTTGGGTCATATTGGTGTAAAGCGCATGAAAAAACTCCATTCCGATGGACTTTTGGAATCACTTGGTACTTGCGAACCATGCCTTATGGGCAAGATGACTAAGACTCCGTTCTCCGAAACAATGGAACGAGCAACTGACTTATTGGAAATAATACATCCTGATGTATCCGACCCGATGAGTGTTGAGGCTCGCGGCGGGTATCGTTATTTTCTGACCTTCACAGATGATTTGAGCAGATATGGGTATATCTACTAGATAAAACATAAGTCTGAAACATTTGAAAAGTTCATATAATTTCAGAGTGAAGTGGAAAATCATCGTACCAAGAAAATAGAGTTTCTATGATCTGATCGTAGAGGAGAATATTTGAGTTACGAGTTTGGTCTTCATTTGAAACAATGCGGAATAGTTGTTATTTATATTTCCTTATATCATGATAAATGTTTATTATTCATGCTAGAATTGTATTAACCGGAAACATAATACATGTGTGAATACATAGACAAACATAGTGTCACTAGTATGCCTCTACTTGACTAGCTCATTGATCAAAGATGGTTGAGTTTCCTAGCCATAGACATGAGTTGTCATTTGGTTAACGGGATCACATCATTAGGAGAATGATGTGATTGACTTGACCCATTCCGTTTGCTTAGCACTTGATCGTTTGGTTTACTGCTACTGCTTTCTCCATGACTTATACATGTTCCTATGACTATGAGATTATGCAACTCCCGAATACCGGAGGAACACTTTGTGTGCTACCAAACGTCACAATGTAACTGGGTGATTATAAAGGTGCTCTACAGGTGTCTCCGATGGTACTTGTTGAGTTGGCATAGATCGAGATTAGGATTTGTCACTCCGATTGTCGGAGAGGTATCTCTGGGCCCTCTCGGTAATGCACATCACAATAAGCCTAGCAAGCAATGTGACTAATGAGTTAGTTGCGGGATGATGCATTACGGAACGAGTAAAGAGACTTACCGGTAACGAGATTGAGCTAGGTATTGAGATACCGACGATCGAATCTTGGGCAAGTAACATACCGATGACAAAGGGAACAACGTATGTTGTTATGCGGTTTGACCGATAAAGATCTTCGTAGAATATGTAGGAACCAATATGAGCATCCAGGTTCCGCTATTGGTTATTGACCGGAGACGTGTCTCGGTCATGTCTACATAGTTCTCGAACCCGTAGGGTCCGCACGCTTAAAGTTCTGTGACCATCGGTATTATGAGTTTATATGTTTTGATGTACCGAAGGTAGTTCAGAGTCCCGGATATGATCACGGACATGACAAGGAGTCTTGAAATGGTCGAGACGTAAAGATCGATATATTGGACGACTATGTTCGGACACCGGAAGTGTTTCGGGAGGTTTCGGACATATATCGGAGTACCGGGGGGTTACCGGAACCCCCGGGGAGTGTAATGGGCCTATTGGGCCTTAGTGGAGAAGAGGAGGGGTGACCAGGGCAGGCCGCGCGCCCCCACCCCCTCTAGTCCGAATTGGACAAGGAGGGGGGCAGCGCCCCCCTTTCCTTCCCCTCTCTCTCCTCCTTCCCCCTTCTCCTACTTCTACTAGGAAAGGAGGAGTCCTACTCCCGGTGGGAGTAGGACTCCCCCCTTGGCGCGCCCTCCTCCTGGCCAGCCGCCTCCCCCCTAGCTCCTTTATATACGGGGAGGGGGCACCCCTTGGAGACACAACAATTGATCATTGATCTCTTAGCCGTGTGTGGTGCCCCCCTCCACCATAATCCACCTCGGGAATATCGTAGCGGTGCTTAGGCGAAGCCCTACGTCGGTAGCAACATCATCGCCGTCATCACGCCGTCGTGCTGACGGAACTCTCCCTCGAAGCTCTGCTGGATCGGAGTTCGTGGGACGTCATCGAGCTGAACGTGTGCTGAACTCGGAGGTGCCGTGCATTCGGTACTTGGATCGGTCGGATTGTGAAGATGTACGACTACATCAACCGCGTTGTCATAACGCTTCCGCTTTCGGTCTACGAGGGTATGTGGACAACACTCTCCCCTCTCGTTGCTATGCATCACCATGATCTTGCGTGTGCGTAGGAAATTTTTGAAATTACTACGTTCCCCAACAGTCGTCGCCTGCAGCTGGCGGAGGGCGAGGCAGCGAGAGGGATGGCGCAGGGGAGCCCCCTGCGGCGCTGACGAGCTCGGCGATGCGGTCCAGCCAATCCTCGTAGAGGTCGTCGAAGGGACAGTAGCGCAGGAGTTCGCGTGCCATGAGCAGCGCGGCCTGCGCGTCCGTGGGAGCGCGACGAGCGTGAGACGACGAGCCGGCCGGAGTCAGCGGCGGAGTGGCGGTGCGGCCGTCCCGCCGCACCGAGGGGTGCAGCGAGGATGCTTGCTGCTCGTTTCCCACCGGGCCGGTGGCGGCGTTGGCGGCGGGCGACGGAGAACGACGGGGAGGCCCGCCGACAGGAGCAGTCCGAGCGACACGGGCGGCGAGGGCGGCCCGGCGCTCAGCGCGGGCCCGGCGAGCGTCCGCCATGGATGCGACGAAGCGATGGGACGCATATCAGCGGAAGGAAAGCTTCGGCGCACCCCTACCTGGCGCGCCAAATGTCGGATTTTGGGTTCCAGCAAAATCCTTGAGGTTCGAACACTGGGGTGCGCACGAAGATCTCCCCCTACCTAATCACGCCCTCAGCCTCACCGCGGTCTCAAGGCCTAGATTTATACTGGTTCGGGCCACCGTTGTGGTGTAATGCCCTACTCCAATGTGGTGTGGTGGATTGCCTCTTGGGCTGATGATGAACAGTATAAGGGAAGAACAGCCTCTTGAGGAGAGGTGTTCTTGTGCTTGGTGGACTTGTGTGGGTGAGGATGATCTGAATTCGTTCCCTCCTACTGTGGTGGCTAGTCCTGTTTATAGAGGCCTGGTCATCTTCCCAAATATTGAGCGGGAAGGGATGCCACAACGGCCAATTTGAAGGGGGACAACTAGTACAAGCTATCCTAACTAAAGGTGGTCTTAGCCTGCCAAAGGCTCTGGTGGTGACGTCGTCTTGGGCTCCACGGTGACCTCCATCTCGCCGTCCTGCTGGTCTTGGTCTCGTTGCACCGATATGGTAACCTTTGCCTGATGCCTCGGGACTCCTCGCCTGCGCTTGCCCCTTTAGCACCAAAGGGGAAACGAGGACACTGTGCGTGCTGGCGCCTGCCTGGCCTTGGTCGTCGTGGCTGACGTCGTAGGAACCTCGCGAGGTTCCCCTTGCCTTGATCTCTCCGCCCCTCGCGAGCCAGCCTGGCGAGGCAGCTCCCGAGGAGGTCTTGTGTCGTGCCCCTCGCGAGGGTCTTGAGTGTTTGCTGGTGAAGATGGGTCGTACGGGGCTGCTAGCGGAGCCACACCGTGGGCCGCAGGCAGGCAAGTCTGGGGACCCCCGTTCCCAGGACGCCGACAACGCCCCTTTTCCTTCTCCCTCTCTCCCTCTCCTTCCTTCCCCTCTCTTTCCTTGTTGGAAACCTACTAGGAATAGGATTCCTAGTAGGAATCCTACTTGGGGCGCGCCCTATGAGGGCCGGCCGGCCTCCGCCTTGCTCCTTTATATACAGGGGCGGGGGGGGGGGGGCACCCTAGAACATACAAGTTGACAGTTGTCTTAGCCGTGTGCGGTGCCCCCCTCCACAGATATCCACCTCGGTCATATCGTTGTAGTGCTTAGGCGAAGCCCTGCGTCAGTAACTTCATCATCACCGTCATCACGCCGTCGTGCTGACGAAACTCTCCCTCGACCTCAGCTGGATCTAGAGTTCGTGGGACGTCACCGAGCTGAACGTGTGCAGATCGCGGAGGAGCCGTACCTTCGGTGCTAGGATCGGTCGGATCGTGAAGACGTACGACTACATCAACCACGTTGTCATAACGCTTCCGCTTTCGGTCTACGAGGGTACGTAGACAACACTCTCCCCTCTCGTTGCTATGCATCTCCTAGGTAGATCTTGCGTGATCGTAGGAAAAAATTTGAAATACTGCATTCCCCAAAATGGTCCTCCTATTTAGTGGCCGGTCATTGATATTTGCTAAAAAAAACATGTAACGAGCAACGACTTCAAGCCCAATAAGAAAATTGATCGGCCCCAAATAAGGGCAGGTCAAAATTTTCATCTAAGAAGTCATGGAACATTACCTAAAAAAATCATGAAACAACACAAGGAAAAAAAGGGGCAACACAAATCTTGACCAAAAAAATCAAAGGTCAGAAAATTGACTTGCACAAATTTAAAATAACATGCAAGTTACACAAATGCTAAAGTGTAATGAATTACATGCATTTTTTATGTATGGCTAAAAAGCATAAACACTATAGAATTGGCATTAGTTTTGACGCACTTCCGAGCGAACGCTCTGTAGGCCGTTGGATTGAGGCTCACGAATCTCGATACATTCGCTCGGAAGGCCATTGGTAGGGAATGCGTGGACAAAACAAAATCGTTCAATCGATTGACACGACATGGGGGAATGACCTTCATGGGGGAACTTTTTTCTATATATTTACGTCATGACAGATTTTATGTGCAACATCAGAATGTATTTCTTATGGACATGACAAATATCTGAACACATGTGTGGCAATTTCTATTCTTACATCACCACAATTCTTTATGTTATGGCATGGAAATTCTGCTCCATGCATGATGGCAAATCATAGATATTTTGTGACAACTTTCTCCTGCTATAGGATGGCAAGTTTCTCTTCTCGCCATGTGTGAATCTCTGGTACGCATGGCAAATTCCTGACAATCTTTCAATATTTTCTTTTATACATGGCAAATCTTTATACAATAGCATGACAAATATACCTGTTATAACATGATAATTTCAAGGTGTTAGCTAGGAGCAGTTTTCAGAGGAAACACTCCCTGATCACACCGTTCGCTCAAAAGAGCCTCTCGGAGGGAACCGTTCGTTCACTTGGATGAGCTCCGTGAGTGAACGTCCGCACGATTATTGGGGTGTTAAAGAAACATCACAACCACAACAAAAAGCTGCCCGAAACAGCAGCAAAAACAAAAGGGGGAAAGAAGAAGGGAATGTTTCACGTTTTCACATGGATCATCCATCGTTTTAGCGAGTGTCGCTCCAGAATCAGAATCCGCCGTCCATAATCCGAAGAGATACATACGGAATATGGGACGGACACAGTCCACACATGGTCACCAGCTAAACTTAGCCGACAGCTGAGGATGCTTTGATTCCTCGTGGAGAGAATCCTCCGGGCCAGACACCGCAACCTCGCGTACACTGAAAGCCTCAGGAAAAAAGCCGGTCCGGCAAAGACACAGCTAGCAGGGGGTCGACCGACTGGCAGTGCCAAAGTCCCAAAGTTGGCGAAGAAAACAAATCCATGTGACCCCGTTCGTCCCACCCTCTCTCCCGTGCCGTGCGTGCGCCCACATACACTTTTTCTTCTGAAATTATTGATACGGATACCACTCACACTCACCATCTTTCACTCCTCCGACGGGCCTCGATTTCCATCAAGCAGTCACTTAACCACACACAAACTTCATCTCCTCTTCTTGTAGAACCAACCAACTGTCCATCTTTTGCTCACACTCTTCCAATCATGTCTTAATCAGTAAGGCTACCGCGCATATATATAACCACGCGTCCTTGTAGCGGCTACGAGCTAGCTCGCTAAGCTTCGTCGTAACACTACCACGGCGGCGCCGGATATATATAGCTTGACGCGCTGCTGCCGGTGCAGTGACAGCTGACAAGATGCTGATGAGGCTGCTGCTGGTGGTGGCTCTCGCCGTGGCGGCGGCGGCGGCGGAGCAGCGCGCCACGTACATAGTTCACATGGCCAAGTCTGCCATGCCGGCCGAGTACGCCGACCACGGCGAGTGGTACGGCGCCTCCCTCCGCTCGGTGTCCACCGGTCGCGCCGCCGCTGCCAAGATGCTTTACTCCTACGACACCGTCCTGCACGGCTTCTCAGCGCGGCTCACGGAGCAGGAGGCCAGCGACATGGCGGGCATGGACGGCGTCCTGGCCGTGAACCCCGAGACGCGGTACGAGCTGCACACCACGCGGACGCCTGAGTTCTTGGGGCTCGCCGGGAGCGAGGGCCTGTTCCCGCAGTCTGGCACGGGCGGCGACGTCGTCGTCGGGGTGCTCGACACCGGCGTCTGGCCTGAGAGCAAGAGCTACAACGACGCGGGCCTCGGCGAGGTGCCGTCGTCGTGGAAGGGCACGTGCATGGCCGGCGCGGACTTCAACTCCTCGGCCTGCAACCGGAAGCTCGTCGGCGCGCGGTTCTTCAACCGGGGCTACGAGGCGGCCATGGGGCCCATGGACACGAGCAGGGAGTCGCGCTCCCCGCGCGACGACGACGGGCACGGGACGCACACGTCGTCCACCGCTGCCGGCGCAGCTGTCGCCGACGCTGACCTGTTCGGGTTCGCGTCTGGCACGGCGCGCGGCATGGCGCCCAAGGCGCGCGTGGCCGTGTACAAGGTGTGCTGGCTCGGCGGCTGCTTCAGCTCCGACATCCTCGCCGGCATGGACGCCGCCGTCGCCGACGGCTGCGGCGTGCTCTCGCTCTCGCTCGGCGGTGGCTCCGCCGACTACGCGCGCGACAGCGTTGCCATCGGCGCCTTCGCCGCGATGGAGCAGAACGTCCTGGTGTCCTGCTCTGCCGGGAACGCCGGGCCCGGGAGCGCCACACTCTCCAACGTGGCGCCCTGGATCACCACCGTGGGCGCGGGCACCCTCGACCGCGACTTCCCGGCGTACGTTCAACTCGGGAACGGCAAGAACTACACCGGCGTGTCCCTCTACGCTGGGAAGGCCCCGCCGTCCACCCCGACCACCCTCATCTACGCGGGCAACGCCTCCAACTCCACCAGCGGAAACCTCTGCATGCCAGGGACCCTCTCGCCGGAGAAGGTGCAAGGGAAGATCGTGGTCTGCGACCGCGGCATCAGCGCGCGCGTCCAGAAAGGCTTCGTGGTGCGCGACGCTGGAGGTGCCGGCATGGTGCTCGCCAACACCGCAGCCAATGGGCAGGAGCTCGTCGCCGATGCCCACCTCCTGCCCGCGGCCGGCGTGGGTGAAAAAGAAGGTACCGCTATAAAGTCTTACATAGCATCCGAGTCCAAGCCGACGGCAACGATTGTGGTCGCCGGGACACAGGTGGACGTGCGCCCCTCACCGTTGGTGGCTGCGTTCTCGTCGCGCGGGCCAAACATGATCACGCCGGAGATCCTAAAGCCGGACATCATCGGGCCGGGGGTGAACATCCTGGCGGCGTGGACCGGCAAGGCGGGGCCGACGGGTCTCGCCGCTGACACGCGCCGCGTCAACTTCAACATCATCTCCGGCACGTCCATGTCGTGCCCGCACGTGAGCGGCCTCGCGGCGCTGCTCAGGAGCGCGCACCCGGAGTGGAGCCCCGCCGCCGTGCGCTCGGCTCTCATGACGACCGCCTACTCCACGTACACCGGCGGCGCCGGGTCGCCCATCCTCGACGCGGCGACCGGCGCGGCCGCCACGCCGTTCGACTACGGCGCCGGGCACGTGGACCCGACCCGCGCGGTGGAGCCAGGGCTGGTGTACGACCTCGGCACCAGCGACTACGTGGACTTCCTGTGCGCGCTCAAGTATACGCCAAACATGATCGCCGCGCTGGCGCGGAGCAAGAGCTACGGGTGCGCCGCGAACAAGACCTACGCCGTCTCCAACCTCAACTACCCGTCCTTCTCCGTGGCCTACTCCACGGCGAACGGCGAGGCCGGGGACTCCAGCGCCACCACGGTGACGCACACGCGCACGCTCACCAACGTGGGCGCGGCGGGCACGTACAAGGTGGACGCCTCGGTGTCCATGTCCGGCGTGACCGTCGACGTGAAGCCGACGGAGCTGGAGTTCACGGCGGCCGGCGAGAAGAAGAGCTACACGGTGAGCTTCACGGCGGCCAAGTCGCAGCCGTCGGGCACCGCCGGCTTCGGCCGGCTCGTGTGGTCGGACGGTAAGCACAGCGTGGCGAGTCCGATAGCGATAACGTGGACATGATACGACAGGCGCCCAGAACGGCGCAAGCCGAGCGCCAAGCGCTGACACCGCTGCCGGTGCGGCCAAAGGGTTCAGTGTGTAAAATTCGGGGGATTCGAGGGAGGAAATGGTGAGATTTGGTGGTATCTCTCAACTATCTCAGATTGTCAATAAGGCCCAATCATAACTTTTAGATTGTGATTTGGGGAAGAAACGGTGATGATGGAAAGGGATTTGGGTGATGGGTATTGCTTTCTCGGAATCAAATTATCGGTCTTGGCTAGCTTGGGTAGTTGGATTGGGTCCTGAGTTGGATCAGATTGCAGCTTTACAAGGACAGCTCCACTGTAGTAGTAGGGGTTATCTCAGTCAGCAATCTCTCCCCTGTAAAATGTTCCGTCTAAACTATTCTTTCTTCCATTATCAATGAATGGATCATCTTTTCTTCTGAAGATAAATGATTGAGTGAAGATAAAAGAAACGAGGAAGATGGTTGGTGCTGCAGGAAAGCATAATTCAGGTCCATACACTTGGAACTTGTGGCATTAAACTTATCATTTCTATATTAGGCGCATTATGCATGGATCCTACATGACCGACATCTAACCCTAATCACTGTGCTTTATACCATGAAACAAGATGTGTAAGGTAAAGAGAGGCAGGAGCAGAGCACGGCAGGGAGGGTGTGAAAGTTCAAAAGAAAAGAAGGCGAATAAAGGCCGCACGGCTGGACCGCTGGTTCTGGTGTCGAGAAAGGGGGCAAAGCCGAAAGGACCAAAATTATTTAGACCTGTCACTCGCTTTGATAAAGCCTGAAATGAAAGCTTAGAGCGTCCCCGTGACATCTGCCGCTTAACAATAGAGTGGAAAATTAAAGAGGAATTAAAGATGGACGGCAAAGCAAGAGAAATGTCTCTTCGCGATCTTGTGGCAGGGGCCCGTGAGTTTTGTTGTTACTGTCTGCTCTAGCCTGTGCCTGTCTGTTTGTCTATTGCTTGCCTTCTAGAAATGCAACTCGTGTGTGGATTTTGATAACCTCGGACAAAATATCGGGATGGTAATCGGCTTCGGGTTATCTTGTACAGTACTTCCTTCGCTCAAGTACTAAATCAGCGACAACTAATATAAAAAGAAGTATTTTAGTTTTATTCTTTTATTATTTTGCGGGGAATATTGGCACTTTATTTCAGGACGTGTGCACTTTCTTTGAGTACATGCTGAAGTAGAAAATCGGGAGGCCCATCCTCCCAAGACAATAAGAAGTTTAAGTCACACACATGCCTCGCTAAAATACGTGCCAAACTTTTAGCTTCCTTGCGACTCTGAAATCTTTTCTTTACCACAGTATAGACGCAAACGCTAATATATACGCGCATACACTCATCCTTACAAACGTACACACGCACACCCTGTCCCTATGAGCACCTTCCACTAAAAACACATCGCCGAAAATCCTGAAATAAATTCAAAAATAATGCGAGCACCAGGACTTAAACCCTGATGGGCTGGGAATACCACTGTCCCTTTAACCATCCAACCACAGTTGGTTCGACCACGGCTCTGAAATCTAACATCTGGTATTTCATATGCTAACTCAAACCAGTCCACCATAGTAGGGCTCTAATATCAACTTCTCCTTTGCAAGCTTCAACAATTTCTAAATAGTCAGACTCCATGACAACCTTGGACTTGGAGCATCCCATGCGATGAACCAGACCAAGACCTTACCGTACGCCTAGCGCCTCCAATGAAGCCGCGTCATGAGCGTGCATAGAAGTCTCTGCTATACCCGCCACAGCTTGCCCATGAGAATCAGGGATGACCACAGCTATCGCACCTGAGCCATGATCGAAAAAAGCTTCATCAGATTTACCTTGTATGTGCCTGCCGGTGGTTTCTCCCATCTGACAATCTCCATTGCCTCTTTCGATACCCTACTTGCACAGTTTGATGTTATTGCATGTATCAAAAAACTGAGCTTATTGGTGGCTTGACAATCATTCCCTTCTTTGTTTCTCTATGCTCCCACCATATATACCATGCTTCGACGGGCACCGTCTCCTGTAGATACTCTCATCTTTATTTTTTGTTTCAGGCGTCTTAGGATCTCCTCTAGCACCACTGTTCTCGAACGGTCAACAACTAGTGCCTTGTCAATGAGATGCTCATTCCAAGAGCTTCCCAAACTCTCTGCGCCCCAATACAACTGAAAAGCAAATGACGAATGTCCTCAGCTCCTTGTTGGCTGATCAGGCATTGGGGCGACATCTTAATATGTCGTTGTGCAAGGACTCCCATTCCTGGTATAACCCCCAAAGAGCACACCACACTGTTATCGTGACCTTGCTAAGTAATTGCAAATTCAAAGAGCAGCCCAAACCGGATTTGTCCATGTAGTTCCTACTGTACTAGTCACTCATGATGCACATTGATGCTCCAAATCCGTGTAATATGCTGACCGTGCCGAAAATACAAAGGATCTAGTCTTATGCCAAGCCAAGAAATCCTCATGTAGGTATACTAACAATGAAATTCTCAAAATTCTCTTTGTATCTACCGGAAGGAAGATACTCTGGATTAGTTTCTCGTCTCATGTCTCGGTATTGGGATGAATAAGCTCATCAACAGTTCTCAACAAACTGTTTCCTTTCCTTGTGTAATGACCCGAGCCATCTTCATCGACCTTGCTATCACCATGAACATGTGTGAGTAGTTTCCTTAGAACCTCATGGTCCATAGCAGTAGTTAGATGGCATCCTCCCCCCATATGATTTAATACAAATTTTCCTTGAGCTATCACACATGATCGGGATCAATATGATGTAATCGATGGTTGTGTTTGTTGGGATATGATGAATTATCACTTTATGATAAGATTTTTCATTGAAGAATCCTATGAAATTTCTTTGTTGTATAATTAAATAGCATGTATGCTTTCCGATCTATATTGTATTTAATAACATGTATTGTATTGTTGCTACTAATGATAAAATGATGGTTTCTTTATCACACTTAGATGATAGTTTTACTGTCCACATTATGACGCCATGCTTATTGCAATGCTCTATTTGTCATGAACTTAATACTTCGGGATGCATGTTGCATAGCGGTCTTGGGGTGGAGTATTAGTGGTAGATACAGTTGCATAACGGTCTACATATCACGGACATAATGCACATACAAGATTATACCATGAATGATCATGGTCATAAATAAAAATAAAAATAAAAATATTGTAACTAAATCGCTGCCCAACTATAATTTGTTCATCACACCACATTAATCTGCTTGGAGAGAGATGCCACTAATGAACCTTTGGCCCCGAGGGACTATTTTCATTTACTGAAAACATCAACAAAAATACTTTACCTTAATTTACCATTTTATTTATTTTATCTATCTATCAATTGCTACCATACCATGCAATTTAGGGCGTGTTCGGTAGTTCACCACAGCTGCAAAATCCTGAACTCCGTCGCCCAGATCCAGCAGCCAGCTTCCCACCTAAACTCCAGGAGTGAGCAATCCGTTCGGTGCTGCAGCTTCTCGTTGCGAGCGATTGACTAGGTAAAAAGGCCAGAAAGTGCCTGCTTGGGGATGGGTGGTCGGGGACGGAGGAGACAGTCCGCGACGGCAGCGAACGACCGATGGTGGAGAGCGCGGCTGCCAGCGCTGAAGGTGCAGACTGACGGTGGAGAGCACGGCCGCCGGCGCTGTCGGTGCAGAGCAGCGGATGAGGGCGAGCAGGGCGGGGATGGGTGGTCGGGACGAAGGAGACGGTCCGCGACGGCGGCGGAAGACCGGCGGTGGAGAGCGCGGCTGCCAGCGCTGAAGGTGCGGAGCGGTGGCGGAGAGCGCGGGCGCCGGCGCTGTCAGTGCAGAGCGGCGGCTAGGGTTGGGGGAAGGGGAAAAGGAGCCGCGGGTGTGGTGGAGTGGCCTTGAGGGAACGGTTGGTGCAGTCCATCGATCACTTGGCGGTGGCATACGCCCGTAATTGTTGCTGAATCCAGCTTCCCAGTTTCCATGGAGCCAGGTATTTCCAGCTCCACGACTCCGTCGATTTTGCACGTAGCGTCGAGCCAGCTTCTCGGTCAAATAACCAGGAGTGGAACCGTTCGGCGCGACTCCAAGGCTGGAGTCGAGGAGTTGAGAAGCCAGAGGGCTACCGAACACGCCCTTACCCTTGTAACTAGAAGGACAAGAAGCTTGACAATCTTATTGAAGCGTTGGGGGTCAAAACTGTCTTGTTTTTTGTGTGCAGAAAATTCTACTGGTTCGGTAAACCTTGGTTCTCAATTGAGGGAAATACTTAATGCTAGGTTAATTCACACTTATACTTTAGAGTTACCCAACCACTCTCACGAGAGAGCAAGCGGCTGCCGACGTGTTAAAGAAATTATGGACGAAGATTATTCCAAGAAAAATTATAATAGCAATTGTGGCAAAATAAAAGTGTCAATGCAAAGGTGAATGCAACAAGACTCGAAGACACAAAGCTAAGAAAGATGCCTACTTACCTCCTGGTTGCCTCCTAAGCAGCGTTTTCTTTATAGCCATGTAGCTGGGCTTCGTTGCTCCTTAAAATTATCTACCCGAATCCCAAGGAATATCGAGCCCGAGTGTATGTCCGGCCTTCGACCGAGGTTTCGAGCACCTTATAGCAGAAGAGCTTGGTCGGAGTCAGACTCGATTATAGTGCATTGGCATCATATAGATAAATAGCTCTTCGCTCTCAAGCGGGAACCACACCCAATGAGGTAGGCATGTCTCCTTATATTTTTGCATTGCAAGAGTTAGATACTTATATGTATAACTTAAGATTTTACCTTGTCTGCCATTGTAGGGGAACACTTCATAAACTCTTCATTCAGAGTGGGTAATTCAACACATTTTAATGGTTTCCCCTGCTTAAGATAATCATCCAAAAAATTATAGTTGGACATTATCATAGATAAATCACAAGTGTTTCCTTCCTCTAGTTTGTCATCATCTCTAACACTAACATGATAACTGTCATTTTCAACTTGAGGGTGATATTCATGCATGGAAAGTTCATTAACATCAAATTCTTCCAAACTTGAGTTATCATCATACTCTTGTTCCTGCATGCTAGTGTCATCTTGTGACTTTTTATCATTAGAAATATATTCTTGACAATAAAAATCAATGGTGTTCACCATGCCATACATCTAGTCAAGTACTTCATCCTTCTTACGAGTCTGAACAACTTTGATCTTAGCAAATAATTTCTATGCACTTGTGCTTAACACATACAATATGATTTCGTCATTGGCATTTGTCTTACTATTGTTGTAATGTGCTACCACCTCGTCATAGGTCTTTTTGCACTAGAAGTCAAGGTGCCGTAGAGACCAGCAACTTCTACAACAAACTTGATACAAACAACATAACATATATGCTCATATGTCTAATATTTCTAGCAGTTCTATTGTACCCATTGAACTAATGCTCTTCTTGAGAGTCGCATCATCAAAGAACTTGTTAAGTGTGCGCAGAAGATTACTCTTGAGAGTGGGAGGAGGGTATTCCACCACTTCTTGTTCCTTGACGTTTTATTCTTCTTTGCACAGTTGTTCATCCGAGATAAGTTGTTCTTTGTGATCCCAATATTTTGCTGCAAGTTAGTTTGACAAATTGCAGCCATGCATCAATGGGGGTCGTTTGCTCTTCATTGTGTGCATCATTTCCTTCATCCTTCTATGAGTCCTGCAATTCTTTTACTTCTCCCAAGGAAGATGCAATACAATCTTGTTCACCGATGACTAATGGGTTATTGCAGAAAATACTAAGGCATAAAGTATGAATATGTTACAACTTCATACTCCCTCTGTTCGGAAAAGCTTGTCCCTCAAATGGATGTATCTAGCACCAAATTAATGCTAGATACATCCATTTAAGGAACAAGCTTGGGACAAGCTTTTTCGGACGGAGGGGGTATTAATCATATCAAATGGATCATCTTGAATCTTCGTATCTAAGATGTGACATAGAATCTCATCGACACCCACAAGAATTGCAATTTGTACTTGCAATTTGGGTCTGGTGCACCAATTATACTGTAGGGACCACCCTTACATCCTTTCTGTCAAAAGAAAACGAAGTACAAATTGTAAGACCGACAACCTATCATTCAATTTATCACTAGTATTATAATTCAGTATTGCACTCATATTGGTATCTCCAATGCTCTTTGGATCCACAGTCTGTGTATGACACTGGATATGAAGCACATATAAGGGATGAACTTTTTTCACCATTTCTATCAGTTATTTTAATGTTGCTTCATTGGTAGCCGCAAACATTTTAGTCTTGTGTCTCCTCTTCTTCATTGCAGAATCCATATGTTCCGAAGTAGACATCTCAGGAGACATGATAAGCAGTTTTTTTTTATTTTGGGGTTAAACGGAAAACAGTAAGATAAATAGCAATAAAAAATAAACTATGTGTGAATAGGAAGGTAATGATCAAGTGTTATGCTCCCCGGCATCAACGCCAACAAAAGCTTGATGTCCTGCAAGCACAAAGGGCTTTGTAGCAATTTTGTGAAGTAATATTTATCCATCCCACGTGGAGCGAATAGGAATGCACTCCCATCCACTACTAGGGAAAAGTTTATACACAGAGTCTTATCAGTAGTGCTTGTTGAAACGAGGCACTACTGATACTTAGCAGTAGCGCGTGCTAGAGACAAGCGTTACAAGTAGTTGCTTAGCAGTAGTGGGTTCTGCGGAAACGTGCTGCCGTTATGGCCATCCCGGGCCCAGCTGCCCGTCCCCACTTAGCAGTAGCACCGGTCTTGGACCGACGCTACAGCTAACGACATTAGCAGTAGCGTTGGGCCACTACCCGAGCTACTACCTAGCCCACCTTATCATCGTCCTCCCCCGTCTGACCTCTCACTCTCCCTCCTCACTCTCCATCTCCACTCTCTCCCCCACCCTCGTCGGCTGATACGTCTCCAACGTATCTATAATTTTTTATTGTTCCATGCTGTTATTTTATACCAACTTTATATCATTTTTGGGACTAACCTATTGACATAGTGCCCAATGCCAGTTGTTGTTTTTTTGCTTGTTTTTTACTTCACGGAAAATCAATACCAAATGGAATCCAAATGCAGCAAACTTTTTGGAGAATTTTCCTGGACCAAGAGGCACCTGCTGGGCCAAATAAGTACCAGAGGGGGGCTCCGAGGGGAGCACAACCCACCAGGGCGCGCCTAGGGGCCTAGGCGGGCCCAGGTGGGTTGTTCCCACCTCGGCCGCCTCCCGCGCCGCCTCTTTGCTCTATAAATACCCCGAAAATCCAAAAACCCTAGGGGAATCGACGAAACACAATTCCAGCCGCCGCAAGTTCTAGAACCACGAGATCTAATCTAGACACCATCACGGAGGGGTTCATCATCCTCATTGGTGCTTCTCTGATGATGCGTGAGTAGTTCATTGTAGACCTACGGTTCCGTAGTTAGTAGCTAGATGGCTTCCTCTCTCTCGATTTTGATTCTCAATACAATGGTCTCTTGGAGATCTATTTGATGTAACTCTTTTTGCGGTGTGTTTGTTGGGATCCGATGAACTTTGAGTTTATGGTCAGATCTACATTTTTTTCCATGAAAGTTATTTGAGTTTATTTGATCTCTTATATGCATGAATACTTATAGCCTCGTATGTCTTCTTTGAATCTTTGGTTTAGTTAGGCCGACTAGATCGATTTTTCTTGCCATGGGAAGAGGTGCTTTGTGATGGGTTCGATCTTACGGTGCTCAATCCTAGTGGCAGAAGGGGACATGACACGTATGTATCATTTCTATTAAGGATAACAAGATGGGGTCTATTCCTACATGAATAGATCTTGTCTACATCATGTCATCGTTCTTATTGCATTACTCCGTTTCTTCATGAACTTAATACACTAGATGCATACTGGATAGCGTTCGACGTGTGGAGTAATAATAGTAGATGCAGACAGGTGTGGGTCTACTAATCTTGGACGTGATGCCTATATAATGATCATTGCCTGGATATCGTCATAATTATTTGAAGTTCTATCAATTGCCCAACAGTAATTTGTTTACCCACCATATGCTATTTTCTCGAGAGAAGCCACTAGTGATATCTACGGGCCCCGGGTCTATTTTCTCATCATATATCTTCATATCTATATTGCTATTTGCCTTTCTATTTATTCGCATCTTTTATCTTCAGATCTATATTATCAAAAACCCAAAAATACCTCGCTGAATTTTATTTGCCGTTACTCTATTTGCATCTACCAAATTATATCTTTACCAATCTTTTACCCGGGAGGGATTGACAACCCCTCATACGCGTCTGGTTGCAAGTATTTGTTCTTTGTGTGCAGGTACCATCTACATAGTGTTGCTTGGTTCTCCTACTGGTTCGATAACCTTGGTTTCATCACTGAGGAAAATACCTACCGTAGCTGTGCTGCATCATCCCTTCCTCTTCGAGGAAAAACTGACGTGGACACGAGCCATCAAGAAAGGATTTCTGGCGCCGTTGTCGGGGAGACATCATCAACATCTATCAGGTTCCTAATCATAAATCTCATATCCTTACAATTTACATTATTTGCCATTTGCCTCTCGTTTTCATCTCCCCCACTTCACAAAAATTTGTCATTTTATTCGGCCCCTTTTCCGTTCGCCGTTTTCTCGACAGATCTGTTTTTGTGTGCAATCTTTTTTGTGTAGTCGCGATGACTCAAGAAAACACCAAGTTGTATGATTTTTCCAACACCAATAATAATGATTTTATTAGCACTCCGATTGCTCCTCCCGCCACTAGTGCGGAATCTTGTGATATTAATGCCGCTTTGTTGAATCTCGTTACAAAAGATCAACTTTCTGGTACTCCTAATGAGGATGCCGCGTCCCATCTTAACACATTCATAGAATTATGCGATATGCAAAAGAAAAAAAGATGTGTACAATGATATTGTGAAGTTGAAATTATTTCCGTTTTCATTGCGAGATGGTGCAAAAATTTGGTTTTCTTCTTTGCCTCGCAATAGTATCAATTCTTGGGATAAGTGCAAAGATGCTTTCAATACTAAGTATTTTTTCGCCCGTGAAAATTATTTCCCTTAGTACTCAGATCAAGAATTTTAAGCAACTTGAGCATGAACATGTTGCGCGATCTTGGGAAAGAATGAAAGTGATGCTAAGAAATTGTCCCACTCATGGTTTAAATCTTTGGATGATCTTACAAATTTTTTATCCGGGATTGCATTTTGTTTCTAGAAATCTTTTAGATTCCGCCGCGGGTGGTACTTTTATGAAAATTACTTTGGATGAAACTACTAAATTGCTTGATAATATTATGGCAAATGATTCACAAAGGCATACTGAAAGAGCACCTACTAGTAAAAAGGTTAATTCGGTTGAAGAAATTTCTACTTTGAGTGAAAAAGTTGATGCTCTTTTGAAATTGGTTGCTAATAAAAGTGCTCCTATTGATCTTAATGATGTGCCTTTGTCTAGTTTGATTGAGCAAAATAGTGATCCCGTAGATGTGAATTTTGTCTCTCGAAACAATTTTAATAACAATGCTTATAGAGATAATTTTAATCCTAGGCCTTTTCCTAGTAATTCCTCAAATAATTATGGTAATTCCTATGGTAATCCTTCTTAAAACAATAATAGGAACACCTCTGATCTTTAGAATAATATTAAAGAATTTATCAATGCCCAAAAAGCTTTTAATGCTACTATAGAAGAAAAGTAGAACAGGATTGATGATATGTCTAGAAGCATTGATAGAATTTCTCATGATGTAGAAAATCTCAAGTTGAAAATTTTTGTGTGCAAGGTTGATGAATCAATTAAAGCTTTATATTTTTCTATGGATGAAAGTAAGAAAAGAACCGCTATGCTTAGAGCTAAAGGAGAATTTTTAGAAAGAGCATTTTCTAGTGATTGCTTTCATAAAAATGATGAAGATCTTAAAGTAATTGGTGTTTCTTCTATTGATTCCTTGTTTAGTAAGATTTAAATTGATGATAAAGGGACTGAAGAAGATTCAACTTTAGTTAGAAGGCATCCCGATAATTTGGAGGGTGAAAATCTTGTTGAGAAAATTGATAAAAATGGGTTTGGCGAGGTCAAAACTTTAACTAGTGATGTGCCCACTCTTTTGGATTACAAAGATTTTAATTATGATAGTTGCTCTTTGATTGATTGTATTTCTTTGTTGCAATCCATGATTAATTCAACTCATGCTTATGAATAAAATAAAGCTTTTACTAAACATATTGTTGATGCCATGATGAAAGCTTTTGAAGAAAAGTTGGAATTAGAGATTTCAATTCCTAAAAAATTACATGATGAATGGGAACCTACTATCAAAGTCAAGATTAAAAATTATGAGTGTTTTGCTTTATGTGATTTGGGTGCTAGTGTTTCCACGATTCCGAAATCTTTATGTGATGTGCTTGGTCTTACCGATATTGAAGAATGTTCTCTTAATTTGCACTTGGCGGATTCTACTATTAAAAAGCCTATGGGAAGAATTAATGATGTTCTTATTCTTGCAAATAGGAATTATGTGCCCATAGATTTTATTGTTCTTGATATTGATTGCAATCGGTCTTGTCCTATTATACTTGGTAGACCGTTTTTACGCACTATAGGTGTCGTGATTGATATGAAAGAAGGGAATATTAAATTTCAATTTCTTTTGATAAAGGGTATGGAACGCTTACCTAGAACAAGAATTAAGCCACCATATGAATCAATCATGAGGGCAACCTATGGATCGAAAACAAAAGATGACAATACTTGAAACTATGCATTATGCCTAGCTAGGGGCATAAAACGATAGCGCTTGTTGGGAGGCAACCTAATGAATAAAATTTATTTTTGCCTTTTTCTTTATGTTCTTGAGTGTTTTCACAATTATGATACTGCTATGATTGTGTTTTTATGTTTTAATTAGTGTTTGTGCCAAGTTAATCCTTTGGGATCATGTTGGGTGATAGTTGATTTGATCTTGTTGAAAAACAGAAACTTTGTGCGCCAGTAATAGAATTGTTTAAAATCACGGAAGCGTGATAAAATTCTGAATTTTTACACAAGATTGATATACAAATTTTACACGTTGTCCTAATTTTTCAGAATTTTTAGAGTTACAGAAGTATTCGAAGTTCTCAGATTGCTACAGACTGTTCTGTTTTTGACAGATTCTGTTTTCTTTGCGTTGTGTGCTTATTTTGATGAATCTATGGTTTGTATTGGAGGGTATAAGCCATGGTAAAGTTGAAATACAATGGATATAATAAAATATGAATGGGTTTGCAACAGTACTTAGAGTAGTGATTTGCTTTCTTATACTAACGGATCTCACGAAGGTTTTGTTAAGTTTTGTGTGATTGAAGTTTTCAAGTTTTGGGTGAGATCACGATGGATGAAGGAATAAAGAGTAAGACGAGTCTAATCTTGGGGATTCTACCACACCCCAAGGTAATATTCAAGGATGAAAAAGCAACTAAGCTTGGGGATGCCCCGAGTGGCATCCCCTCTTTCTTCTAACGACCATCGGTATTTTACTTGAAGCTATATTTTTATTCGTCACATATCATGAGTTTTGCTTGGAGCGTCTTGTATGATATGATTCTTTGCTTGTTTTGCTTTTTAGTTTGTGTCAAGTATCCTTCCTGAACACACCTATTTGAGAGAGCCAAAATTATGCTATGATTTGTTAGAATGCTCTATGTGCTTCACTTAAATTTTTTGAGCTATGGAATTGCTCTAGTGCTTCACTTATATCTTTTTGAGCACGGTGTGCTTTAATATTTTTGAAGAAATGCTTTCATGCTTCACTTAGATTTATTTGAGAGTTAGTAAATTTTTGAAGAAATTATCTCATGCTTCACTTATATTATTTTGAGAGATGAAAATTTTTATGCTCATGTTCTTCACTTAAATTTGTTTGAGCTAATCAAAAGCAATATATGAAACTAGTCCCAAAGTGATAGATATCCAAGGAGGATATAATAAAAACTTTCATGAAGATCATTGGAAAAAATAAACTTGATTCTTTGTAATAGTTTTGAGATATGATGATAGTGATATGTGAGTTATGTCGATGAGTAATTGTGCTTTAGTAAGGATATTGGTGTTAAGGTTTGTGATTCCCTATGCAAGCAGGAAAGTCAATATTTATGCAATGAAATTACATCCTACTTGTGCATTATTCGGTGTTAGTTATGCTTAATGCTCGCTTATGTGATTTTTTGTTTCTTGGTTGGTTGCTTCTCAATCTTTTTGCTAGCCTTCACTTGTACTAAGTAGAATTACTACTTGTGCATCCAAAAACCTTAAACCTAGTTTTGCCATATGAGTCCACCATACCTACCTATATGCGGTATTTCCATGCTATTCTAAGCAAATTTGTATGTGCCATCTCTAATTTCAAAATAAATATCCTTTTTGTGTGCTCGTACCGCTCATGAAGCGGCAGAGGGTGGCCAATATTTTCCATGCTAGATGTGTTATTCTCAAGATGAGTGTTTATTCACTTGTCCTTGCATGAGATTACGGCTAAGGTATTAGGGATGCCTAGTCCCGAAATGAAAAATGAATTTACTTTATGTTGTCAAATAATAAATTCCTTCGAAAGTGTTGGTATGGACGGCACCCGTGGATACGGCTAGCCGTGGAATGTGAAAGTATGGTGGAAAAAATAATAAACTTTATTTTATGTTTGGGAACCGCCTATGATATATCTAGCAGGGAAAGTGTTGGGAATTACTCGGTCGTTTTCGTTGACGGGAAAAGTATGCCTCCCAAATTTTTTATCTCTTATTTTTTCTCTTTGAGCTCTGGCACCTCTACAAATCTCTACTTCCCTCTACGAAGGGCCTTTCTATTTACTTTATGAAATTTTTATTTTTATTTGAGTCTCCATCTTCTCTTATAAAGCACCAATTAAGGGGCACTATGATCGTACTTGAGCATTGGATGTAGCTAATATGCGAGTGTTTTTCATGAATGGATCAATGACTGAGCATGATGGGCTAGGGATAACTTGCTTTAGTGTTGATATTTTGAAAGACATGGTTGCTTGTTGATATGCTTGAGTATTGAAATCTTCATGTCAAAACTAGACTATTGCTTTAAACCATATAAAAGTCCATATGTCCATGCTACAAAACAAAAGAATATGTGATGAACATGATAGGTAGCATTCCACATCAAAAATTGTTCTTTTATCATTTACCTACTTGAGGACGAGTAGGAATTAAGCTTGGGGATGCTGATACGTCTCCAACGTATCTATAATTTTTTATTGTTACATGCTGTTATATTATCATTCTTGGATATTTTACAATCATTTTATAGCAACTTTATATCATTTTCTGCGACTAATCTATTGACATAGTGCCCAGTGCTAGTTGCTATTTTTTGCTTGTTTTCTTACTTCGCAAAAAATCAATACCAAACGGAGTCCAAACGCAGTGAAACTTTTTGGAGGATTTTTTTGGACCAGAAGACACCTGCTGGGCCAAAGAAGTACCAGAGGGGGGCTCTGAGGGGAGCACAACCCACCAGGGCGCGCCTGGGGGCCTAGGCGCGCCCAGGTGGGTTGTGCCCACCTCGGCCGCCTCCCGAACTGCCTCTTTGCTCTATAAATACCCTGAAAATCCAAAAACCCTAGGGGAGTCGACAAAACACAATTCCAGTCGCCGCAAGTTCCAGAACCACGAGATCCAATCTAGACACCATCACAGAGGGGATCATCATCCTCATTGGTGCCTCTTCGATGATGCGTGAGTAGTTCATTGTAGACCTACGGGTCCAGTAGCTAGATGGCTACCTCTCTCTCTTTTGATTCTCAATACAATGGTCTCTTGGAGATCTATTTGATATAACTCTTTTTGCGGTGTGTTCGTTGGGATCCGATGAACTTTGAGTTTATGATCAGATCTACATTTTTATCCATGAAAGTTATTTGAGTTTCTTCGATCTCTTATATGCATGATTACTTATAGCCTCGTATTTTTTATTCGGATCTTTGGTTTAGTTAGGCCGACTAGATCGATTTTTCTTGCCATGAGAAGAGGTGCTCTGTGATGGGTTCGATCCTATGGTTCTCAATCCCAGTGATAGAAGGGGATATGACACGTATGTATCGCTGCTATTAAGGATGACAAGATGGGGTCTATTCCTACATGAATAGATCTTGTCTACATCATGTCATCGTTCTTATTGCATTACTCCGTTTCTCCATGAACTTAATACACTAGATGCATGCTGGATAGCAGTCGATATGTGTGGAGTAATAGTAGTAGATGCAGGCAGGAGTTGATCTACTAATCTTGGACATGATGCCTATATAATGATCATTGCCTGGATATCGTCATAATTATTTGAAGTTCTATCAATTGCCCAACAGTAATTTGTTTACCCACCATATGCTATTTTCTCGAGAGAAGCCACTAGTGAAATCTAAGGCCCCGGGTCTATTTTTTCATCATATATCTTCAGATCTATATTGCTATTTGCCTTTTATTTATTCACATCTTTTATTTTCATATCTATATTATCAAAAACCCAAAAATAAATCGCTAAATTTTATTTGCCGTTATTCTATTTGCATCTACCAAATTATATCTTTACCAATCTTTTACCCGGGAGGGATTGGCAACCCCTATTACGCGTTGGGTTGCAAGTATTTGTTCTTTGTGTGCATGTACCATTTACATAGTGTTGCTTGGTTCTCCTACTGGTTCGATAACCTTGGTTTCATCACTAAAGGAAACACCTACGTAGTTGTGCTGCATCATCCCTTCCTCTTCGGGGAAAAACTGACGCAGACACAAGCCATCATCGGCCCGTCCCCACATTGCTCCGGCCGCCCTCCCCACGCGCGGCCGCCCTCCCCCGCGACCGTCCTCCCCACACGCGGCAGCCCTCTCCCGGCGTCAGCCCTCCCCAACGCGCGGCCACGCTCCCCCTTGGCTGCCATCTCCATCCCCTTCTCGGCCCCAGGCTGCCTACCGTGAGTACCTCCTCCTCTCAATTCACCCAAAAGCTAGGTATCTCTGGATGTGTTGGATGAATTAGAAAATGCAATATGTTCAGATTTTTTACTAATTTTGTTCATATATATGAACCCTACGTGGTCATATATATGAGCCCATTTCATCATTAGAGCACTAAATTGGTTTTTTGAGTACAATAGAATGTAGATATATGTAACCCTAGGTGTTCATATGTATGAACCCACAACTAGTAGAAAGCTTATTGATAAATGGGTGGATGAAATTAGGTTTTTTTGTAATGCTTGGATAGGTAGATGGATAGAAAGATGGATAAAACTAGGTTTTTTTAGTAATGCTTTGGATAGATAGATGGATGGATGGATAGCTGTTAGGGTTAGTAATACAATTTTTTAGTAAAAAAACTAGTTTTACAAATTTTTAGTAAATGTAGGTCTTTTGAATCAGCATAATAATGTTTAGTTCATAGCTTATAGGGTTTCACTAAGTCCTAAAATCAAGATAATAATGTTTTTGTTTATATTTTGTTTTTGCAGAAATCAAGGAGCCCCTGCATCATCCCCTCATCATCCCCGTCACCGACCCCCTGCGACCTTGAGGTGAGAGCAGCCAAATCCCCATGTCGTTGATGTCGATGATGATGATGTAGCCAAATAGGATATGTGCTTGCCCAAGTGGCCTGTGTTTGCAGGGAACACCTCCGAGTGGCCTATGTTTTGCCAGAGTGTTGATTAATTTCTGTTCCGGCAAATTTCGGGCGCTTGATATGTCCTTTTTAGCAAAGGTCATGCTGGATTTTTCCGTGAATTTTAGCATGGCTTGTGCTAGAATGTAGGAAATATCGAGTGCCTTGGATTTGCCGGAAAGAGCATTAAACGACATTTTGGGTTGACTTTAAGTCTGTTGGAGCTCCATACATGACAGTCAAAAAACAGTGAGGGAGTGTCCACCATATATGAGAGAAGAAGAATGCCGACTGTTGTCGTGGGGGTCGTTCTTCCTCTTCTTTCTCGTGATAGACCTTTTGGTAATGCACGGGAAGGAAGAGAAGAACGACAATCACCGACGGTCGCAAATGTCAGAGATGAAGAGTCCCGACTGTTGTCGTGGGGGTCGCTTCTCCTTCTTTCCCGTGTGTTAGACAATTTGGTGTAATGCACTCGGGGACGAAGGGAGCAGCGACCATCACCGACAATCGAATATATCAGAGAGGGAGTGCCCACCATATACACCACGTGAGATGAGAGTTTTCAAGGAAGACTCGACAGACCAAAAGTCAACCCGTGAAGAATATTAATGATCGAATTTAGTTTTTCTAGTACATATATTGAAATTCAGAAGTTTAATCTTTAAATTATGAACACAGGAGATGTCCGATGACAATAGGATCCCGGAGTGCGATTACTGCTACGATGACCGGGGTTTGTGCGACAGGTTTCCTCAACTGCAAAATGATAGGTTTTTCGCCGTGAATCTGGACGAGACCTTTGATGTTTGTATGGTACGCAACGGCAAGCATTTCATCGTTATTAATATCATCACTTGTTCTTCTTTTGTTCAACAAGTAAATTGGGGATTTTTTTCAATTTGATTAGTACATTCCATGCCATGCAAGACCATATGTATTGGAGAAGCTCGATTTCAAAAACTTTGAGAATATGGAGACGAGGAGAGCTCACTTAAGAACTAAACATGGTTGTGCATTTCTGGTTAAGCTGTACAATGCGATCAATCACTCCCATTTCGGTTGCTCTAATTGGGAAGCTCTCTGCAAGGCATATGGATTTGACGAGGGTATGCAAATAACATTTGATATTCGTCCCGAAGATGATGATGATGATGATATCGACTAATTGGAGACAACATGAATGTGTGCAAGCCACAAGTTGGAGATAGGTTTATCTCCATTCTCCATTATGGAGATGGGCCGGTTTATCTGTTTTATGGTATTTTACCTAGGAGAGAGGAGTAGGTCCTAGGTATTAAGAACAATTAGTTAGTGTTGATTATGACTATGATGATGATGAGAAATTGTTATTATGTGCTACAATGTGTTAGAGTTGATGATGATGAGGAGGAGGAGGAGTTGTGATTATGACTAGTGACCAAGTTGTTATATGATGTCTCATGGACGAAAATGATGATGATGAGGAGTTGTTATAGGACAATGATGTATTATGATGATAACTTGTTAATGATATTATGATGATGAGTTATTACATCATTGGGTGAAAGAACCGCCGATTAGTTTCAAGAGGATGGATGCTACAATTTGGTCACTTTGGATCCATCCTCTTGAAACTAATCGGCGGTTCTTTCACCCAACGATGTAATAACTCATTATGATATAACAACAATCTCTAAATTGCTACTGTATGAATACGACATAAAATAAAAAAAGAAATAGAATACGTAATAATAGTAGTAGCGCGGGTAGAGCGGCGTTGCTAGTAACTATCAGTAGCGCGTTCTTCAAACAACGCTACTGCTAAGTAGGTATAGCAGTAGCGCGGAAAAACCAACGTTACTGCTACCATTTAGCTATAGCGCCGTAGCAGTAGCGCGGTCTCCCGCGCTACTGCTAGGCATTTTCCTAGTAGTGATCCCCGCAGCAGCGCCGTCACTTACGCAACTATGCTCACACCCAAACTGGAGTTTCGAAATAGTTCACTAAAGTCGCTTGCTAGGGAAAATGGTACAAAAAGGGAGAATTAAACTAAGTACTAGAGGGGATGAAAAATAGACACTAAACTAAGTGAAGGAAATAAACTATGAGAAATAATGTGATGTTTTAAATGAGTACGTTGGTGTCTAGGTACGGCCTCGTTCGGCTTCGGCGTTGATTGGGGTTAAGCTTTTCGACTATCAACACATCCGACTGAGTCGGTACCTTGCAATATAGGAAATGGCAATCAATAGATGATGGAAGGTCACTCACATAAAATTGTCTCCCGAGCAGCGCCATATTTAGACAACTAAATCGTACTACTTCCCATTCTATACGAGTGGCGGTAACGTAAAGACATTAAGATCACTAGGACCTGACCGAAGACAATAAGTTCTATGGACAATCATGAGTCCTAGAAAAATTGTGTTCCTCTCAAGATATCGAAGCCTATCACCCGAAGGTCTATTGGTTTGCAAATCTATCTATCAACTTCATGTGTGGCCTAGGGAGTTGGATGCTCCAATTACACTGATGCATCAAGCATCTCCAATCACTAAATTACCGCAAAAGGTAAACAACAACACAAAGAAGACACACATAAATAAATGGCACATCTCAAATAACCAACTACTAGTCGACCGACCCATAACCAACAATTATAAAGTAACATAACATATAAAGGGGATTCAATAGTTGACTCATCACAGACAACGTGATGGGGGGGGGGGGGGAGAAGGGGTGTTGGTCAAGACGATGCGACGGCGGTGGCGCATGGCCGCGCCCCACGGCGACGCTCCTCCGACGCGGCCCCCTTCTTGTCTTCCTCCAAGGTTGCAACAATGGAGATGGAGGCTTGGCATGGCCCCAAGTGCTTCTTGATGTGGACATCGGCTGGACATGGAGAGATGGATTGTGGACGAGCTCTCCCGATGGTTAGTGTTGATGGTGTATATATAAGATCTCTCCCAAAGCCTCCTCTGTTGATGTAGGGTCTCTCATTTGATCCAAGGGCTCTAGGTGAGACCAAACCCTTCCCAAAACATCCATTCCTCTGTTCGAATACCTTTCATCATGTTAAGTATATGGTAGTTCCACACCACCTACAAAACACAAAAAACGAAGAAACCAAATAAAAACCAACAAAGAAAAAAGATTACGCAATGCACGCGGTGAAAAGAGCAAATGCTGAAGATCATGCATATGGGAATGTACTTGGTTGAATGACACATGTTTGAGATAGTAGGCAGCAAATGAGCTCTAAAAATGCGTATAAAGTAGAGCCATCAGCTACATGTATATAGGGATAAAAATGGAGTGGAAACTTTCCCTTTTTCCGGAAAAAAAGGAAAACGAAGAGGAAATATGAAAACAGAAATGGGAATTTGCAAAACGGAAGTGGGAATGGTATTTTTTATACGGAAACAGAAACAAAACGGAACGGTGTTTTCCGGTGGAACATACGTGGAAACGGAACTTTCCGTTACCGTGAATATGGAGTTTCTGTTTTTACTATGGGCTTGTGTCTGCTTTGTAGTCCAACCACCAAACAACACACAATCACACAATGAGCAGAATGAATCATTTGAATCCCAACTTCTACTAGCACACCTGTACTCAACTAGATCCTATACACCATTTTCCAATACTACTATAATATTATGCTAAGTTGCTAACATAATCATATTATTTTCTAGCCATGTTACTAAATCATTAAATTTGTTTGTTTTTGTGTGCATTTCTCTATGATTCAAGGGGTTTTTTAAGTTCCATCCAATGCCCACTTCTGTTTCCGTGTCCGCTCTGTATTCGCTTCGTGTCTATTTTCGGTAGTATATGTTTCCGTTTTCATTTCCAGCGTTTCTGTATTTGTTTCCGCTTCTGCAAAAAAAAATATGAAAACAAATATGATAACACTCAGTTACATCCGTTTCCGCTCCGTTTTCATCCCTACATGTATATGTCTTAGACATCATCCGGTCCACTCCATACGTCCAGCACGAGCCCCCGTCCAACCATTTGGTTAGACTTCATATGTTGTTAATACGACCTTCTGATTCCGAAAGCCAAAACAATCGTCTTTTCTCATCCTCATTCTTTTGTGCTTCCTGCCCATATCTCTTTTGCTCCCTATACAAGTTACAAAATTCCTCGCTTCTCCATCTATGTTGTCCATGACATGCTACCATCTACAGTACGTGTAGATTTGGCTGATGCATGCGATTGCCTTCTTTTGGATTTTCTTTGTGCTGCTCACTCACTGTGCCCAGACCTTTACGACGCTCATGGCCAACATTAGCCGCCCGAGCGAATGGCTGGCGTCCGACCAGCCTCAATATTTTTCATCTAATTCAGAACATACGGAGATACAACAAGAAAATAGTGTTGCTTTATCCCCTGTCATTCATCATTGTATGTTGTTGACTACATAAAACAAGCAAACCATGTGTTTTTTTTTTCTCCAGTCCAAATCGGTTTTATGGATTATAAATAGAAAACCAAGTCATTTGCCCTATTTTAGTCGCAGGATTTTGTTACATTTTCCCAAGGCTTATGTATCCTATATTATAGAAAAACCGACCCAAAGCAATTTAAAGGTATGCTTTTTTAAGTCTTCTCTTCCATTCTTTGAATTTGACGGTAAGATCTTTTGTGGTTATTGTTTATATTAGTACTAAATTTGATGTGCATACTAAATGGGCACTGTGTGACTAAACCATGACTACAGACTATATTTTGACTGACGACATATCTATTGTGAAACTTATGTGTTGATAATAGCAAATGCTAAAAACTATGACATTCGATCTCTGTGTTCTTTGTTTGTGTATACTATTGTATATTATTTCATGATGAACTACTTCATGGCTTTGATTTAATATTTAGTATATAATTTTGTCCTTAAATTTCCACAGCAACACGCGCGATTCATCTAGTTAAAGAAATGTTTGGTACCATTCAAAATACGTTACATTCAAAAACTCTACACGTGTTTCAAAAAAATATGCATGACATTTTAGAAAAACATTAGACATTAAACAAATGTTCACATAACTAAAACATTTGTTTCGTACCATTAAAAAATGTACTTGTTTTTTTCAAAATGTTCACGTGTTTCCAAAATATGTTCGTGATATTTTAAATGTATCTTTATTTAAAGTAAAAAACTTGTGTAGTCTAAGAAATGACATTAAAAATATTCAACATGTATTTGAAAAAATATTTAGCATAGCTAAAAAAGAATAAAAAATGTGTATTTAAACAATGTTCGATATGTATCAATAAAATGTTACCTGTCCATAAGAAAAGTGTACAATGTGTATGAAAAAATAAACATATTTAAAAAAAACTGGGAGAACTGAAGAATAAACCAAAGAAAACCAAAGAAAAAGAAGAATACCCAAAATCAAAGAATAAAGGGGAAACCCCAAAGAAAACATGCAAAAACAATGAAAATTGATAAGAAAAATACATAAAAAAAACTCATGCCAGAGGCAGCTAAGTACTGGGCCGGTCCATTAGCCTCGAGCCAGAGGCGTAGCTACCGTGACTTGTTGTTGTTGCTCTCGGATTCTGCTCATGCCACAATCATATTCTTTTTTGGAGAGTGACTAGGCGAGGAGTACTCGGGCTCCCGCAAGGGTCATTTTTGTGGAGCTGAGAGCGTGCCACTTGACGTGCTCTTAGCCATCGCCGCGTGTCATGTGATGGGCGCTTTCTCGGGTTTTTTTATTTTAATTTTTCTATATGTGTTTTCGGGTTTAAGATGATTTTTTCGGCTTTACCGTTTTTGCCCGGATTTCCCTATGTTTTGAACTAAAAAGATAGATATTTTTCTTTGATTAGATGCATGGATTTACTTCTCGTGGAGGCATAGATTTGCTTCTATGAGAGGCACGAAAGGGAAAATGTATTTGTTTCGTGGGAGACACATATTTACTTCACATGGAGGCACAAATTTGCTTCCGCGAGAGGCACGGAAGGAAAAAGATGCAATTTGTTTCGTGGGAGGCACATATTTACTTCACATGGAGGCACAAATTTGCTTCCGTGAGAGGCACGATTATGCCTCTCGGAAAAGAAAAGGGAAACATGTTTTTTTCGCGAGAGGCATAAATTTGCTTCTCGTGGAGGCATAGATTTGCTTCTACGAGTGGCCCGAAAGGGAAAATGTATTTTTTTTGTGGGAGACACATATTTACTTCACATGGAGGCACAAATTTGCTTCCTCTAGAGGCACAGAAGGAAAAAGATGCAATTTTTTTCATGGGAGGCACATATTTACTTCACATGGAGGCACAAATTTGCTTCCGCGAGAGGCACGGTTATGCCTCTAGAAAAAGAAAAGGGAAACATGTTTTTTTCATGAGAGGCATGGATTTGCTTCTCGTAGAGGCACAAATTTGCTTTCAAGCTGTGCCTCTCCGCAAAAGGAAAAATAGTGAAAAAAACCGTACTTTTGGTCGGGTTTTTCGTTATTTTTTTGTGATTTTTTATCAAAACCTGTCAATATGGGATCTAGCACTAGTAGAAAACAGGGCTTTGGTCCAGGCCGGGCCAGCCCATTAGTCCCGGTTCAGTCACAAACCGGGACCTATGGGGGCAACGGTCCCGGTTCGTGAGGCCAGGCGGCCGGCCGGGCCTCGTGCGGCATTGGTCCCGGTTCGTCTGGACCCTTTGGTCCCGGGTCCAGACACGAACCGGGACCAATGGGCCTTGCTCCTGGCCCACAACCATTGGTCCCGGTTCGTGGCTGGGACCGAGACTAAAGGATCCCCTTTGGTCCCGGTTCGAGCCACGAACCGGGACCAATGAAATGCCTATATATATCCCCTCGCCCGCGAGTAGAGCACTTCACTGCTCTGTTTTTCTGACCGGCCGTTGGAGAGCTTTGTGGTGCTCTACCTCACCTCCTATGCACATGAGGTGTTCGATGAAATGCCCGAGCCACACTTAAGCTTTCTCCTCTCGAAGCTCCTTGTCCAAGCTCCATTTTCCTCGAGATTTGTCTAGGTTTGGCGGTCCGTCCTGTCCCGTCCCCGTCCTCACCGCCGTTGATCGCCCGCGCCGATCTCGTCGCCGGCACCACCGTGGTGAGCCTCTTGATCTTATCTTCTTTGTCAAATAAAAAAGTTCTTACTTGTATGATTTAGATAGATACTTGTGTAATTTTCTTACTTTTATTATTGTTTGTTATTATATAGTGCGATGGTTTTGGTATCCGCCTCCGTCGGCCCTCGTCCTGTCTACAATTTGGATGTGGTATATATTATCATTTATAGCTATTTGGTTCATTTATTGTTTATGACAATTATGCTGACCAACGTGACATAGATTTTTTTATCTAGGAGGTATGTGAACCGGAAATTCCAACCGACCCTATTGTCGAGAGGTTAAATTTAGTTGAAGAAGAAAACAATTACTTGAAGGAAAATTAAAAAAATTGAGGAGGAGAAGATGATATTGGAGTTGCATGTTGCGGATGTCGTCGATGATCACAAGATCAAGATGGACGCAATGCACTTGAAGATTAGAAAGATTAGAAAATATGCCATTCATACCGAGGCTTGGTATCATTATGCCGTTGAATCAATTGTTACCTTGGTTCACTACTAGGGAAAAGCCTAGCAGTAGCGCTGGTTTTTGGCCTATCAGTAGGGCGGGTAAGCGCGCTACTGATAAGGCGCTATAGCTATGCTTAGCAGTAGCGCCTACTGGCACTCGCTACTGCTATATCTACTTAGTAGTAGCGCTTTCCAAGTCAAGCGCTACTGCTAATTACTAGTAGGGCTTTCGAAAACAATCGCTACTACTATTATTCCCTATTCCATTTCTCTTGAATTTTAGGTCGTACCTTATACAAATTTTCATACAGTAGCAATTTAGAGATTGTTTTTACATCATAATGAGTTATTAAATCACTAGGTGAAAGAACCTTGGATTAGTTTCAAGTGCATGGATCCAAAGTAACCAATGGTCACTTTGGATCCATCCATTTGAAAATAATCGGTGGTTCTTTCACCCAGTGACATAATAACTTATCATCATCATCATAATATCATTAACAACTTATCATCATAATATATCATTGTCATATAACTCCTCATCATTTTCGTCCATGATGGGACATCATATAACAACTTCGTCACTTGTTATAATAACAACTCCTCATCATCATCATCATAGTACTCATAATCACTACTCCTACTCAGCATCACCATCAAGTCTAAGACATTGTAGTCATATATAATCAACACTAACTAATTGTTCTCCTCTCTCCTAGCTAAAATACCATAAAACAGATAAACCGGTCCTTCACCATAATGGAGAATGGACATAAACCTATCTCCAACTTGTGGCTTGCGCACATTCATTTGGTCTCCAATTATTTGCGTGTGCGCATTCATCACTTTGCTCCATTCTTTGATTTTGAGCCTTCCATCATTTGAAGAAATCGAGTATGCAGTATGGTAAGCCTCCGAAGGAGTTGGTCGTAAGCTAACCATATGCATATCACCTTCGGTAAATAGCATGTCAGGCACAACCTGCTTCGGGAGCCTCTGTTCAAAAATGAAATAGTAACATATATAGTTAGCAACGGTTTACTTAAGAATAATGTATGCAATGAAGTTACCATCATTAACAAAATCTTACCAAGTTTTTGGTAATGAAGTTATCATCAAGCAATGTATGAACTAGTGGCACGTATCTAGTATAATTTGGGCTGATAGAGTGACTGGTTTTGAAGGCCTCAACATCTTCTATGAATGAGATAAGATAACCTTTCTCCTCACAATTAAGCTTGGAGTCATAGTTGTAGTATGTGTTGTCTACTACCTTCCGAGTATTTCTTGAAGATAAGAAATAAGCTGAAAATTATAAATAAATAAGTTTAGTACGGACGAACACCAAATATTTTTAAATTAACAACATAAATTACTAAACTTAACAAATTAGTTTGACAAACTCACATCTAGGCAAAACTGGAGGCATATCCACATCCACCCAGATGTCGATATCATCATCATCATCATAATCTTCAGGACGAATATCAAATCTTATTCGCATTCCCTCCTCAAATTGATATGCCTTGCAGAGAGCTTCCCAATTATAGCAACCGAAATGGGAGCGATCGACCGCATTGTAGAACTTAATTAGAAACTCATAACCATGTTTAGTTCTTAAGTGAGCCCTCCTCGTCTCCACATTCTCAAAGTCATCTAAACCTAAACCAAGCTTCTCCAATACATATGGTCTAGCATGGAACGGGATGTACTAATCGAATTGAAAAAAAATCCATAAATTACACGTTGAACAAAAGAAGCACAAGTGATGATATTAATTATGATGAAATGCTTGTCGTTGCGTGCCGTACAAACATCGAAGGTCTCTTCCAGCTTCACGGTGAAAAACATATCATTTTGCAGGTGAGGAAACCTGTCGCACACACCCCGGTCATCATAGCAGTACCCGCACTCCGGGATCCCATCGTCATCAGACATCTCCTGTGTTCAAAATTCAAAGATTATAACTCGACGGCAAAACCCAAAAAATCCGGCATGACCTTTGCTAAAAAAGAACATATCGAGCGCCTGAAATTTGCCGGAACGGAAATTAACCAACACTCCGGCAAAACATAGGCCAATTATCGATGGTCATTGCATTTCAATGGTTCAAAATATGAAAAAAAACATTTGAAAATATCTCATATATAATCCTAACACTAAATAAACTAGTTTTATTAACTACTTACTAAATAAACTAGTTTTATTAACTACTTACTAAATAAACTAGTTATATTAAGCACTTCCTAAATAAACTAGTTCTATTAAGCACTTAATATAAATAAACTAGTTATATTAATCACTTACTAAATAAACTAGTTACCTACGATTTGCAAAAATAGAGACAAGGGAGGGAGGGAGGAGAGAGGAGGGGGAGGGGCCGGCCGGAGGAGGAGGAGGGAGGGGCGGCCGAAGGAGGAGGAGGGAGGGGCGGTGGGAGGAGGGCTGCCAGCGGAGGAGAGAGGAGGGGGCGGCCGCAGGCGGAGGAAGGAGGGCGCGGTGGGAGGAGGAGGGAGGAGGGCGCGGTGGGAGGAGGAGGGACGGAAGGAGGGAGTACCTTGGTGGCGGACGGACGACGGCAGCGGTGGCGACGAACGACAATGGTTATCGGCGCGGGTGAGAGGGACTGAGAGGGAGAGTGAGTGAGAGAGAGAGGGTCGGCCGCGTGGGGATAAGGTAGGGTTAATAGTAGCGCGGGTATGAAAAAGCGCTACAGCTAAGGAGAATAGCAATAGCGCGGTACGGCGTAAGGTTCTACTGCTATAACTAGCTGGACGGCGAGGTCATGGCAATTAGAGCAGTAGCGTGGTTTAGAGATGACGCGCTACTGCTATTTTTCTTTCAGCAGCGCGTTTTTCCGGAACGCGCTGCTGCTAAATAGCAGTAGCGTCGTATTTTGAAGAGCGCTGCTGGTAATATTCTGTGTGTAAGGTTTTCCCTAGTAGTGGTTGCGATTATGACCGCATTTGTTGTTGCATTGAAATGTTTTACATAGTTTCAATGTATGGTTTAATTAGATGCTCTAGAGAGCTATATGTTGTTCAATGAGAACTATGTATGTACTTTGGTTTTAATGTGATGATAAACTTATATTAGTTTGGTCACTTATCTATTCATGATGTTCTGTAATGGTTTTTTGACACACTTAATTATATATAATGCACGCAGATGAACTGCAATGGATGTACGGTAACAGACGCACCTCCGAGTACATTGAGGGCGTGCATAATTTTCTCGCAGTGGCTGAGGCAAACAAGCAGAATGGTTTTGTGTGTTGTCCATGCCCTAGCTGTGGGAATACAAAGTCTTACTCTGACTCGAAAACCCTTCACACCCACCTGCTTTATAAGGGTCTTATGCCACACTATAAGGTTTGGACCAAGCACGGAGAAAGAGGGGTTATGATGGAAGATAGCGAAGAAGAAGAGGAGGATGACAACTATGTGCCCCCTGAATACGGTGATGCGGCAACGGGGAAGCTGAAGATCAAGAGGAACCAAACGATGTGCCCGATGATGATCTTCGTCGGGTCATTGTTGATGCAAAGAGACAGTGAGAAAGTGAAAAGGAGAAGCTGAAATTCGATCACATGTTATAGGATCACAAAAAAGGGTTGTACCCCAATTGCGAAGGTGGCAACACAAAGCTCGGTACCATACTGGAATTGCTGCAGTGGAAGGCAGAGAATGGTGTACCTGACAAAGGATTTGAGAAGCTACTGAAAATATTGAAGAAGAAGCTTCCAAAGGATAACGAATTGCCCGACGGTATGTACACAGCAAAGAAGGTTGTATGCCCTCTAGGATTGGAGGTGCAGAAGATACATGCATGCCCTAATGACTGCATCCTCTACCGCGGTGCGTACGAGGATTTCAATGGATGCCCAGTATGCGGTGCATTGTGGTATAAGATCAGACGAGATGACCCTGGTGATGTTGACAACGAGCGCCCCAGGAAGAGGGTTCCTGCTAAGGTGATGTCGTATGCTCCTATAATACCACGGTTGAAACGTCTATTCAGAAACAAAGAGCATGTCAAGTTGATGCGATGGCACAGAGAGGACGGTAAGAAAGACGGGAAGTTGAGAGCACCCACTGACAGGTCGCAGTGGAGAAAAATCGAGAGAAAGTACTAGGAGGAGTTTGCAGGTAACGCAAGGAACGTATGGTTTGGTTTAAGCGTGGATGGTATTAATCCTTTTGGGGAGCAGAGCAGCAATCACAACACCCGGCCCATGACTCTATGTATCTATAACCTTCCTCCTTGGCTGTGCATGAAGAGGAAGTTCATTATGATGCCAGTTCTCATCCAAGGCCCTAAGCAACCCGGCAACAACATTGATGTGTACCTAAGTCCATTAGTTGAAGAACTTTTACAGCTATGGAATGGAAACGGTGTACGTGTGTGGGATGAGCATAAACAGGAGGAATTTGACCTGCATGCGTTGCTGTTTGTAACCATCAATGATTGGCCTGCTCTCAGTAACCTTTCAGGACAGACAAACAAGGGATACCACGCATGCACGCACTATTTAGATGACACCGATAGTATATACCTGGACAAATGCAGGAAGAATGTGTACCTGGGGCATCGTCGATTTCTTTCGACCAACCATCAATGTTGAAATAAAGGCAAGCATTTCAAAGGCGAGATAGATCACCGGAAGAAGCCTGCCATCCGTACCGGTGATCACATACTTGCTATGGTCGATGATTTACAGGTAATCTTTGGAAAGGGTCCCGGTGGACTATCTGTTCTGAATGACACTGAGGGACGCGCACCCATGTAGAAGAAGAAATCTATATTTTGGGACCTACCCTACTGGAAAGACCTAGAGGTCCGCTCTTCAATCGACGTGATGCACGTGACGAAGAACCTTTGCGTGAACCTACTAGGCTTCTTGGGCGTGTATGGGAAGACAAAAGATACACCGGAGGCACGGGAGGACCAGCAACGTGTGCATGAAAAAGACGGCATGCCTCCAAAGCAGTATGAAGGTCCTGCCAGCTAGCTCTTACCAAAGAAGAGAAGGAAATCTTCTTTGAATGCCTGCTCAGTATGAAGGTCTCGTCTGGCTTCTCGTCGAATATAAAGGGAATAATAAATATGGCAGAGAAAAAGTTCCAGAACCTAAAGTCTCATGACTGACACATGATTATGACGCAACTGCTTCCGGTTGCATTGAGGGGGCTTCTACCGAAAACGTTCAATTAGCCATTGTGAAGCTATGTGCATTCCTCAATGCAATCTCTCAAAAGGTGATCGATCCAGAAATCCTACCAATGTTAAGGAGTGATGTGGCGCAATGTCTTGTCAGTTTCGAGCTGGTGTTCCCACCATCCTTCTTCAATATCATGACACGCGTCCTAGTTCATCTAGTCGACGAGATTGTCGTTCTGGGCCCTGTATTTCTACACAATATGTTCCCCTTTGAGAGGTTCATGGGAGTCCTAAAGAAATATGTCCGTAACCGCGCTAGGCCAGAAGGAAGCATCTCCGTGCGCCATCAAACAGAGGATGTCATTGGGTTTTGTGTTGACTTCATTCCTGGCCTTAAGAAGATTGGTCTCCCTCAATCGTGGTATGAGGGAAGACTGACTGGAAAAGGCACGCTAGGAGGGGACTCAATAATATGTAGGGACGGGCATTCTTGGTCTCAAGCACACTACACCGTTCTACATAACTCTACCTTGGTGACCGCGTATGTCGATGAACACAAGAACATTCTACGCTTAAAACACCCGGAGTAGTGTGATGACTGGATTACATGTGCACACATCAGGACTTTCGGCAGTTGGTTGCAAACACGTCTCAGGGGTGACAACACTGTTTCTGATGAGCTGTACTCGTTGGCCAGGGGACCATCTTCCACTATATTGACTTACAAAGGGTACGAGCTAAATGAGAATACATTTTACACGATCACCCAAGATCAAAAGAGCACCAACCAAAACAGTGGTGTCCGCTTCGATGCAGCAACCAAGAGGGGAAAGGACACATATTATGGTTACATAGTGGACATATGGGAACTTGACTACGGACATGATTTTAAGTTCCCTTTGTTTCAGTGCAAATGGGTCAATTTGTTAGGAGGCGGGGTACAGGTAGACCCACAGTACGGAATGACCACAGTGGATCTGAACAATCTTGGGTACACAGACGAACCATTCGTCCTAGCCAATGATGTGGCGCAGGTTTTCTATGTGAAGGACATGTTTACCAAACCGAGAAAAAGAAAAGATAAGGAAGCGAATACATCATATGAAGAGCCAAAGCGCCACATAGTTATTTCAGGAAAAAGAGACATCATGGGATTGGAGGACAAGACAGACATGTCTGAAGATTATGAAAAGTTTCATGAAATTTCTCCCTTCAAAGTCAAGGCTGACCCAAGCACCCTGTTAAACGATGAAGACTATCCATGGTTACGGCGCAATAAGCAAAGGACACAAGCGAAGAAAAAGTGAAGACTTTCTCTCCACAACTATTATGATGATGCCTTTGATCTATAATATCACTGTAGTTACAAGTGAAGAAATGAAATGCCTTTTGGTAAAAGATTGTCCGTTTTGTACACGAAGTGCATCCAGTTTTTGCCGTAACCCTCTCAACTTTTTAGCACATGCTATGTGGGTGAAATGATGATACCATGCCAACTTTCAACCTTTTCAGAGTTCATTTGTAGTGCTTTTCAATTTCAGGGTCATATAGCTCAAAAAATCAGTAAATGCATGAAAAATAACAAATGAAGTTAGAAAGGGTTGAAAATTGATGATGTGGCTTTGAATGATGCGTTTTGAACACACAAAAAGTTTGGAGTTCAAATAAGTTCAAAAAATGAAATCCCTTTGTAACAGATGAGTTTTCGTTCGAAACTCTGATACTTCGAAAGAGATTGTCCACTTTGTACACGAAGTGCATCCAGTTTTTGCCATAACCCTCTCAACTTTTTGCCCATGCTATGTGGGTGAAATGATGATACCATGCCAACTTTCAACCTTTTCAGAGTTCATTTGTAGTGCTTCTCAATTTCAGGGTCATGTAGCTCAAAAAAATCAGTAAATGCATGAAAAATAACAAATGAAGTCAGAAAGGGTTGAAAATTGATGATGTGGCTTTGAATGGTGCATTTTGAACACAAAAAAACTCTGGAGTTCAAATAAGTTGAAAAAAATCCCTTTTGTAACAGATGAGTTTTCGTCTGAAACCCTGATACTTCGAAAGAGATTGTCCATTTTGTACACGAAGTGCATCCAGTTTTTGTCGTAACCCTCTCAACTTCTTAGCACATGCTATGTGGGTGAAATGATGATACCATGCCAGTTTTCAACCTCTTCAGAGTTCATTTGAAGTGCTTTTCAATTGCAGGGTCATTTAGCTCAAAGAATGAACTAATATAAAAAAGAATGAACTAGAAAACTTTTATGAAACTTGAATAGCAAAAATAATGAACTAAAAGAATGAACTAGAAAACTTTAATGAAAATCTAACAGCAAAAAGAATGAACTAGAAAACTTTAATGGAACTCTAATAGCAAAAGGAATCAACTAAAAAGCTTTTATAAACCTCTACTATTTTTGAAACTAAAATTATATAAAATTTATGCAACTAAAATTATCAATGTATTTTTTGTTCAAAACATTAATACCAAAAAGAATTTTCATAAAGAAATTATTTGTTTGAAACTTTAATAGCAAACTAAAATAAGAAAATATGTTTTTGGTTAAAACAAACATTTCAAATAACCTAGAAATTACCAAATTGAATATAATGATAAAACACAGTAATATTAAATAGCAACAAAAAGAATCACTCAAAAATATATTTTTATAGTAAAGTTATTCACAAACTAATAATTCACACAAATTTCAAAAAATTCAAATTTAAACTATTCAATTTGGAAAACTAATGGCATTAACAAAAAGTTCATAATTTTTATTACCTACAAGCAAAAAGAATCACTGAAAACAGTAAGTATTTTGCTGTAAGTAGAAACAAAATAAAATAAATAAAGCAAAAAAGAAAACAAAAAAACTGGAAAAGATAAGAAGATTGCCACCTACTGCGCCACCACGGCCTAAATACGACTAGAAACCCAACCATGGACCAGGATTCAGGCCCGCAGAAGGCCCAGTAGGCCCACAGGCAGCTGAAGGAAATGTGCCCTAGAGGCAATAATAAAGTTGTTATTTACATTTCCTTATATCATGATAAATGTTTATTATTCATGCTAGAATTGTATTAACCGGAAACTTAGTACATGTGTGAATACATAGAGAAACAGAGTGTCCCTAGTGTGCCTCTACTTGACTAGCTTGTTTATCAAAGATGGTTATGTTTCCTAGCCATAGACATGTGTTGTCATTTGATGAATGGGATCACATCATTAGAGAATGATGTGATGGACAAGACCCATCCGTTAGCTTAGCACTATGATCGTTTAGTTTGTTGCTATTGCTTTCATCATGACTTATACATGTTCCTCTGACTTTGAGATTATGCAACTCCCGAATACCGGAGGAACACTTAGTGTGCTATCAAACGTCACAACATAACTGGGTGATTATAAAGATGCTCTACAGGTGTCTCCGATGGTGTTTGTTGAGTTGGCATAGATCGAGATTAGGATTTGTCACTCCGATTGTCAGAGAGGTATCTCTGGGCCCTCTCGGTAATGCACATCACAATAAGCCTTGCAAGCAATGTGACTAATGAGTTAGTTGCGGGATGATGCATTACGGAACGAGTAAAGAGACTTGCCGGTAACGAGATTGAACTTGGTATGGTGATACTGACGATCGAATCTCGGGCAAGTGACATACCGATGACAAAGGGAACAGCATATGTTGTTATGCGGTTTGAACGATAAAGATCTTCGTAGAATATGTAGGAACCAATATGAGCATCCAGGTTCCGCTATTGGTTATTGACCGGAGATGTGTCTCGGTCATGTCTACATAGTTCTCGAACCCGTAGGGTCCGCACAGTTAACGTTCGATGACGATTGGTATTATGAGTTTATGTGATTTGATGTACCGAAGGTCGTTTGGAGTCCCGGATGAGATCACGGACATGACAAGGAGTCTCGAAATGGTTGAGACATAAAGATTCATATATTGGAAGGCTACATTCGGACACCGGAATGGTTCGGGTCGTTTCAGATAAGTTTCAGAGTACCGGGGGTTACCGACCGCCCCCCCCCCCCCGGGGAAGTTATTGGGCCTCATGGGCCTAGTGGTGGAAGAGAGGACGCAGGCCGACGTGTGGCGGCCCCTAGCCCAAACCGAATTGGACTAGGGCTAGGGGGGTCGGCCCCCCTTTCCTTCTCTTCTTCCTCTCCTTCCTTCTTCTCCTACTTGGACTAGGAAAGGGGGAAACCTACTCCTACTAGGAGTAGGAATCCCCCGTTAGGCGCGCCCCTTGTGGCCGGCCCTCCTCCTCCCCTCCTTTATATACTGTGGAAGGGGGCACCCCATAGACACACAAGTTGATCTTTAGCCATGTGCGGTGCCCCCCTCGACAGTTTTACACCTCGGTCATATCGTCGTAGTGCTTAGGCGAAGCCCTGCGCCGGTAACTTCATCATCACCGTCACCACGCCATCGTGCTGACGGAACTCTCTCTCGGCCTCAGCCGGATCTAGAGTTGGAGGGACATCACCGAGCTGAACGTGTGCAGATCGCGGAGGTGCCGTGTGTTCGGTACTTGATCGGTTGGATCGCGAAGATGTTCAAATACATCAACCGCGTTACCTAACGCTTCCGCTTTCGGTCTACGAGGGTACGTGGACACACTCTCCCCGGTCGTTGCTATGCTTCTCCTAGATAGATCTTGTGTGATCGTAGGAATTTTTTTGAAATACTACGTTCCCCAACAGTGGCATCCGAGCCAGGTCTATGCGTAGATGTTATATGCACGACTAGAACACAAAGAGTTGTGGGCGATAATAGTCATACTGCTTACCAGCATGTCATAATTTGATTCGGCAGTATTGTCGGATGAAGCGGCCCAGACCGACATTACATGACCGCGTTCATGAGACTGGTTCTACCGCCGTGCTTCGCACACATGTTGCTAGTAGGTGTCTGTTTCTCCAACTTTAGTTGAATCGAGTGTGACTACGCCCGGTCCTTGTTGAAGGTTAAAACAACAAACTTGACGAAAAATCTTTGTGGTTTTGATGCGTAGGTAAGAACGGTTCTTGCTAAGCCCGTAGCAGCCACGTAAAACGTGCAACAACAAAGTAGAGGACGCCTAACTTGTTTTTGCAGGGCTTGTTGTGATGTGATATGTTCAAGACGCGATGATATATAATTTGTTGTATGAGCTGATGATGTTTTGTAACAGTTATCGGCAACTGGCAGGAGCCATATAGTTGTCGCTTTATTGTATGAAATGCAATCACCATGTAATTGCTTTACTTTATCACTGAGCGGTACCGACAGTCGTAGAAGCAATAGTTGGCGAGACGACAACGATGCTTCGATGGAGATCAAGGTGTCAAGGCGGTGATGATGGTGATCATGATGGTGCTTTGGAGATGGAGATCAAAGGCACAAGATGATGATGGCCATATCATATCACTTATATTGATTGCATGTGATGTTTATCCTTTATGCATCTTATTTTGCTTAGTACGGCGGTAGCATTATAAGATGATCTCTCACTAAATTTCAAGGTACAAGTGTTCTCCCTGAGTATGCACCGTTGCGATAGTTCGTCGTGCTGAGACACCACGTGATGATCGGGTCTGATAAGCTCTACGTTCACATACAACGGGTGCAAGCCAGTTTTGCGCACACAGAATACTCAGGTTAAACTTGACGAGCCTAGCATATGCAGATATGGCCTCGGAACACTGAGGCCGAAAGGTCGAGCGTGAATCATATAGTAGATATGATCAACATAGTGATGTTCACCATTGAAAACTAATCCATCTCACATGATGATCGGACATGGTTTATTTGATATGGATCACGTGATCACTTAGATGATTAGAGGGATGTCTATCTAAGTGGGAATTCTTAAGTAATATGATTAATTGAACTTTAATTTATCATGAACTTAGTACTTGATAGTATTTTGCATGTCTATGTTGTTGTAGATAAATGGCCCGTGCTACTGTTCTGTTGAATTTTAATGCGTTCCTAGAGAAAGCTAAGTTGAAAGATGATGGTAGCAACTACACGGGCTGGGTCCGTAACTTGAGGATTATCCTCATTGCTGCATAGAAGAATTACGTCCTGGAAGCACCGCTAGGTGCAAGACCCGCTGCAGGAGCAATGCCGGACGTTGTGAACGCCTGGCAGAGCAAAGCTGATGACTACTCGATAGTTCAGTGTGCCATGATTTACGGCTTAGAACCGGGACTTCAACGACGTTTTGAATGTCATGGAGCATATGAGATGTTCCAGGAGTTGAAGTTAATATTTCAAGCAAATGCCCGGATTAAGAGATATGAAGTCTCCAATAAGTTCTACAGCTGCAAAATGGAGGAGAATAGTTATGTCAGTGAACATATACTCAAAATTTCTGGGTATCATAAACACTTGACTTAACTAGGAGTTAATCATCCGGTTGATAGTGTCATTGACAGAGTTCTTCAATCACTGCCACCAAGCTACAAAAGCTTCATGATAAACTATAATATGCAAGGGATGGATAAGACAATTCCCGAGCTCTTTGCAATGCTAAAGGCCGCGGAGGTAGAAATCAGGAAGGATTATTAAGTGTTGATGGTCAACAAGACCACTAGTTTCAAGAAAAAGGGTAAAGGGAAGAAGCGGAACTTCAAGAAGAACGGCTAGCAAGTTGCTGCTCAAGTGAAGAAACCCAAGTCTGGACCTAAGCCTGAGACTGAGTGCTTCTACTGCAAAGGGACTGGTCACTGGAAGCGGAACTATCCCAAGTATTTGGCGGATAAGAAGGATGGCAAAGTGAAAGGTATATTTGATATACATGTTATTGATGTGTACCTTACTAATGCTCGCCGTAGTGCCTGGGTATTTGATACTGGTTCTGTTGCTCATATTTGCAACTCGAAACAGGGGCTACGGATTAAGCGAAGATTAGCTAAGCACGAGGTGACGATGCGCGTGGGAAATGGTTCCAAAGTTGATGTGATCGCCGTCGGCACGCTACCTCTACATCTACCTTCGGGATTAGTTTTAGACCTGAATAATTGTTATTTGGTGCCAGCGTTAAGCATGAACATTATATCTGGATCTTGTTTGATGCGAGACAGTTATTCATTTAAATCAGAGAATAATGGTTGTTCTATTTATATGAGTAATATCTTTTATGGTCATGCACCCTTGATGAGTGGTCTATTTTTATTGAATCTCGATAGTAGTGATACACATATTCATAGTGTTGAAGCCAAAAGATATAAGTTTAATAATGATAGTGCAACTTATTTGTGGCACTGCCGTTTAGGTCATATTGGTGTAAAGCGCATGAAGAAACTCCATGCTGATGGGCTTTTGGAATCACTTGATTATGAATCACTTGATGCTTGCGAACCATGCCTCATGGGCAAGATGACTAAGACTCCGTTCTCCGGAACAATGGAGCGAGCTACAGACTTGTTTGAAATAATACATACTGATGTATACGGTCCAATGAGTGTTGAGACTTGCGGCGAGTATCGTTATTTTCTGACCTTCACAGATGATTTGAGAAATTGGGTATATCTACTTGATGAAACATAAGTCTGAAACATTTGAAAAGTTCAAAGAATTTCAGAGTGAAGATTAAAATCATCATAACAAGAAAATAAAGTTTCTACGATCTGATCGTGGAGGTGAATATTTGAGTTACGAGTTTGGTCTTCATTTGAAACAATGCGGAATAGTTTCGCAACTCACGCCACCTGGAACACCACAGCGTAATGGTGTGTCCGAACGTCGTAACCGCACTTTATTAGATATGGTGCGATCTATGATGTCTCTTACTGGTTTACTGCTATCGTTTTGGGTTTATGCTTTAGAGACGGCTGCATTCACGTTAAATAGGGCACCATCTAAATCCGTTGAGACGACACCATATGAACTGTGGTTTGGCAAGAAACCCAAGTTGTCGTTGTTTCTTAAAGTTTGGGGCTGCGATGCTTATGTAAAAAAGCTTCAACCTGATAAGCTCGAACCCAAATCGGAGAAATGTGTCTTCATAGGATACCCAAAGGAAACTGTTGGGTACACCTTCTATAACAGATCCGAAGTCAAGATTTTTGTTGCTAAGAATGGATCCTTTCTAAGAAGGAGTTTCTCTCGAAAGAAGTGAGTGGGAGGAAAGTAAAACTTGATGAGGTAATTGTACCTGCTCCCTCATTGGAAAGTAGTTCATCACAGAAATTGCTTCCAGTGATTCCTACACCAATTAGTGAGGAAGCTAATGATGATGATCATGAAGCTTCTGATCAAGTTACTACCGAACCTCGTAGGTCAACCAGAGTAAGATCCGCACCAGAGTGGTATGACAATCCGGTTCTGGACGTCATGTTACTTGACCATGACGAACCTACGAACTATGAGGAAATGATGATGAGCCCAGATTCCGCGAAATGGCTTGAGGCCATGAAATCTGAGATGGGATCCATGCATGAGAACAAAGTGTGGACTTTGGTTGACTTGCCCGATGATCGGCAAGCCATAGAGAATAAATGGATCTTCAAGAAGAAGACTGACGCTGACAGTAATGTTACTGTCTACAAAACTCGACTTGTTGCGAAAGGTTTTCGACAAGTTCAAGGAGTTGACTATGATGAGACTTTCTCACCCGTAGCGATGCTTAAGTCTGTCCGAATCATGTTAGCAATTGCCGCATTTTATGATTATGAAATTTGGCAAATGGATGTCAAAACTGCATTCCTGAATGGATTTCTGGAAGAAGAGTTGTATATGATGCAACCAGAAGGTTTTGTCGATCCAAAGGGTGCTAACAAAGTGTGCAAGCTCCAGCGATCCATTTATGGACTGGTGCAAGCCTCTCGGAGTTGGAATAAACGTAGTGTGATCAAAGCATATGGTTTTATACAGACTTTTGGAGAAGCCTGTATTTACAAGAAAGTGAGTGGGAGCTCTGTAGCATTTCTAATATTATATGTGGATGACATATTGCTGATTGGAAATGATATAGAATTTCTGGATAGCATAAAAGGATACTTGAATAAGAGTTTTTCTATGAAAGACCTCGGTGAAGCTGCTTACATATTGGGCATCAAGATCTATAGAGATAGATCAAGACGCTTAATTGGACTTTCACAAAGCACATACCTTCATAAGATTTTGAAGAAGTTCAAAATGGATCAGTCAAAGAAAGGGTTCTTGCATGTATTACAAGGTGTGAATTTGAGTGAGACTCAATGCCCGACCACTGGAGAAGATAGAGAGAAAATGAAAGTCATTCCCTATGCCTCAGCCATAGATTCTATCATATATGCAATGTTGTGTACCAGACCTGATGTGTGCCTTGCTATAAGTATAGTAGGGAGGTACCAAAGTAATCCAGGAGTGGATTACTGGACAACGGTCAAGAACATCCTGAAATACCTGAAAAGGACTAAGGATATGTTTCTCGTTTATGGAGGTGACAAATAGCTTGTTGTAAATGGTTACGTCGATGCAAGCTTTGACACTGATCCGGATGACTCTAAGTCACAAACCGGATACATATTTATATTGAATGGTGGAGCTGTCAGTTGCTGCAGTTCCAAACAGAGCGTCGTGGTGGGATCTACGTGTGAAGCGGAGTACATAGTTGCTTCGGAAGCAGCAAATGAAGGAGTCTGGATGAAGGAGTTGATATCCGATCTAGGTGTCATACCTAGTGCATTGGGTCCAATGATAATCTTTTGTGACAATACTGGTGCAATTGCTTTGGCAAAGGAATCCAGATTTCACCAGAAGACCAAGCACATCAAGAGACGCTTCAATTCCATCCGTCATCAAGTGTCGGAAGGGGACATAGAGATTTCAAGATACATATGGATCTGAATGTTGCAGACCCGTTGACTAAGCCTCTCTCACGAGCAAAACATGATCAGCACCAAGACTCCATGGGTGTTAGAATCATTACTATGTAATCTAGATTATTGACTCTAGTGCAAGTGGGAGACTGAAGGAAATGTGCCCTAGAGGCAATTATAAAGTTGTTATTTACATTTCCTCATATCATGATAAATGTTTATTATTCATGCTAGAATTGTATTAACCAGAAACTTAGTACATGTGTGAATACATAGACAAACAGGGTGTCCCTAGTATGCCTTTACTTGAGTAGCTTGTTTATCAAAGATGGTTATGTTTCCTAGCCATAGACATGTGTTGTCATTTGATGAACGATATCACATCATTAGAGAGTGATGTGATGGACAAGACCCATCCGTTAGCTTAGCACTATGATCGTTTAGTTTTTTGCTATTGCTTTCATCATGACTTATACATGTTCCTCTGACTTTGAGATTATGTAACTCCGGAATACCGGAGGAACACTTAGTGTGCTATCAAATGTCACTGTGTAACTGGGTGATTATAAAGATGCTCTACAGGTGTCTCCGATGGTGTTTGTTGACTTGGCATAGATCGAGATTAGGATTTGTCACTCCGATTGTCGGAGAGGTATCTCTGGGCCCTCTCGGTAATGGACATCAAAATAATCCTTGCCAGCAATGTGACTAATGTGTTAGTTGTGGGATGATGCATTACGATACGAGTAAAGAGAATTGCCGGTAACGAGATTCAACTAGGTATCGTGATACCGACGAACGAATCTCGGGCAAGTAACATACCGATGACAAAGGGAACAACGTATGTTGTTATGTGGTTTGACCGATAAAGATCTTCGTAGAATATGTAGGAACCAATATGAGCATCTAGGTTCCGCTATTGGTTATTGACCGGAGATGTGTCTCGGTCATGTCTACATAGTTCTCGAACCCGTAGGGTCCGCACGCTTAACGTTCGATGACGATTGGTATTATGAGTTTATGTGATTTGATGTACCAAAGGTTGTTCGGAGTCCCGGATGAGATCACGGACATGACGAGGAGTCTCGAAATGGTCGAGACATAAAGATTCATATATTGGAAGGCTACATTCGGACACCGGAATGGTTCGGGTCGTTTCAGATAAGTTTCGGAGTACCGGGGGTTACCGACCCCCCCCTGGAAGTTATTGGGCCTCATGGGCCTAGTGGTGGAAGAGAGGAGGCAGGCCAAGGTGTGGCGCGCGCCCCCTAGCCCAAACCGAATTGGACTAGGGCTAGGGAGGCCGACCCCCCTTTCCTTCTCTTCTTCCTGTCCTTCCTTCTTCTCCTACTTGGACTAGGAAAGGGGGAAACCTACTCCTACTAGGAGTAGGAATCCCCCCTTGGGCGTCCCCCTTGTGGCCAGCCCTCCTCCTCCTCCCCTCCTTTATATACGGGGAAGGGGGCACCCCATAGACACACAAGTTGATCTTTAGCCGTGTGCGGTGCCCCCTCCACAGTTTTACACCTCGGTCATATCGTCGTAGTGCTTAGGCAAAGCCCTGCGCCGATAACTCCATCTTCACCGTCACCATGCCGTCGTGTTGACAGAACTCTCTCTCGGCCTCAGCTGGATCTAGAGTTCGAGGGATGTCACTGAGCTGAGCGTGTGCAGATCGCGGAGGTGCCGTGCGTTCGGTACTTGATCGGTTGGATCATGAAGACGTTTGACTACATCAACCATGTTACCTAACGCTTCCGCTTTCAGTCTACGAGGGTACGTGGACACACTCTCCCCGCTCGTTGCTATGCTTCTCCTAGATAGATCTTGCGTGATCGTAGGAATTTTTTTGAAATACTACATTCCCCAACAGCAACGTAGTGTGAGATTAGGCCCGTAAGCCTGCATTTGGGAGGTGCTCGAGAGGGCAGCCGCAGTGGGGCTTATAAACCACTCCGAGCCCCTCTCAACTAGTGAGGTGGGACTAAACTTTTGGCCGCGGGCAGCACAAGGCCTTTGATCCCGGTTGATAGCACCAACCGGGGCGAAAGGGGTGCATAGGTACCGGTTCGTCGCACCAACTGAGGGAGTCCTGGACTAAGGGGTCCTCGGGCATCCGGCCTGTTAGGCATGGGCCAGACTGATGGGCTATGAAGATACGAAGACCGAAGACTGCAGCCGTGTCCGGATAGGACTCTCCTTGGCGTGGAAGGCAAGCTTGGCGACCAAATATGTAGATTCCCTTCTTTGTAACCGACCTTGTGTAACCCTAGATCCTCCCGGTGTCTATATAAACTGGAGGACTTAGTCCGGAGGGGATAGATTCATTACCATAGTCACACAGGCTAGACTTCTAGGGTTTAGTCATTACGATCTCGTGGTAGATCAACTCTTGTAATACTCATATTCATCAAGATCAATCAAGCAGGAAGTAGGGTATTACCTCCATAGAGAGGGCCCGAACCTAGGTAAACATTGTGTCCCCTGCCTCTTGTTACCATCGACCTTAGACGCATAGTTCGGGACCCCCTACCCGAGATCCGCCGGTTTTGACACCGACATTGGTGCTTTCATTGAGAGTTCCACTATGCCGTCCCCAAAAGGTTTGATGGCCCCTTCAATCGTCAACGACAATGCTGTCCAAGGAGAAACCTTCCTCCCCGGACAGATCTTCGTGTTCGGGGGCTTCGCACTGCGAGCTAACTCGCTTGGCCATCTGGAGCAGATCGATAGCTACGCCCCTGGCCATCAGGTCAGATTCAGAAGCTTGAACTACGCCGCGGACATCCGTGGAGACTTGATCTTCAACGGATTCGAGACCGCGGAGACCGCCCCTTGTCACCCCGATGAACATGACTTAAATCTGTCATCGGACCGCATCCAGGAGATGTCTTCCATAACTGCTCTGGCTTTAGATCCGGAGTAGACCGCACCCTCAGAGGATGGGAGGCTCAACCCCGCCACGGAGGTCGCAGATTCTGCGACATTCGAGCTGCACATAGTCTTAACGTCACACGATATCTGTGTCATCGGAATTCCGGACTCGTCTCCAGCTATAAGTTCCGAACCATGTGAGTCCGCGGACGCCGAACTTGATTGATTACCGGTCTTCGAATTCAGCGCCGCAGACATCTTCCAGCATTCGCCCTTGGGCGATGTGCTAAATTCATTAAGAAATATGTCCTTGACGGGGGACTCACAGCCGAATTATGTCCGGTTTGAACTAGAGGCTAATGATGGGGGAGAATTCCACTTCCCACCCACCACCCACTTCATAGCCACTATCGAGAACTTAACTGACGTGCTTGATTACGGCTGCGAAGACATCAACGGTATGGACGACAATGCCGATGAGGAGCAGGGCCAAAACCCGCCGCTTACCGGACGCTGGACAACCACTTCTTCGTATGACGTATACATGGTGGATACACCTAAAGAAACTAACAACGATGACAAAGAGGATACAGTTGAGGACAAAACCGCCCGAGACATAGCCCAGACAACGGCGTCAGCGGCGCCGCTCTAAGTCACGTCGTGCAAAAGACAACAACACCGGCACCAGAGAAAACAATACTCTCGACGATGCCGAAGACAATGAAGACCCCGTTGGGGCAATCTCCGAACAGGACGAACGGAATGACGGGCACGTTAGACCTGATGAACAGGCCATACACGAAGACTCGGAGGACAGTAATTATCTTCCGCTCTCCGAGAAAGAGGAGAGCCTCGGCAACGAGGATTTCATCATGCCTGAGGAACCTCTCGAGCAGGAACGCTTTAAACGCCGGCTAATAGCCACCGCAAGGAGCCTGAAAAAGAAGCAGCTGCAGCTTCAAGCTGACCAAGATCTGCTCAATGATAGATGACCGAAATCCTGACCGCCAAGGAATACGGCCTTAGTGCCCAGCCAAAAGTTACCTGAAGCGCAAATTGCTACCTCAGTTCGATGACGAGGCGCTGGAGCCCGTACCATCGTCTCACAACACGGCCGACCGACCGCCACGCGGTTGGGATAAAGCGGCAATTCAAGCCGAACACCAGACCGCCCCACCTCGCTGTAAGGGCAGGATTAAAACAGCTCGGGGTTATACAGATGACCTTAGGTAGGGCCTGGACAGTAGAGCAGGACATACAAGATCGATCTACGAATCATGAGGACGTGCTGTAACACCCCGCAATGAACTTGCCATATTTGTAACTCCGACTCTTGCCATTTCCGGCTATGTGTTATGTTTTTCCCTCCGTTGTCGGGTTTTGTCTTTCGTTTTGTATTTTGTCATGTCATGCATTTTCATATCATGTCATCATGTGCATTGCATTTGCATACGTGTTCGTCTCATGCATCCGAGCATTTTCCCCGTTGTCCGTTTTCCAATCCGGCGCTCCTATCTCCTCCGGTGCACCCCTCATGTTTTCTTTCGTGTGCGTGTGTCAAACTTTCTCGGAATGGACCGAGGCTTGTCATGTGGCCTTATTATACCACCCGGAGTCTACCGGTCAAGTTTCGTTCCATTCGGAGGTCGTTTGGTACTCCCTCGGTTAACCGGGCATCCGCAATGTCCATTTGAGTGTCCAGCAAAAACCCCCTCTAAAACCAGCCCAAAACCCACCAAACTCTCTTCCATGCTCTAGGTCGTTCGATCACGATCGTGTGGGCGAAAACCGCACCTCATTTGGAGTCTCCTAGCTCCCTCTACCTATTTATATGTGGGCATCCCGAAAAACGAAACTGCAGACGAAACCCTAGATTTTTCCCTCCGCGCCGCCGGACGTGTCCAGCCGCCGCCGGACAAAACGCGCCGCCGCTCCCGGCCAGTGGCATCACGCCACGTCACCGCGCGCCGCCGCCCGCGCCCGCGGCCCGCCCGCGCCCTCCCCGGCCCGCGCGTCCTCCTCCTCGCCTCCCGTGCCCGCCGCCGCACCGGGCCCGCGCCGCCGCGGCATCCCCGCCGGCCGGCACCGCCGCGCTCGCCGTCTTCCTCGCCGCCGCCGGGCCCGCGCGCTCGCCGCCCGCCGCCCCGCCGGCCTCGTCCTCCCCCGTCGCCGGCCCTCCTCCCTTCTCCTCCCGCCGGCAAGCTGCGCCGCCGCCTCGGCGAGCGCCCGTGCCCGAGACCTCCCTTGATCCCGATCTGGTCAAAGGAGAGGTTTGACCCGAGCCCCCCTTTTTTTTCCCAAGTCTTGAGATTTCTTCAGCAAGTGCCTATGTTCCCGATGCCGTAACTCTGTGCTTGTAGCTCCGATTTGCGCGTGTAATATGTCAAATTGTTCGTCTCATGATGCTCTTCATTTTGTTCAATTGCACCATGTTCATTAGAGGTCATCTTGATGCCCAAATCTTCGTTGGAAGAGGGCTAGTTGCTGTAAATCTCTGGTTCTTATCAGAATTTGGAGATTTGTTATTTAAGTATCATTTATTCTGTGCATCTTTTGAGCATGAGCTCTATATGTGTTTTGAAGTATGCCATGCCATCTTTTCAGTGGTGTAGTCCATGTAGTTTTGTGATCTCTGTGGTGACTAGCACAAGCATGCAAATTAGGCCCCGTAATATTTCTGATTTCAGGGACTTGGTGATTTCTCTAAGTCCTTGTCTGCTGTAATTTTGTTGCCATGTAAACTTGATGCTACAGAGAGATCCATGCATATTTTGGGGATGTTCATTAAGGATGTTTTGTAGATATAGTTGTAATTAATCCATTCCTGCAATTTTTTGCAATTATAGAGGGCCATAGCATGACTCAATATTGCTCTACTTTTGCTGTAAAATATTTCTGGCAGATTCTTAACATGACATGCATTTTTGCCAAGCTTATTGTAGTTGATCCATACATGCTATGCAACTGTTCTTGCCATGGTTAGCTTCATAATCATGCCATCTTGCTGTAGGTATGCTTGGTTTGTCATGCATTTCTCTGTAGTGAGTGCATCAAGCTCACAAAGAGGCCTACATATTAATGTTTCTGCCATGCTCTGTTTTCTGCCAAGTCTGAAACCTGATAACGAAACTTGCTATGTTTACATGCTTGCCATCATATCTTCTGGTCCTTTTTGGCTTATGGTCAGTAAGGGAATTTTGTCATGTGCATTTAGTAGAACACTACCATGCCTTGTTTTGCTATGTTAAGTTCCTGTAACATGTTGATTTCGTGCTCCGATGCTGATTTCTGCCATGTCCAGTTTTTCACTAAGTCTGTGAACCTGTAATCTTTTGCACTTTTGCCATGCTTGTTTGAGCTTGATATGTTGTGAACTAGCCATAGCTCAGTGTTCATCTTTTGTCAAGCATCTCCTGTAGATTACTGCCATGTGCTTTGTTTCTATGTTGGGGTGCTGTAGCATTGTTGCTTGTTGCATTTTAGGTGCTATCTTGCTGTTTATCACAGATTAGTGTCATTCTTGTTTTGCTTGCCATTTGCAAACCGTGCATCCGATTCCGGTGATCTTTATATCGATTTCGACCGAAATCATCTCATCTTTCCAGTGGCATGCTTGGTTTGCCAAGTTACTTCCATGTTCATCATTTTCCTTCCGGAGCACGCATATGCATCGCATATCATATCTTGCATATCATACATGTTTTCCATCATGTTGCTTGCGCATTTCTCGTTGTTGATTGTGGTTCCGTTTGTTGTGTTCTTGTCTTGGGTAGAGCCGGAAGACGAGTTCGTGAACGAGGAACCTGTCGAGTACGCTTACGAGGATCAAGCTTTCGACAACTCTGAGAATCTTGCAGGCAAGATGACCACCCCTCGAAATCACTTCTATCTTTGCTATGCTAGTTGTTCGCTCTATTGCCATGCTCGCTACCTATCACTTGCTATATCATGTCTCCTATTTTAGCCATGTCAGCCCTAACCATCCTTTCCTAGCAAACCGTTGTTTGGCTATGTTACCGCTTTTGCTCAGCCCCTCTCATAGCGTTGCTAGTTGCAGGTGAAGTTAAAGTTTGTTCCATGTCGGAACATGGATATGTTGGGATATCACAATATCTCTTATTTAATTAATGCATCTATATATTTGGTAAAGGGTGGAAGGCTCGGCCTTATGCCTGGTGTTTTGTTCCACTCTTGCCACCCTAGTTACTGTTATACCGGGATTATGTTCCTTGAGTTTGCGTTCCTTACGCGGTCGGGTGATTTATGGGACCCCCTTGACAGTTCGCCTTGAATAAAACTCCTCCAGCAAGGCCCAACTTTGGTTTTACCATTTGCCACCTAAGCCTTTTCCCCCGGGTTTTCGCGAGCCCGAGGGTCATCTTATTTTAAACCCCCCCCCCCCCCGAGCCAGTGCTCCTTCGAGTGTTGGTCCGAACCGAGCAGCCTACGGGGCCACCTCGGGGAAACTCGAGGTCTGGTTTTACTCGTAGCTTGACTTATCCGGTGTGCCCTGAGAACGAGATATGTGCAGCTCCTATCGGGATTTGTCGGCACATTCGGGTGGCTTTGCTGGTCTTGTTTTACCATTGTCGAGATGTCTTGTAAACCGGGATTCCGAGACTGATCGGGTCTTTCCGGGAGAAGGTTTTTTTATCCTTCGTTGACCGTGAGAGCTTATGATGGGCTAAGTTGGGACACCCCTGCAGGGTATTATCTTTCGAAAGCCGTGCCCGCGGTTATGAGGCAGATGGGAATTTGTTAATGTCCGGTTGTAGATAACTTGTCACTTGACCCAATTAAAATACATCAACTGCGTGTGTAGCCGTGATGGTCTCTTCTCGGCGGAGTCCGGGAAGTGAACACGGTATGTGTTATGTATGACGTAAGTAGGTGTTCAGGACCTCTTCTTGGTCATTGCTAGATGACGTCCGTTCCGTTGCTTCTCTTCTCGCTCTCTTTTGCGCAAGTTAGCCACCATATATGCTTTTGCCGCTGCAGCTCCACCTCTTTGCACCTCCTTGTCCTATAAGCTTAAATAGTCTTGATCTCGCGGGTGTGAGATTGCTGAGTCCCCGTGACTCACAGATTCTACCAAAACAGTTGCAGGTGCCGACGATGCCAGTGCAGATGATGGCGTCGATCTCAAGTGGGAGTTTGACGAGGAACGTGGTCGTTACTATGTGTCTTTTCCTGATGATCAGTAGTGGAGCCCAGTTGGGACGATCGGGGATCTAGCATTTGGGGTTGTCTTATTTTCATCTGGATTTTGACCGTAGTCGGTCTATATGATTGTATTTTGGATGATGTATGAATGATATTTATGTATTGTGTGAAGTGGCGATTGTAAGCCAACTCTTTATCCCATTCTTGTTCGTTACATGGGATTGTGTGAAGATGACCCTTCTTGCGACAAAACCACTATGCGGTTATGCCTCTAAGTCGTGCCTCGACACGTGGGAGATATAGCCGCATCGTGGGCGTTACAAGTTGGTAATCAGAGCCATCCCCGACTTAGGAGCCCCCTGCTTGATCGAATCGCTGGCGTTGTTGAGTCTAGAACAAAAATGTTTTGAGTCTTAGGATTATATATATCGGAGAGTAGGATTCTTTTTACTCCTCAGTCCCTTCGTCGCTCTGGTGAGGTCTCCTGACGTAGAAGTTTTGACTATCCTCTCCTCAAATTTCACTAAAAAAAAATTTAGGATCACGCGGGTATCTTGGAATCGTTCCGATCGATTTGTGACGAGAACATTGTTCTTGGTGCCTCCTGTCATTTAGGGGTTGTGGCAGTGTCCCGGGGAGTTGAGCTCCGAGGTGTTGTCGTCACAATTTTATCGTTACAGTTCTGGAATACCTGAGTTTCGCCGACATCGAAATCTCTTTTATGCAGTTGTTGGTGAGATCACCTCGACGCCACCCAGTACTGGGGCGGGAGTTCGGGAGTATTGCCATAACTTGTATGTGACGCCCCTGATTTGACCGTACACTAATCATGCACGCAAATGTGTACGATCAAGGTCAGGGACTCACGGGAAGATATCACAACACAACTCTACAACATAAATAAGTCATACAAGCATCATAATACAAGCCAGGGGCCTCGAGGGCTCGAATACAAGTGCTCGATCACAGACGAGTCAGCGGAAGCAACAATATCTGAGTACAGACATAAGTTAAACAAGTTTGCCTTAAGAAGGCTAGCACAAACTGGGGTACAGATCGAACGAGGCGCAGGCCTCCTGCCTGGGATCCTCCTAACTACTCCTGATCGTCGTCAGCGGCCTGCACGTAGTAGTAGGCACCTCCAGTGTCGTAGGTGTCGTCGTCGACGGTGGCGTCTGGCTCCTGGACTCCAACATCTGGTTGCGACAACCAGATAGATAGGAAAGGGGGAAAGAGGGAGAGAAGCAACCGTGAGTACTCATCCAAAGTACTCGCAAGCAAGGAGCTATACTACATATGCATGGGTATATGTGTAAAGGGGCATATCAGTGGACTGAACTGCAGAATGCCAGAATAAAAGGGGGATAGCTAGTCCTGTCGAAGACTACGCTTCTGGCCATCTCCATCTTGCAGCAGGTAGAAGAGAGTAGATTGAAGTCCTCCAAGTAGCATCGCATAGCATAATCCTACCCGGCGATCCCCTCCTCGTCGCCCTGTTAGAGAGCGATCACCGGGTTGTATCTGGCACTTGGAAGGGTGTATTTTATTCAGTATCTAGTTCTAGTTGTCATAAGGTCAAGGTACAACTCCGGGTCGTCCTTTTACCGAGGGACACGGCTATTCGAATAGATAAACTTCCCTGCAGGGGTGCACCACATAACCCAACACGCTCGATCCCATTTGGCCGGACACACTTTCCTGGGTCATGCCCGGCCTCGTAAGATCAACGCGTCGCAGCCCCACCTAAGCACAACAGAGAGGTCAGCACGCCGGTCTAACCCTATGCGCGCAGGGGTCTGGGCCCATCGCCCTATGCACACCTGCACGTTGCGTACGCGGCCGGAAGCAGACCTAGCCTAGTGGCGTTCCAGTCTAGTCCGGCGCGCGCCACTCAGTCGCTGACGTCACGAAGGCTTCGGCTGATACCACGACGCCGGGATACCCATAACTACTCCCGCGTAGATGGCTAGTGCGTATAGACCAAATGGCCAGACTCAGATCAAATACCAAGATCTCGTTAAGCGTGTTAAGTAACCTCGAACGCCGACCAGGGCCAGGCCCACCTCTCACCTAGGCAGTCTCAACCTGCCCTGTCGCTCCGCCACAAAGATCCACTCACGGGTACTCCTACGAGCCGACCCGACTTTAGTCATCTCATGTGTCATGTATATAGTATATAAGTATATACCCATGATCACGCCCAGGTGATCACGGCCCGATAGTATAGCACAGCAGACGGACAAGAATGTAGGGCCACTGATGGAAATCTAGCATCCTATACTAAGCATGTAGGATTGCAGGTAAAGGTAACAACAGTAGTAGCAAGGATAGGCTATGCATCAGGATAGGATATCGAAAGCAGTAACATGCTACACTACTCTAATGCAAGCAGAATAGAGAAGAGTAGGCGATATCTGGTGATCAAGGGGGGGGGGCTTGCCTGGTTGCTCTGGCAAGTAGGAGGGGTCGTCGACTCCGTAGCCGAACTGGGCAGCAGCAGTGTCGGTCTCGTAGCCTACCGGAGAGAAGAGGGGGGAAGAAACAGTAAATACAATGCAAACATAAGCATGACGATGCGTGACATGAAAATGAGCGGTGCTAGGTGTGCCCTAACGCGACAGTAGGTGGTACCGGCGAAGGGGGGAACATCCGGGAAGTATTCTCGATGTTTCGCGTTTTCGGACAGACGGACCGGATGGGGAAAGTTGCTAGTTCGATAGGTTAGGGGGTTGTGGTGGACGAACGGACTGCATATTCGGATTCGTCTCGTCGTTCTGAGAAACTTTCATATAAAAAACATTTTCATCCGAGTTACGGTTTAAAAGATATGAATTTTCAAAGTTTATTTGAATTTCTGGAATTATTTAAATTAAGCAAAAATGAATTATGACGTCAGCATGAGGCAATGCTGACGTCAGCAGGTCAACGGTCGGCTGACCAGTCAAACCAGACAGGTGGGTCCAGTGGGACCCACATGTCAGCCTCTGTTAGTCTAATATTAATTTAAACTAATCTAACAGTCTAATTAGAGGGGTGGGCCCCATATGTCAGTGAGTGATTAGTTAATCTAATTATTTTTATTTATAAAACATTTTTCCTTTTCTCTTTTTTTTTAATTTTGCGGCGGGGCCCGCATGTCAGTGGCTGGGCCTGCCCAGTCAGCAGTTGACTGGGTCAACCCAGTCAACTGGGACCCACGGGGCCCACTGGCAGTGGCCCTGGGGTGGCCCCAGGCCGGCCACGTCGGCGGCCGGCGCCGGAGCAACTCCGGCGACCAAAACAGCGGCGGCCCCTCGCCGGGGTTGGCCGGAATCGCGCTACGGGGCTCGGGGAGGAGCGGGGCTAGGCCCATTCGAAAGGGCTCGCAGCGCCGCATCCAGGGGTGGTCGGGGCTTCGCCGGACATGGCCGGAATCGGCGCCGGCGAGCGGCGGAGGCGGCGGCGCGCACGGGTGCCTGACGGAAACGAGGCTACGGCGGGCTATCGAGCAAGCGGAGGGGCTGGGGGGCATCTACGCGAGGTGGGGAGTGCAACGGGCTTGAGCCCGTGACCAACAGGTCACCGGAGCCTCGCTGGCGGCGAGCTCCGCGGCGCGGCGTTCGGGCGCGCGTGGGGAAGCAGCTAGGGGGCGCGCGAGAGAGAAAAGACAGGGGAGGAGGGGGGAGAGGCTCACCGCGCGGCACACGGAGGCCGGTGAGAGGCTTAGGAGCAGCAGGTCGGCGTCGGGGAAGAAGGGGGTCGCCGGCGTCCGAAGTTGAAGACGAGCTCGGTGTGCTCGTTGTAGGGGCTCCGATCTCCAACGGGCTGCACCAGACGAAGCAGCGGACGACGGCGGTCCTTGGAGACAACGTGGGGCGGCGAGGTGGGCACGGTGGACGTGTGAACGACGGGAACGGCGGCGACCGCGTCGGGCGTGGGGAAGGAGAGAGCGGCGCGGATCTGGGGGGGAAGAGAGAGGCGCAGGGGCCGAGAGGTGAGCGGGGGTGAGTGGGAGAGGGGCCCGAGGAGGCGGGGGGAAGCTGGCGCCCTTATCCTCCCCGTCGCCGGCGAGGGGGTGCGGCGGGGACTGCCCCTGTTCCGACCCCGGTCGGGGGAACAGGGAAGGGGGGCGAGTGGGAGAGGTGGGCTGGGCCGGGGGTCGGCCCGGTCGGGCCAGGGGTCCAGTGGGGGGGAGGGCCTTCTCCTTTTTTTTCTTTTTTTTTGCCTGTTCTGTTTTCTGTTGTATTTTCTTTTTATTTATTTATTTTCTTTTCTGTTTTATTTCATTTAAAAGTATTTAGGTATTTTATAAAAATGTGTTTTCTCCACCATAATTACCAGTGTATTATTTGGCACCCACCGAACATTTTTGTTTAAATTTTTGAAAACTTTTATTTTCCACTTTGATTTTAATTGAAGTTTGAACTAGGAGTTTGAAAGGAAATGTGATGCAATTGTGAGAGTTACTGTAGCATGATTCTCGGGGTGTTACATTGTATAACGGATGTTTTTCGAAGGTTGAGGTAAACGATTTCCGAAGGTTTCTTGGTTATGTGTTGACGGATGGATACAGCTGGATCTAGGGATTGCTAGTTTGGGTGATATATATTTTGTGTCCCCTGTATCCCCTACACCAGATTGCATAACCAGAAAGTTTCGGGAGTTTATAAGTGGGAATTCTAGTAGCCTTAGGATATCTTTCCGACAGACGCATGATATGAGATTGGGGTTCGACGTCTAGTGGTCCGCTTGTATACGGTTGATTTTACAGTGGTCTCGTTGTGTCTTAAAGAGTCCATGGCTTTGCCGACTCGGGGACGCTTCGTATGTCATGTGCACAGCCTTGTACATGATGGTGCTGTACGATTGAGCCCGTGTGGGCCCCACCACGAAAACTTCGGACGAAATATCTATCATATGTTTGTTCCGGCTTATTCTGCAGGCCAATACTTTGTTTTGTTTTATTGTGGTATTCGAGTTACTTCGAATTCATATGATCATTCCATATCTTTTTCAAGTGGCTTCTCAACTTATGGAAGTGTGATGATTTACTACGGGATTCATTCGTTCATCTTCGTTCGAATGTTTATTGTGAAGACTATATGTTGCAATTTCTATCCGTTGATTCTACTTATCTATTTGTCTATCAAGATGCTAACGGATGTCACCCTCTTCAGGATGGCTCCGCCAACGCGTCAGAATCCGGATCGCAATGAAGGGAGTCAAGCGAACCCTCTGCCACCACCTCCACCTCCGGAGGCATGGCAAGCAATCATGGCAGCCACCAACGCCAATGCTCAGATGATTCTGCAACTCTTGCAAGAACGTACTCAAGGGCAAGGCAATCAAGGCAATCAAGGTCAAGGCAACAATCAGTTTCACTTTGCCACTCTCAACCAGTTTCTCGCAAATCAGCCCAAGTCTTTCAGCTACTGTGCCGAGGCCACGGATGCCGATGATTGGCTCGTGGACATCAACAAGCATTTTGAATGTAGCAATGTCAGGCCTGAGGACTATGTCAAGTTCGCTTCTTTCCAGCTCAAGGACCAAGCTGCTGATTGGTTTCAGCAATACAAAGATTCCAGAGGAGGTCGTGTGATCACTTGGACTGACTTCTGTCGGGACTTCAAAGCGCACCACATTCCACAAAGTGTTGTTGAGAGCAAGCGTGAGGAGTTCCGCAATCTCAAGCAAGGAAACATGTCTGTGTATCAATACAACATTCAGTTTCAGAAACTTGCTCGCTTCGCTAAACAAGACGTTCCTGATGAGAAGAGCATGATCTATCACTTCAGAGGTGGCCTTAAAGAGGATCTGCAGTTAGCTCTCGTTCTTGTTGAGCCTACTCAGTTTGATCAATTCTACAATATGGCACTGAAGCAAGAGGCTGCTCAGCTCAAGTGTGAGGCTTCTAAGAAGAGAGTCAGAGACGCAGTTCAGTCTTCTTCTTCCTCACTTGTGACAGCTAAGCAACAGAAGTTCTGGTTGCCTCCTCCTCCTCCGTTTCGTCAGCCTTACCAGCAGAAGAACAAAGGTGGCCATGGTTCTTCAAACTCTTCCAACTCTGGCTATCAGAACAAGTCTCAGAATCAAGCTCCAAAGTCCAATGCTCCTTATCACCGTCCACTCTCAGAGGTGACTTGCAACAAATGTCAGCAGAAAGGTCACTATGCGAACAAGTGCTTCAACCAGAGGCGTCTTCCTCCTCCTCCTCCTGTCAGATCTTCCAGCAATGCAGTGGTCAAGCATAATCCAAAGTCTGCAAAGGTGAACATGATGAATGCAGCTCAAGCGGAGGAATCTACTGATGTGATAATGGGTAATCTTCCTGTTAACGATATTCCTGCAAAAGTTCTTTTTGATACTGGTGCATCGCTTTGTTTCATGTCAAGACCGTTTTTTGCCAAGCATGAATTCACTTGTTCTCATCTGAGTAAACCCATGGATGTCGTTTCTCCGGGTAAACGTTTGAGTTCTAGTATGATGGTTCCGGATGTTTCCATCAAGATGGGCGACTATAAATTTCAGTCTTCTCCAATTGTTCTTGGTGACTCGGATATTGATCTTATTCTCGGGATGGACTGGCTTTCTAAGCACAAGGCTCAACTTGATTGTGCTGCCAGGGAAATTCAATTGACACACTCGTCTGAGGATGTGATTATTTTTGCCGCTCGTGATGAAACCATTCGGTTTTTCTCTCTCAATGAGAAGGGCGAATTGGATGCCATCTCTCAAATTCCAGTCGTTTGCGAGTATCAAGATGTCTTTCCAGAAGAGCTTCCGGGTATGCCTCCTCATCGGCCAGTTGAGTTCGTTATCGAACTAGAGCCTGGCACTGAACCCGTTTGCAAGCGTCCATACAAGCTTGGACCTAACGAGCTGAAGGAATTGAAGAAGCAGCTCGATGAACAAGAACGTCTGGGTTTGATCAGACCGAGTTCTTCTCCATGGGGTTGTGGTGTTCTTTTTGTCAAGAAGAAGGATGGCACGGACCGACTTTGTGTCGACTACCGTCCATTGAACAAGAAGACAATCAAGAACAAGTATCCACTTCCCAACATCAATGAGCTATTTGAGCAACTCAAAGGTGCTAAAGTATTCTCGAAGCTTGACCTTCGTATGGGTTATCATCAGATTCGCATTCGTGAAGAAGATATTCCCAAGACAGCATTCAGAACAAGCTTTGGTTCTTATGAATATACTGTCGTGTCTTTCGGCCTTGTCAATGCTCCTCCGGTGTTCTCTCGGATGATGAATTTCATCTTCAACCCCTATACCAATGAATTCGTTCTGGTGTATCTCGATGATATCTTGGTCTTCTCCAAGAATAAGCAGGATCATGCCAAACATTTGCGATTGGTGCTCGACAAGCTCAGAGAGTATCAATTCTATGCGAAGTTCTCCAAATGTGAGTTTTGGCTCGATGAAGTTCTTTTCCTTGGTCACATCATCTCTGCCAAAGGCATCGCTGTTAACCCCGAGAAGGTGTCCGCAGTTCTGGATTGGGAACCTCCTCAAAATGTCAAGCAGCTCCGCAGTTTTCTGGGTCTTGCAAGCTATTGCCGAAGATTCGTTGAGAATTTCTCCAAGATTGCAAAGCCTCTTTCCAACCTCCTACAGAAGCATGTGAAGTATGTCTGGTCTCCTGAGTGTGACGTTGCTTTCAACACTCTCAAAGAGAAACTAGTCACAGCTCCTGTCTTGACTCCTCCTGATGAATCCAAGCCGTATGAAGTTTTCTGTGATGCTTCTCTCCAAGGTCTCGGTGCTGTGTTAATGCAAGAGAAGAAAGTTGTGGCCTATACCTCTCGGCAGTTGAAGCCCAACGAGAAGAACTACCCCACTCACGATCTTGAGTTGGCGGCAGTTGTCCATGCATTGATTACGTGGAGACATCTCTTGTTGGGAAGACAAGTGGACATTTTCACTGATCACAAGAGTCTCAAGTATATCTTCACTCAGCCCAACCTCAACCTCAGGCAGACTCGATGGGTCGAAATGATTCAAGAGTACAATCCGAGTATCGAATATACTCCAGGCAAAGCAAATGTCATTGCAGATGCTTTAAGCAGGAAAGCTTATTGCAACAGCTTAATTCTCAAGCCTTTCCAACCGGATCTTTGTGAAGCTTTCCGCAAGCTGAATCTCCAAGTTGTTCCTCAAGGCGTTCTTGCCAACCTCATAGTATCTCCTACTTTGGAAGATCAAATTCGTGAGGCACAACTCCTTGATGCCATGGTGAAGAAGGTGAAACGTGGTATCGACAAGGGTCTTTCCAAATACAAGTGCTATCGCATTGATGACAGAGACACTTTGTTCTTCGAGGACCGAATTGTGGTTCCGAAAGGTGATCTAAGGAAAGTCATAATGAACGAGGCGCACAATTCTCTCCTTTCCATTCATCCTGGAAGTACGAAGATGTATCATGACCTCAAGCAGTCGTATTGGTGGACTCGAATGAAGCGAGAAATTGCTCAATTCGTGAATGAATGTGATGTCTGCCGAAGAGTGAAAGCAGAACACCAACGACCAGCTGGTCTCCTCCAACCTCTCGCTATTCCAGAATGGAAGTTTGATCATATCGAAATGGACTTCGTGACTGGATTTCCAAAGTCCAAGCGCGGAAATGATGCTATCTTTGTTGTCATCGACAAGCTCTCTAAAGTGGCTCATTTCCTTCCTATCAAAGAATCCATCACAGCAGCTCAGCTGGCAGAGCTCTACACCTCCAGAATTGTCTCCTTGCACGGCATTCCACAATTGATTTCTTCTGATCGTGGAAGCATCTTCACCTCTAAGTTCTGGGACTCCTTCCAGAAGGCCATGGGCACAAACATTCGCTTCAGCACAGCTTTTCACCCTCAAACTAGTGGCCAAGTCGAGCGAGTCAATCAAATTCTTGAAGATATGCTCAGGGCTTGTGTCATTTCCTTTGGCATGAAATGGGAAGATTGTCTTCCTTATGCTGAATTCTCCTACAACAACAGCTTCCAAGCGAGTTCGGGCAAGGCCCCATTCGAGATTCTCTATGGCAGAAAGTGCCGTACTCCTCTCAATTGGTCAGAGACTGGTGAACGCCAACTTCTTGGCAATGACTTAATCACTGAAGCTGAAGAAATGTGTAAAGTCATCCGTGATAATCTCAAAGCCGCGCAATCGCGCCAGAAGAGCTACTATGATAGTAAGCATCGTGATTTGGCTTTCGAGATCGGAGACCATGTCTACCTCCGCGTCTCTCCAATGAAAGGCACTCGTCGCTTCGGTATCAAAGGGAAGCTTGCCCCTAGATACGTGGGTCCTTTCAAGATCATTGGCAAAAGAGGCGACCTCGCCTATCAACTTGAGCTTCCTTCCAACTTCGCGAACGTGCACGATGTGTTCCACGTGTCACAGCTCCGCAAGTGCTTCAAGACGCCTGAGCGCACTATCGACTTCGAAGAGATTGACCTCCAAGAAGATTTGTCTTATCATGAGCACCCAGTTGCTATTCTTGAAGAAACTGAGCGCAAGACTCGCAACAAGTCTATCAAATTCCTGAAAGTGAAGTGGTCGCACCATTCCGACCGGGAAGCCACCTGGGAACGCGAGGACCATCTCCGTTCCGAATATCCGGAGTTCTTTCAGTCCTAGATCTCGGGACGAGATCCTCTCGTAGTGGTGGAGTGTTGTAACACCCCGCATGTAACTTGCCATATTTGTAACTCCGACTCTTGCCATTTCCGGCTATGTGATATGTTTTTCCCTCCGTTGTCGGGTTTTGTCTTTCGTTTTGTATTTTGTCATGTCATGCATTTTCATATCATGTCATCATGTGCATTGCATTCGCATACGTGTTCGTCTCATGCATCCGAGCATTTTCCCCGTTGTCCGTTTTCCAATCCGGCGCTCCTATCTCCTCCGGTGCACCCCTCTTGTTTTCTTTCGTGTGCGTGTGTCAAACTTTCTCGGAATGGACCGAGGCTTGTCAAGTGGTCTTAATATACCACCCGGAGACTACCGGTCAAGTTTCGTTCCATTCGGAGGTCGTTTGGTACTCCAACGGTTAACCGGGCATCCGCAAAGTCCATTTGAGTGTCCAGCAAAAACCCCCTCCAAAACCAGCCCAAATCCCACCAAACTCTCTTCCATGCTCTAGGTCGTTCGATCACGATCGTGTGGGCGAAAACCGCACCTCATTTGGAGTCTCCTAGCTCCCTCTACCTATTTATATGTGGGCATCCCGAAAAACGAAACTGCAGACGAAACCCTAGATTTTTCCCTCCGCGCCGCCGGACAAAACGCGCCGCCGCTCCCGGCCAGTGGCATCGCGCCACGTCACCGCGCGCAGCCGCCCGCGCCCGCGGCCCGCCCGAGCCCGCGGCGCGCCCTCCCCGGCCCGCGCGTCCTCCTCCTCGCCTCCCGTGCCCGCCGTCGCACCGGGCCCGCGCCGCCGCGGCCTCCCCGCCGGCCGGCACCGCCACGCTCGACGTCTTCCTCTCCGCCCCCGGGCCCGCGCGCTCGCCGCCCGCCGCCGGCCGCCCCGCCGGCCTCGTCCTCCCCCGTCGCCGGCCCTCCTCCCTTCTCCTCCCGCCGGCAAGCCGCGCCGCCGCCTCGGCGAGCGCCCGTGCCCGAGACCTCCCTCGATCCCGATCTGGTCAAAGGAGAGGTTTGACCCGAGCCCCCCTTTTTTTTTACCAAGTCTTGAGATTTCTTCAGCAAGTGCCTATGTTCCCGATGCCGTAACTCTGTGCTTGTAGCTCCGATTTGCGCGTGTAATATGTCAAATTGTTCGTCTCGTGATGCTCTTCATTTTGTTCAATTGCACCATGTTCATTAGAGGTCATCTTGATGCCCAAATCTTCGTTGGAAGAGGGCTAGTTGCTGTAAATCTCTGGTTCTTATCAGAATTTGGAGATTTGTTATTTTTGTATCATTTATTCTGTGCATCTTTTGAGCATGAGCTCTATATATGTTTTGAAGTATGCCATGCCATATTTCCAGTGGTGTAGTCCATGTAGTTTTGTGATCTCTGTGGTGACTAGCACAAGAATGCAAAGTAGGCCCCGTAATATTTCTGATTTCAGGGACAGTGATTTCTCTAAGTCCTTGTCTGCTGCAATTTTGTTGCCATGTAAACTTGATGCTACAGAAAGATCCATGCATATTTTGGGGATGTTCAGTAAGGATGTTTTGTAGATATAGTTGTAAATGATCCATTCCTGCAATTTTTTGCAATTCTAGAGTGCCATACCATGACTCAATCTTGCTCTATTTTTGCTATAAAATATTTTTGGCAGATTCTTAACATGACATGCATTTTTGCCAAGCTTATTGTAGTTGATCCATACATGCTATGCAATTGTTCTTGCCATGGTTAGCTTCATAATCATGCCATCTTGCTTTAGGTATGCTTGGTTTGTCATGCATTGCTCTGTAGTGAGTGCATCAAGCTCACAAAGAGGCCTACATATTAATGTTTCTGCCATGCTCTGTTTTCTGCTAAGTCTGAAACCTGATAACGAAACTTGCTATGTTTACATGCTTGCCATCATATCTTCTGGTCCTTTTTGGCTTATGGTCAGTAAGGGACTTTTGTCATGTGCATTTAGTAGAACACTACCATGCCTTGTTTTGCTATGTTAAGTTCCTGTAGCATGTTGATTTCGTGCTCTGAACATTGCTACCTGATGCTGATTTCTGCCATGTCCAGTTTTTCACTAAGTCTGTGAACCTGTAATCTTTTGCACTTTTGCCATGCTTGTTTGAGCTTGATATGTTGTGAACTAGCCGTAGCTCAGTGTTCATCTTTTGTCAAGCATCTCCTGTAGATTACTGCCATGTGCTTTGTTGCTATGTTGGGGTGCTGTAGCATTGTTGCTTGTTGCATTTTAAGTGCTATCTTGCTGTTTATCGCAGATTAGTGTCATTCTTGTTTTGCTTGCCATTTGCAAACCGTGCATCCGATTCCGGTGATCTTTATATCGATTTCGACCGAAATCATCTCATCTTTCCAGTGGCATGCTTGGTTTGCCAAGTTACTGCCATGTTCATCATTTTCCTTCCGGAGCACGCATATGCATCGCATATCATATCTTGCATATCATACATGTTTTGCATCATGTTGCTTGCGCATTTCTCGTTGTTGATTGTGGTTCCGTTTGTTTGTGTTCTTGTCTTGGGTAGAGCCGGGAGACGAGTTCGTGAACGAGGAACCTGTCGAGTACGCTTACGAGGATCAAGCTTTCGACAACTCTGAGAATCTTGCAGGCAAGATGACCACCCCTCGAAATCACTTCTATCTTTGCTATGCTAGTTGTTCGCTCTATTGCCATGCTCGCTACCTATCACTTGCTATATCATGTCTCCTATTTTAGCCATGTCAGCCCTAACCATCCTTTCCTAGCAAACCGTTGTTTGGCTATGTTACCGCTTTTGCTCAGCCCCTCTTATAGCGTTGCTAGTTGCAGGTGAAGTTGAAGTTTGTTCCATGTCGGAACATGGATATGTTGGGATATCACAATATCTCTTATTTAATTAATGCATCTATATATTTTGGTAAAGGGTGGAAGGCTCGGCCTTATGCCTGGTGTTTTGTTCCACTCTTGCCGCCCTAGTTACTGTTATACCGGGATTATGTTCCTTGAGTTTGCGTTCCTTACGCGGTCGGGTGATTTATGGGACCCCCTTGACAGTTCGCCTTGAATAAAACTCCTCCAGCAAGGCCCAACTTTGGTTTTACCATTTGCCACCTAAGCCTTTTCCCCCGGGTTTTCGCGAGCCCGAGGGTCATCTTATTTTAACCCCCCCCCCGGGCCAGTGCTCCTTCGAGTGTTGGTCCGAACCGAGCAGCCTGCGGGGCCACCTCGGGGAAACTCGAGGTCTGGTTTTACTCGTAGCTTGACTTATCCGGTGTGCCCTGAGAACGAGATATGTGCAGCTCCTATCGGGATTTGTCGGCACATTCGGGCGGCTTTGCTGGTCTTGTTTTACCATTGTCGAGATGTCTTGTAAACCGGGATTCCGAGACTGATCGGGTCTTTCCGGGAGAAGGTTTATCCTTCGTTGACCGTGAGAGCTTATGATGGGCTAAGTTGGGACACCCCTGCAGGGTATTATCTTTCGAAAGCCGTGCCCGCGGTTATGAGGCAGATGGGAATTTGTTAATGTCCGGTTGTAGATAACTTGTCACTTGACCCAATTAAAATACACCAAGTGCGTGTGTAGCCGTGATGGTCTCTTCTCGGCGGAGTCCGGGAAGTGAACACGGTCTGTGTTATGTATGACGTAAGTAGGTGTTCAGGACCTCTTCTTGGTCATTGCTAGATGACGTCCGTTCCGTTGCTTCTCTTCTCGCTCTCATTTGCGCAAGTTAGCCACCATATATGCTTTTGCCGCTGCAGCTCCACCTCTTTGCACCTCCTTGTCCTATAAGCTTAAATAGTCTTGATCTCGCGGGTGTGAGATTGCTGAGTCCCCGTGACTCACAGATTCTACCAAAACAGTTGCAGGTGCCGACGATGCCAGTGCAGATGATGGCGTCGATCTCAAGTGGGAGTTCGACGAGGAACGTGGTCGTTACTATGTGTCTTTTCCTGATGATCAGTAGTGGAGCCCAGTTGGGACGATCGGGGATCTAGCATTTGGGGTTGTCTTATTTTCATCTGGATTTTGACCGTAGTCGGTCTATATGATTGTATTTTGGATGATGTATGAATGATATTTATGTATTGTGTGAAGTGGCGATTGTAAGCCAACTCTTTATCCCATTCTTGTTCATTACATGGGATTGTGTGAAGATGACCCTTCTTGCGACAAAACCACTATGCGGTTATGCCTCTAAGTCGTGCCTCGACACGTGGGATATATAGCCGCATCGTGGGCGTTACACGTGCCTCGACACGCGACGACGGCTACCTATTCAGACGTGACAAACCTAGCCACGCCCGGGCCAAAAACCGCAAACGGACTCCATCGGAGGTACGTCGCAGGGTGGCCCAATATAGAGGCGCCACAGACCCTCTTTGCTTCACAGACGAAGTAATGGAGCACGAGTTCCCAGATGGGTTTAAGCCCATGAATATCGAATCATACGACGGAACAACTGATCCCGCGGTATGGATCGAGGACTTCCTCCTCCATATCCACATGGCCCGCGGCGATGACCTCCATGCCATCAAATACCTACCATTAAAACTCAAAGGACCAGCTCGATACTGGTTAAACAGTCTGCCGAAAAACTCTATTGGCAGCTGGGAATACTTGGAAGACGCCTTCTGCGACAACTTCCAAGGAACATATGTCCGGCCACCAGATGCCGATGACTTAAGTCACATTGTCCAACAGCCCGGAGAGTCAGCCAGGAAGCTCTGGACTAGGTTCTTAGTTAAAAAGAACCAAATCGTCGACTGTCCGGACGCGGAAGCCCTAGCGATCTTCAAACACAGCGTCTGGGACGAGTGGCTTGCCCGCCACCTCCATCAAGAAAAACCAAAATCCATGTCAGCCCTTACCGCTCTGATGACCCACTTTTGCGCGGGAGAAGACAGTTGGCTCGCTCGTAGAAGCAACAATGCCAGCGATCCGAGCACTTCCGAAGTCCAAGACGGCAATGGAAAGCCACGACGCAGAAAACACAAACGACGCAATGATAATGAAAGAACGCGTGACACAACGGTCAACGCCGGATTCAGCGGTCCCAAGCCCGGTCAACGGAAAAAGCCATTCAAGGCGAACAGAGACGGGCCATCCAACTTAGACAGGATATTGGATCGACCCTGCCAGATTCACGGCCACCCCGACAAACCAGCTAATCATACCAACAGAAGTTGTTGGGTCTTCAAGTAGGCTGGGAAGCTCAATGCTGAACACAAGGGGAGGAGGCCGCCCTATGATAGCGACGACGAAGAGACTCACCAACTAAATACCGGGGGTCAGAAGCAATTTCCCCCCGAAGTAAAAACAGTAAACATGGTATACGCGACACACAACTCTATAAGAGAGAAGGAGAAGCACTCCCTCCGGACTGAAGATTATACTGCGGCAACTTCAGTACAAAACGGTCTTATTAAACCGCATACCTTGTTGGCCATTAAGCCACCGGTCTCCATTCAACAGGGTCGACCAATTCCGGAGCGGACATAGTAGTTTGGCTTCCGCCGCCCACCTCGTATACCTGCGAAATTTGTATCGCGCATACATAACTACGCACTTAAAATACCATGGGCATTGATGGAAGCACAATACGGACAAGCCTGCAAGCATTTATGTAACATTTTTTCTCCAAATTACTCTTTCTTTCTTCATTATCTCTTAAAAACAGGTGACGCAAAGGACAAACATCTAACTGACTCTATCGAAGTTCGGATCCGTACAATCACCTAGGGGGCTGCTTCCGTCCAGGAATCCCCTCGCCGAGGACAGGCGGCGCAGACGTGCGACAGGAGGTCCAAAATAACTTTTTGTAGACCGCACTCTTTATTTCGAGCCTGTAATACGCCTTTTTCCTCTGCCTTCGACCCCAGGCATGTCAAATTGCCGGGGTTGTGGTCTTTTTACCAATAATGTAACCATTGGCATATCACTGAGGTCCCAATAAACATAATCCGCATCCATCATTCGTTTCTTTTTCAAAAATGAATTTGGCCCCTATGGTTGTTTCACACACATACCTCGGCACAACCTGCCAGGGGTTCGGTATGGGAACAAATGAGTTGCCGACAAAGTCCGAACAACTTTATAGCGCACTTCGGCGTCGTGAGTTTGGCCTTATATGCATCAGCTCCGAATCATGTCTTGGGTCAATGGTTGGGTTGCCCGGCTCCTGTGCTTGCTACCTTACCTTCCGCTCTATCGGCTAGGGTAGTAAAGGGAGAACTACTATGATTGTGCTTCTGGTTCATCTGGTCAAGCACCTCGGTAGAGAAAGCCGAAAACCGACTGTCATGATGTTGCGAGAGCTGGTCAACCACTCGATGACTTATCGGAATCTTTCGCGATTCCCTCCGTATTATACGAAGGACCTTTTTCTTCAGGTCATATATGAACGCACCATATTGGAATAAGCCGTACACATACCAGGGGCTATATCGTAGTCCCCCCTATAAAACTCCTATGGCTAAGTGAAAGTGTTAATGCCCTATAGTCTGATTGCCTCGTTCACCGCATTGACACCTCCTTCACGGACCAAGACATTGGGTCAAGAGTGCTCAGATGCTTTTCCGAACACCCCTGTATTTCCTACGAGGGGCTGAAGCCGACGACTGGAAAACTTTCAGATCATATACAAACGGCCGCACAGGAGGAACAAAAGCCTTTTAGGCAAAACTGAAATATAGATTGATTATAAAAATTGTCTTTTACAATTCGGATACACTTCACTCGAATATTATGACTTTCGAACATTGACCCTCTATCAAGCGGGCAGCCTCTAAGACGTCCTCAAAATAATGCTCTGGTGCGTGATGGTCCTTGCCCTTGGGTGGACCCTTCGCCGCAACATCGATGGCCTTCATCTTCCCCGAGTATGTCTTGACACGGGCAAAGGTCATCCGTGCACCTTCAATGCATGTCGACCGCTTAACGGCGTCGATACATGGCACTGCATCAGCAAGCCACTGCACCAAGCCGAAGTAGCTATTCGGAATAGGCTTAGTCGGCCACAGCTGGGTTATGACGCTCTTCATGGCAGCGCCGGATATCCTATGAAGCTCAGCCCATTGGGACATCTGTTCATTCAGCAACAGAGGGCGCTTTGATGCGCCAAATTGTGACCAGAAAAGCTTCTCCGTTGCATACCCCTCTCACGCTTGGTAAAACTGCGCCGCATCGAAAGAACTCTTCGGCAAGTCTAAAAACTCGTCTGGAGAACTCCACACTTGGTTAAGCTGAGCATAGTTCGGATAACCGAACTTAGTTTGTAGCAAAAAGGCCTTACCGGCCGCAATCTCCCCAGCTTGCCGGATCTCCTCATGGGCTGCTCTGGATTCGGACCGCGCTTCTCTCGCCTCTCGCAAGGCCTTGTCAAGTTCAGCCGTTCTGGCTTCATTCTCCTTCTCAAGGAATTTACAGCGGATAAAAGAATTTTTTAGTTCGAGCGTCATCGTGGATATTTTCTCCTCGTCTTGGCGCCGAGCAGCTTGTTCAGCCTTTAACTCAGCCGATGCCTTTTCGGCAGCTGCATTACTAAACCGGGCCTGCTCCTTGGCCCGGGCCTGCTCCGCCCAAAGAATCTCAATGGCGGCGGCACCATCTGCAGCCATGCATATCCCAGTATGCAACTTTCAGCGTCACGCTTATATTACAAACACGTATGTGTAAGGACTGCTCCGAATACATACCTTGCGACTCGTCAAGACGCATATTGATTGACGCAATGTCATCCCTTGCCACATCAAGCTTCCGCTGCAGCTCAACAATATCCGTAGTCCGGGTAGTAGTCAGGGGGGAAATAGCCTGTGTTCCAATTAACCAGATTAGTCCTTGAGTATTTCTTCTTGATCCTCCGTTCGCCTCCCATGGGAAGCCAACCCGAGTCTCAGGGGCTACTACCTATACACAGGTGCATTTTTGCAAATAAAATATAGTTGAAAATATTACATAACAAACCTCGAAGCCTCTTAGCAGGCTCATGAAGGCTTCATTCAATCCGCTCTTTGCGGACAAAATCTTCTCAACCACCGTACCCATCAAGGTACGCTGTTCCTCCGAGACAGATGCTTTTTGCAGCATATCCCTCAACATATCCGGCGCCGCCAGGTCTCCGGAAGCCGCTGTAGGAGCACAACCATCCTTTGAAGGAACCTATTCACCCGTCTCCAGAATCATCGTTGGCTGAAAACCGGATAGTCCAGGGCCTTCATTGTTGGCCCCCGAGTCCCGGACGATCGGAGGTTCACCTTCGGGTACTGCCTCCTTCATCCCCCCCCCGCCGATTGTTGATCAAGAAAAACCCTCCGAGATGACACTTCGGAGTCGCCCACCTTATTGGGCGAGGAGGTCGGGGGAGGCGTCTCGCTTTCCATCATCTCTGGGAGAAGATCTCCCGAAGAAGAGGATTGCCCAGGAAAACTCTGTGCCGAACTGTAAAAATACACATGTACGTTACATGTCTCTTCGGTAACAGGGAAGGAACGGGATGTGATCAAAGCACCCCGGATTCACCTACGATTTGGTCGAAGGCTTGTCCTCACGACGGAGCTGTTCAACGGCGTCGCCGTCCAATCCTTAGCCGCCCGACGATAGCATCTTGCCCCTCTTGGGAGACCGCCCCTCCCAACCTTCGGAGGCAGCCTTTTCTTCCTGAATGGAGAAGGGATGCTTGCTTCTCCTTCGCCTTTGTCTTCGGGCGAAGAAATGTCGATTTCTTCGGACGCGGTATCTAATTTACCTCCGGAACGAAGGTCACCCCGGTTCTTCCCACTCTCCACCTTGCCCTCCTCTATCGGCGCCTGGTACGGTGCCGGTGCCAGCATCCTTGTTAACACGGGGTCCGCTGAGTCTTCGGGAAGAGGGGCCGGACACCTAATCCATTCCGCTTTCTTTATCCAGCCCTGGAAAATAATGATTTGCTTAGTGTCTTACCACGGGATACCTGATTAGGAGGTGTTCGGCGGACGGATACTTGCCATGGTGTCCGGATGGTTATAGTCAAGGCCGATGTCTTCGGTAGTATCCGGCCACTGTTTTCGTTTCCCGAAAAATAATTTCCACATCCCTTTGTGCGTTGTGCCGAAGAAGTGTTGAAGTGTCCGCGGCCCTTCGGAATTAAACTCCCACAAGCGGAGAGGCCGCCTTTGGCACGGCAAGGTCCGACGAACCAGCATTACTTGAATAACGTTGATAAGATCAATGTCCCTCTCGAGGAGGCTCCGGATGTGGCTCTGCAGAGTTTGTACCTCGTCAATTGACCCCCAGTCCGACCCGTTATTGATCCATGATGCGAGCTGAATCGGAGGGCTGGATAGAACCATTCTCGCTCTCATAGGTCAGAGGACTCGGTGAAAGATCCTTTAAGCCAAAGAGCGCTATTAAGCTTCCTCACGGTGGCGCCACCACACTCCGCCTGCTTCCCCCTATCATCTGCGGCTTCACATTGAAGGTCTTGAGCCACAAGCCGAAGTGTGGAGGGATTCGAAGGAAGGCCTCGCATGTGACGATAAACGTCGAGATAAGAAGAACAGAGTTCGGGGCCAGATCGTGAAAATCCAGCCCGTAGTAGAACATGAGCCCTCGAACAAAGGGATTAAGGGCAAAGCCTAACCCTCATAGGAAGTGGGAGATGAACACGGCCCTCTCGTCGGATCCGCGGGTAGGGATAACCTGCCCTTCGACAGGGAGCCGATGGAGGATTTCTGCGGTCAGATATCTCGCCGCCCTAAGCTTCGAAATATCCTCCTCTGTAACAGAAGAAGCCACCCACCGACCGGGAAGGCTGGATCCGGACATGACTAAGGTTTGAGGTGGTCGAAACTTGGTTTTAGAACTCGAGATAGCAAAGGCTGAGGAAGAAGCAAACATGGAAGAGGAAGAGGCAGGTCTGTACCCCTTTATAAAGACCGTGAGTATCTAAACGCCAACTCCCAAGCCTTGAAACTTGCCTGTTTCCAAGGAGTTGTACCACAGAGACGGTTGGGTTACCCATGTATGTGTTAATAAGAATCCCTTAATAAGGGGGACACGATCTCGGCTTGGATAAGACGTGTCAATAAGGTCGCGCCTCGAACCCCGGGGCTGCAGGCTAACAACGGGTTTAAAGTAATGTCCCGACAGTGACGTGGCATCATGCTACAAACAGTTGTCGATGGATTAGATTTATAAATTATTGTGTCCTCTGTGGAAGTATACAAAACTTATGTTACAGGTCCGGACACGTTCAATATGTCTGAAGACTATCTTGGAGTTCGGAAGGAGGAACCCGCCTTGCAATGCCGAAGACAGATCTACGCGCCGGATACCTTGTCATTGAAGCCAGGTTCAGGGGCTACTGAGGGAGTCCTAGACTAAGGGGTCCTCGGGCATCCGGGCTGTTAGCCATGGGCCGGACTGATGGGCTGTGAAGATACGAAGACCGAAGACTGCACCCGTGTCCGGACAGGACTCTCCTTGGCGTGGAAGGCAAGCTTGGTGACCAAATATGTAGATTCCCTTCTTTGTAACCGACCTTGTGTAACCCTAGATCCTCCCGGTGTCTATATAAACCGGAGGACTTAGTCCAGAGGGGATAGATTCATTACCATAGTCATACATGCTAGACTTCTAGGGTTTAGTCACTACGATCTTGTGGTAGATCAACTCTTGTAATACTCATATTCATCAAGATCAATCAAGCAGGAAGTAGGGTATTACCTCCATAGAGAGGGCCCGAACCTGGTTAACATTGTGTCCCCTGCCTCCTGTTACCATCGACCTTAGATGCACAGTTTGGGACCCCCTACCCGAGATCCGCCGGTTTTGACACCGACACCAACCAGGACCAATATGCCCCCCTTTAGTCCCGGTTGGTGGAACCAACCGAGACCAAAGGTCCCTGTTTCCCGCCCTTTGGGTTGCCGAAAAGAGACCTTTGGTCCCGGTTGGTGGCACTAATCGGGACTAAAGGTGGGCATTGGTCCCGGTTGGTACCACGAACCGGGACAAAAGGTTGTGTATATAAGCCCACACTTGTGAAAAATTTCATTTTCATCTCGCAGTTTCCCCCGACGACGCCGACCTCCTCGACGCCGCCAGGCTGCCCCGACGCCGTCGCCCGTGCCCTTGTCCCACCCCCGAGCCCACGCCGACGCCGTCCGCCGCCCACGCCGTCGTATATTTTTTGTTCATATATTTATTTTTTTTGTTCATATGTGTATTAATTTTTTGTTCATATGTGTATTAATTTTTTGTTCATATATTTATTTTTGTTCATATGTGTATTGTTTTTTTGTTCATATGTGTATTAATTTTTTTGTTCATATATGTATTTTTTCATGTATATATATATATATGTGGCTATGTATGTATAGATGGATCAGATAGCATTTTTTTCATGTACGTATTGTCGTTGTCGATATACCCCCTCCCCGATAACTTTGACATGAGGGGGGGTCGATATACCCCCTCCTCGATAATATTTTTTTCCATGTATGTATGTCGTTGTCGATATACCCCCTCCCCGATAACTTCGACATGAGGGGGGGTCGATATACCCCATCCCCGATAACATTTTTTTCCATGTATGTATGTTGTTGTCGATATACCCCCTCCCTGATAACTTCGACATGAGGGGGGGTCGATATACCCCCTCCCCGATAACATTTTTTCCATGTATGTACGTCGTCGTTGTCAATATACCCCCTCCCCGATAACTTCGACATGAGGGGGATCGATATACCCCTCCCCGATAACATTTTTTCCTAAGTTACTAAGGTAAAATGTTTCTATCGTGCATAGACCGATTTTAGACCACGGGAGCACCCCCCCCCCCCCATTAGCATTTTAGAGCGGCTCTAAAAAATAAGAATAGGAAGAAGAAGAAGAAAAGAGGAGAAGAAGAAGGAATAGGGGAGAAGGAAGAAAAAATAGAAGAAGAAAAAAAGAGGAGAAGAAGAAGGAATATCTTCTTCTCCTCTTTTTTTTTGTTCTTCTATTTTTTCTTCTTCTCCCCTATTCCTTCTTCTTCTCCTCTTTTTTCCTTCTTCTTCTCCTCTTTTTCTTCTTCTTCTCCCCTATTGCTTCCTCTTCTCCTCTTTTTTCTTCTTCTTCTTCCTCTTCTTATTTTTTATCGGGAACGAGGGTGTTGAGGATCACTGAGCGGTCGAGGTCCACTGGTACACGTCGGTGCTATACAAACGGTTTTTAACCCCTTTCCGCGACGGCGTTCGGAACTGTCACTTATGAGTATGGGCGATCGGGGTGTCCTTCCCACACGACCCAGAAACCGCCGGGGATATGCCCTCCTGGCACACATACTCGGCAAAATGAGGTCGTGTGCGACCGGCGAGCACTCAAATACAGAAATACGTATAGTAGTGCTCAAAAAATACAATTATACATGTGAAATCATTTCCTATCGTAAGTACATCCCACACAGTCAGTCACTGCTAAACGTTTCCGTTCGTATAACATCCCACACAGTCACTCCAAGGAAATCGTTTGCGCAAGGTGGCGTAACGCAAACAGTTTTCAAGAGAATGTCGTGTGTGATTGTTCATTGATCCAACACGGTTTATTCCTAGAAACTGTGTGTGTTGCTTGAGGTCATCGCCCACGGTGTTTTCTCAATAACCGTTTGCAATAGGAAAACCTAATTAGCAAGCCAATCAGCGGGCTAATTGCCCTATTATTAATAATCCATTTACTAATCTAATTGACATTCATATTAAGCACATAATATATTCCATTTCCATATTAAGGAAGCAGGATTTCATAATTGAAATACATCAGAGTACAACATGATATAGCTTCAGCACTCAGCTACCCCATTACACAACTGCACCAGCAGCAAGTTTCAAATGCAACATCTAGAACCTTTCAAAATTAGCATCATAGACGGTACATAGAGAGATGCATCTCATCTGGAAAACTGCTGAAGCGGAAGGCGAATATTGAGCCTTCATTCGTGTTGAAGGTCTTTGCAACTTTAGGCCGTACCTGTGGATGATTGACCATCCATCCTTCGACCTCTTCAGGAACACTTCAATATTGAACCGTGGGTGTTGTATGAAAACTTTCCTCTCCTCCTGACCACAGAGGTGGTTTGCGAGGTAATCATCAGTGAACCCTGAAAACAAGGATGTGCATAAATATCTTCTCTATATTGGAAATGGGGCAAAGGAATAAAAAAAGGAAAGGTATAATAGTTAGTACCATCTTGTAAACCTCAGTGCTTCCCATTGTTTCACTGCAACACATATAAGGTAGTTAGTCATCAGGTTAAGTAAAGGTTCGCATGCTATCAGTAAAATATGTTGATGATAAATAAGCACATTGCAGATTCATCAGATTAATTCGAGCCACATGGAAAACCCATTTATCCAAACCAAGCATGATTAAGAACTAGGAAATATAGCACTTGTGTATGTTTATCATGTATTAAGTGAAGCCAAATTCGATTTATTCCTCACATGGTATACAATAACAGAATGCAGCCACAACAATTGAACATCGCATTGCAGAATTGAACCAAGCAGTGAACTAAACACCACAACAAATGAACCAAACGTTAACTGAGCACCACATTGCACAATATAACATACTCCTAATAGAACATCAGACAGTTAACCAAACCAAGCATGCTTAACAACTTGGAAATATATCAATTGTATTTGTTTCTCATGTATTTAGTATAGCCAAATTTGATTTATTTCTCACATGGTATACAATAACAGAATGCAGCCACAACAATTGAACATCGCATTGCAGAGTTGAACCAAGCAGTTAACTAAACACCACAACAAATGAACAAAACATTAACTGAGCACCACATTGCACAATATAACATACTCGTAACAGAAGATCAGACAGTTAACCAAACCAAGCATGCTTAACAACTTGGAAATATTGCACCCTAAAGAATTGAACATCACATTTGCAGAATTGAACCAAGCAGTTAACTGAACACCACATTGCACGACATATAGAGCATATACACTATAGCAGAAGATTGCATGGTAAAAGTAGATAGCACAATTCACTAGAATTTGTTAAGGAAAGGCAGTAGCTAGCAAACTGAACATGGGTCCTTATAGTGAGCTAATAAGACAAGCTACTCCTCATTGTCGGAGATATCGATGACGATTGGCTCCTTAGACATGGAAGAGGGCGAGGCCTTCGCATCATGGGTGCCCTCATTGTAGTGGTGAGTTGCCTAAGCCACTCCGGACACCAACCTGCTGGCTCTCGAGATGAGGTAAGCACGTGCACGCTGAGAAAACACCTTGTAGTCTTCGTCAAAGGCACCGACGGTGGCCTCGAGAAAACGCCACGAACTATCATTTAAAGTAGCCAACCGCGTCGCGGCGTCGGCGCGCGAGGCGTCAACTGTGGCCTCGATGGCGAGGTGCTCCTCCAAGATCTGGGGGTCGGCACGAATGGCAGCCATCGCGACCTCATCAGTGTGTGCGGCCGCGATTTGCTTCTCCGCTGCCAAATGCAGCTTGAGATCCTGGCTATACTGCGTGCACCATGGCTTAGGCCGGCGCTTATTTGGTGGAGGGGTCGGTGATTTGGGTGGAAGGTGTCGCACTCGCGCCGGCGATCGGGGCATGTGGGATGTGGAAGGAGGAGGAGGATGGGGGTCGGGTGTGGATTACTTGCTTGCATAGGCGAGGCCGAGCAGCGTGAAGGAGGGTCGCCGGCGAGGAGGCAGCGCTGCAAGCAAGGAGTGAAGGTTTCAACTTGGAAAGGAAGGCGGAAACAGGGGAAATGTGGCTTTTGGTAAGGGGGAGGGTGCGGGGAGGTAGATATTTCCGCGAAAGCCGAAAATTTGGAATCGCTTCAGCGAAAAACTGGCGCACAAAGTATCATCAGACATGGTCCCTTATTCAGAGCGGGCTGTGGACTGTAGTTGTCGCACCTTCTCGCATAAGCCGTATGCGTACTATACTCCGACGGTGCTCCAAGATATTTTGTGCTGCATCTCACATGGTTGGTTATAATAAACTGTGTGGGATGTACTTGATTTTTCGTCTTGATTTGAATTACATAATGGGGTCACAGCGGCCATGGACGGTGTTTGAATTGCTAGACCTTTTATCTGCAGTGAGCATGCAACTATATGTGTGTCATAAAAGAATTGGAATTATTCAGGGTTCATTTGGACATTTTTATGCATCAAGTGAGTTTTCAATGCATTTATGTGCATAATTCAAATTTGAACTACGTGCACATGCTCCAATGCATATAAATTGGTTGAAAAATCAAATCGTTGTCCTTGGGTGCATGCTTAGGTCCCATGCAAGAAATGAGAATGAATGTCAAACACCCTGCCACTGTCACTCCGCCGCAAACATTGAGATACCTGTTTTTTAAATTCTAGTAAATCCAAAACTCGTCTGAAATTCATGAAACTTGGCATGCTATCGTGGAGCGGCATCAACGGGCCGTGGTAAATTTTTTGTCCCATTTGGGGCAGGTTAGGGTATATGCTTCTCACAAACCAGAGCTTCTCACAACAAGCATGATGGTTTCGGTAGGGAACTCCCCACCTTTGGGGACGAAACGATATTCATTGCCCCTTATTGCTTTCAAAAAAATTCTTGTGTCAACATAGAACAACAGGAGTGTTGTGTTATTTTTTGTAATTTTTTGGGGTTCGTTTGGACATTTTTATGCATTAAGTGAGTTTTCAATGCATTTATGTGCATAATTCAAATTTGAACTACATGCACATGCTCAAGTGCGTATAAATTGGTTGAAAAATCAAACCTTTGTCCTTGGGTGCATGCTTAGGTCCCATGCAAGAAAGGGGAATGAATGTCAAACACCCTGCAACCGTACTCGGTCGCAAACATTGAGATACCTGGTTTTTAAATTCTAGTAAATCCAAAACTTGTCTGAAATTCATGAAACTTGGCATGCTATCATGGAGCGGCATCAACATGTCGTGGTCAATTTTTTGTCCCATTTGGGGCAGGTTTGGGTATATGCTTCTCACAAACCAGAGCTTCGCACAGCAAGCAAGATGGTTTCGGAAGGGAACGCCCCACCTTTGGGGACAAAACGATATCCATTGCCTCTTATTGATTTCAAAAAATTTCTCTTGTCAACATAGAACAACAGGAGTGTTGTGTTATTTTTTGTGATTTTTTGGGTTCGTTTGGACATTTTTATGCATTAAGTGAGTTTTCAATGCATTTATGTGCATAATTCAAATTTGAACTACATGCACATGCTCGAGTGCATATAAATTGGTTGAAAATCAAATCTTTGTCCTTGGGTGGATGCTTAGGTCCCATGCAAGAAATGGGAATGAATATCAAACACCCTGCCACCGTCACTCAGCCGCAAACATTGAGATACCTGGTATTTAAACTCTAGTAAATCCAAAGCTCCTCCGAAATTGATGAAACTTGGCATGCTATCATGGAGCGGCATCAACATGCCGTGGTAAATTTTTTGTCCCATTTGGGGCAGATTTGGGTATAAGCTTCTCACAAACCAGAGCTTCTCACAACAAGCATGATGGTTTCGATAGGGAACGTCCCACCTTTGGGGACGAAATGATATCCATTGCCTCTTATTGCTTTCAAAATTTTCTCGTGTCAAAAAGAACAACAGGAGTGTTGTGTCAATTTTTGTGATTTTTCGGGATTCGTTTGGACATTTTTATGCATTAACTAAGCTTTCAATGCATTTATGTGCATAATTCAAATTTGAACTACATGAACATGCTCCAGTGCATATAAATTGGTTGAAAAATCAAATCTGTGTCCTTGGGTGCATGCTTAGGTCCCATGCAAGAAATGGGAATGAATTTCAAACACCAGCGCACCGTTGATTGCCGGCAAAACATTGAGATACCTGGTATTTAAATTCTAGTAATCCAAAACTCGTCTGAAATTCATGAAACTTGGCATGGTATCATGGAGCGGCATCAACATGTCGTGGTAATCTTTTTGTCCCATTTGGGGCAGGTTTAGGTATAAGCTTCTCACAAACCAGAGCTTCTCACAACAAGCATGATGGTTTCGATAGGGAACGTCCCACCTTTGGGGACGAAACGATATCCATTGCCTCTTATTGCTTTCAAATGTTTTCTCGTGTCAACATAGAACAAAAGGAGTGTTGTGTCAATTTTTGTGATTTTTCGGGGTTCGTTCGGACATTCTTATGCATTAACTGAGTTTTCGATGCATTTAGGTGCATAATTCAAATTTGAACTACATGCACATGCTCCAGTGCATATAAATTGGTTGAAAAATCAAATATGTGTCCTTGGGTGCATGCTTAGGTCCCATGCAAGAAATGAGAATGAATTTCAAACACCAGGGCACCGTTGATTGCCGGCAAAACATTGAGATACCTGGTTTTAAATTCTAGTAAATCCAAAACTCGTCTGAAATTCATGAAACTTGGCATGCTATCATGGAATGGCACCCTGCATGCTAGGTATTTTTCGTGTCCATTTTGAGAGAAGGCGCACTCGAATAATGACAGCCAACAAAGGCATTTTTAAAAAATAGCTGCCACTTTAATATCTCAAACGTTTGTATAATTCAAAACCGTGTGCGTTCTGTTAACCATTTACGTGATGCCACGTGTCTTGGTTTAATGGCTATAGGAGGTGTGTAACATCCCAAAATTCTAAATTTTGGAATGTTATATTAAATAACAGTTTTGATTGTTTGCTTGATTGTGGTGTGGTTGCTTGTGTGAGACTGAGTGAAATTTGAAACTTTTTGAAAGTTAAATGAGAGGGAATAAAAAGACTTTCCCAAACTTTCACCTTGCTTTTATGATCTCCGTGAATTCAAATTCGTTTCATCACAAACCCCTAGATTGAAAATAATATGACTTCTTCCATTTAAATAAATGAAAGGGATTTTTGAAAATATTTGAATTCCTTTTGGAAATATTTCAAATTCGGAAACTTAATGCAACCCAATGATTTTCATGAGGGAAGATAAAATGACTTCTTCAAATAGTATGAAATATGAGTTGGAAGTTTCAAAGAAATCAAATTTAAAAGTCCCTTTGAAGGTATTTTGAAAACCATTTTCAATTTGGAGATTTTTGGTTTTTATTCAAATTATTTTTCTCCAAAAATAAAATTACAGAAAATAGGGTAAAATGATTCCCTACAGTAAAAATTGCAGTGAAATAAATTTGAAATCATTTTGGTGTTTTTCAAATGATTTTTATGGGGTTTTATTGCAACAGTAGCACTGTTTGCTTTATTTAAATTTTTGTGGATTATATTTGACGTTAGAAAAATGTTCATGTTATAGAAAATATTTTTCTGAAAATTTTGATATATTATATGCCTATACTATATTTTTATTTTATATTTTTTGTTGTGTGTAAAAATATATTTTTTAAAAGGACCAGCCGAACAAGGCCGGCCCAGCTCGCTAGCCAGGCCGCGGCCCAGCCCAGCGCAGCGCCCCGCTCCGCCCCGACCTCCGGTCGGAGTCTAGCCACCGCACGCTGCGCCGCCGTCGTGCCGTCCACGATCCGGACTCTGCCTCCGCTCGCCACCTTCCCCAAGCAACCGCCACCCCTGCCCTCTTTATAAGCCGCTGACGCCCCGCCTCGCCGTCGCTCGCGTTGCCGCCGCCGCTGCCGCATCTCGCCGACGCGCCGCACTTTGCCACCGCCTTCGCCTCGCGCTGCACGCCGGAGCCGCCGCCGCGTAGCCACCGCCGCCCGAAGCCGCCGCCGGATCCCACCCCGCCGCCTGAGGCCGAAGCAGCCTCCGCCGCCGTCCGCTATCTGCCCCCCCCCCCCCGCCGCAGTCGCTTTAGCCGTCGGAGCCGCCGCCGTTGACCACCGGTTCTCGTCGGAAAAAAACGGTAAAACCCTAGATCGGGTTTTTTGGTTTTTTTTAGTTTTTCTTATTTAGTCTAGTTATTAAGCGAACGTTCGTGCGTTTAGCTTCTGAACGAACGTTTTCATTCGTTAGTCTCCCGTAGCAAACGTTCGTCCAGTAGGTTTTTCATTTTATTTCAGTTTTCGGCTAGGGACCTATTCGTAATTATTTTCTTTACAGTTTAGCCCCTAGTTTTCAAACGATCGCAAATTTTTACCCGTTTATCCAAATCCAACAAAACCAATGCCCACTTCTTCGTTATGATACCCTCTGTCTATATAGCCAACTTAAACATACTATTTAAATTTTAAAATTTGATTTCAAACAGATTTGAATTCAAAATTCTTTTGTTCATAACTCGACTTTTATAACTCCGATTTAATTGATTCTTTTTGCTAATTGAAGCTCTTGGCCTAAACTTTCTGATAAGACCAAATCCACCCAATTTTGGTACTGTTAGAAATTGTTTTCTGTTGCAAGAGTTAATTGCTTATTTTCAAAGTTTTCCGAGATCATTTCTTCGATTCTTTTGCATCAGTGCTTATGTATGCAATTGCTTGCTTACGATAGATTGATCGGAGTGTGACGAGTAGAGCTATCACGAGTTATGAGTGCGATGAATCTTCATCAATAGTACAAGGCAAGTTCACACTTTGATCATACTCTTTAATACCCAGTTTTACTTGCATTAGATTCACCCTCAAAGATTGCATGAGTAGGATTGGGAATTTGGGATTGCTATGTAGTTGATGAGGTAGGAATCTATTACCTTTGATCACCCCGGGAATATACATTATACTCATATTGCTTAACCATGCTCGTAGACGAGGATTGGTATGTGAGACTCATGAAAGTTGAGAGAGATATAATAACTAAGGGAAACTTAAGGTGGCTACTTGAATACACATCTGGGTGGAATGGTTGGGGCACCCTGGAGCACCCGGTGGTTTGCCCGGCCACCTGGAGAACCCAGTGCTTAACCAAGGGGATCCCGGAGTACCCGTTTGATCACCCTATGGAATGCCACCCAGGCTCAAAGGGATCATAAGATTATTCATGCTAGAAACTTCCGTGTGCAGCCACAAGCCATTATGGGCTCTGGCATAGTTGAGTATGTTGTGTGACCTCTTTCAGTGGTAGGCTAGCAGATGTAGGGTAAACTAGGTGGTACTGTCGACCCAGAGTAAAGAATTAATGCTTCGGAAAGACTGTGTCTCGGTCATCCGTTTCTCAAACACCATGTAGTGCGAGAAATTCAACGGAGGAGATCGAGTCTTGTGGGGAAAAGTGCGCAAACCTCTGTAGAGTGTACAAACTAATCATGGTTAGCCGTGTCCCCGATTATGGACATCTTGAGTATCTGGTATTCGAATTATTGGTTGATCTCATCACTCTATTTAATGAAATTGTTGGGTTATTAATGATTTGGGAATTGAGTTGGGGTTACCTTCTCAATATGGGTAATTTAACTTAGTAGTAAATAAAATTTATTCCTTTGTTGTGGGAAAAAAATTGGCTTTATGCAAAATTAAACTTAGAGCCTCCACCAGCCAAATATGCATGTAGTGATAGATATTGTTCATCATTATCCTATGGTGTGAATTTGCCAGTACATTCAATGTACTGACCTACATGGCTGCAACGTCTCATGTTGCAGGAATCTTACGACGAGTAAGTGATACGTTAGGGTTACGATATCTACACTCAACTTTGCCGTTGGCGTTGTTGGGAACTCCACAACTTTGTTGTTACTTCCGCTATATGGATTGAGGTAATAGTATTTACGTTACTTTTACATGTGATTGCACTCTGTTATAAATCCTCGAGTACTGTGTGTGTCAGCATACCGATCGAGGGATGACACTTAAGCACAGAGACTTCAATCCATTCGGGGCGGGTCGCTACAAGATGGTATCAGAGCACATGTTGACTGTAGGACGTGACCCCTAGAAATTGGCAAGCCCATAGGAAAGATTTTCTCTAAAACTTTATTTTGAAAAGAGATCCCTTAACTCTCATCTTTTCTAAGATTTACCAATTATTTCCTCTCGTCTCAAATAGTTAGACTATACCCCTTTCCCCTTTTGACCACACGAAGAATTTGACTGAAGAGACCACTCCAAGAAGTACAAGATGTCGGATAACTAAGACTACTTCGGAATGAAGAGGATTTTACCGTGCATTATAATAATGGAAACTACAATGGTTGAAGACTCTGAAGACTAGGAGAATTTGAAGGCTCTGTAAAAATTTCCAGATTGGTATGACCTAGGAAGGCTACCCTTATGGAACTTGTCAGACTATTGAAGCTGTCAATACCCGAGATCAAGGTGTGTCAGAGAAAGACCGGAACATGGAACGTTAAATACTCAAAGTTTTTGTCAAGAAACCCCTAAGGCAGGAGATATCAACTATGGAATGATAGCTCATGACAATGACATGGGCATAAACACGGCTATCCATGATGTTATCACCCGCTTATGTATTGTCACCGTGCTAAGTTAAGCATGCATTTCTTCGGAAGGATTGGATGACAAAAGGGCTAATGGAGCACCTATCAGCAAAAGATGAAGTTTTAACCTTAGCTGGTGTATCGCTAGGATCTGGAGTATTACATCAAGAATTTTAAAGATGGACCTGCAGGAAGCCGTATTTGACAAGGAAGCATTCCATGAAGAACTCAGGACCCAGAAGCTGAAAGTAGCCAAGCTGGATGAGCAAAACCTCGAGATACCGGAGATTCGTCAGGAACTTAAGGACAGTAGGACCATGGTTCATGCCAAGGATGTTGAAACCCATAAGTTTGGAACGCAACTCCATAATATTAAAGGACATCACGAGAGACAGAAATAACCTGGCAGAAGAAGTTGAGAAGGTCAAGCACGATCAGAAAAAGCCATCGAAGACATGAACAAGACTTGAAGAGTTTGGCGACTTTGAAGATTTATTGACCTTTAGAAGACCAAACCCCTGTTATATACCTACGTTAGATGTGACGATTGTGAGCTGTCATTTGTTTGGTGTTTTTCTGACAGCCACAAAATAGAACCGTCTTTTCAAAAAAAACTATTGTTTGTATTGTGTGTATCCCTCTCTATCTCTCTTATCTCACCCCAAAACCCTTGGAACCAATAGAGGATGAATGGAGATGAACTCGTATTTTCTGGACAGATGATTCAATTGGAGGCGGGCCGATGGATTCTGAACATGGAAGATCACATGAGGAATAACACTATAGCCGGAAAGGATATGGCCCAGCATGCTCTTCAGTGCTTTGAAAGAGGTACTGCTACTTGGTGGAGGATGTACCAAACCATCAATGGATGGCAAGGAGTAACCACTTGGAAAGAATAAGTTGACTCTGCTAAAGTCTTGTCTTGAGTCCCAGAAATTGAAGCCTTATGGAAATGATATGAAGAAACCTTGTGTGTGCAAGCTCTGTGGAGAAATAAGACACAACCATAAAGAACACAAGGATGAATGTCCTCATTGTGAAGAAAGTCACCCAGTTGAAGAATGCCCAACTAGGCAGATTACTTGTTTCTTGTGTGAAGGGACTACCCACTACCCTTCTCAGTGTCACATTTACCCCGTGGTTCAAAGAACCATCCAGCAGAAGAAAGAAGCAATGAAAGGAGCCCTCATGGAAATTTTAGAAGAACTTGTGATGAAGGAAGAGGTGGAGGACACACCCGAAGAAGACCCAATTAAACCCTGCACCAAGTCATGCTATTCATGTGGAGAAGGACACATCTCCCAGAATTGTCTGAAGGGGGATCTAGTAGCATTTCTAACAGTGGAAGTAGAGTATGACCCACAGGAAATAGAAGCCCTGATTGGCACGGAAAAGTCCAGGAAGAGAAATAGATTGGATTCCAGGAATAACCCAATTTCTACAAAGAAGGACCTGAGTCATATCATATGTCTCAGGTGCAAAGATTCAGGACACCACTTCAATGATTTCCCAAAAGGGAAGCCGAGGACCCAAGGAGGCTATGTAATCACAACGAAAACCTCGAGACTTGTCAGAAGTAATATGTTTCTGCTGTAATGAAGCAGGGCACTTTGCCAGAGATTGTCCCAAAGAGAAGGAGGCTTGTGCTAAATAGTTGAGTTTGCAACAAAAGAAATATAGTAGTAGTAGTGGGAACAATTCTTTTATATTAAGGTGTTGAGTTGAAGCATGTAATGGAAATGTAGGAGATTGTAATAATTTGAGAATCAATAAAGTTAGCATCGTTGGTACTGATTTGGATTTTATGAGTTGTTACTCTATGAAGAAAGATTTTGACCATTTTCGAGGATATGAGAAATATGGTCTATGGATGAAATTGTGCATTTCAAGGGTGGTAGTACCCCGTGAGGACACTTGACCCCTGGAAAAGATAATGATATTCCATGGAGTGGACTTGGACAAAAATATGTACGAGTTTTAACTCGATATGTGGGGTATCCCAAGAGTATGAAGGGATGAAGTACTATTGGATATAAAGAGGTATAATGTTGGTAATATGGAGCAATTTTAACTCCATGATGAGTCTGAGTAATCACGTCTTAGTTTGGTACCAATAGAAGGAAGAGAGACAGTACAATTGGATGGATTTAAGAATGCTAGGAAGCTGGATGTTGGAATAATGATCAGTTGCCCCGATGATGAGTTCAAGGTTTACAAGTGATGAGATGGGCCATAACCCACAGGCTCTAGGACCTGCCAAGAAGCAAGCACATCTTCCTGAAGGAGAAAAACCTGGAAGAAGTTACGACTTTATCAACAGACGATCTTATAGGAGTAACGCAAAACCTAAGAGTTGTGAAGAACGATAGATGTTTGTTTGGCTTGTGGAATCAATGGATTTATGCAAACTTGGTTCATCGACAAGAGAAATTCCGCAATGTTTGAGAGGATGACCGAGTGTTAGAATGCGAGATTCGCTAAACCATATACAAGGTAATGATTTGGGTGCGGGATGGATTGATCACCATACCGACTTACTCTTACTATTCGCCTCTGCTATATGGGATGGTAAATCTGAGTGACTTACCTAGAGTAGAGCGACGACGATCAAAACCTTGATTAAGCCTTAGAATGGCATGTCAATTTTCCCCTTGTACAAGGCAGCTCTTGCCAACCGTTGGTCATACGATGAGGTTCAACCAAGACCCTTTTCCTGCAGGAGAAACCATAAATTGTTGACCACCATGAGATATTGATAGTTGTTTAGTATTGGCGCCAGACCCGTCAGATAAGAAGACCCGGTCGTTGAAGAACCATACCAAGATGAAAGGACAGAAGAATTGAGGAAAAGGTTATGCCACTACCGGAAGAGCCCAGAGAAGGAATTATCGTGAAGATCTAAGAAGATCTACCCTGCCAACAATAAGGATGGAGTATATGAGTTTTGATGGAACCGTAACTATGCTTCTAAGGGTGGTAGCACCGGAGACCCCCTGTGACGATCGATGGACTTTTGAGAAGACCCCCGAACCTAACCTATTTCTTGCTAGCCTCTCCGAATCTCGAGGGCGAGATTCATTTTAAGGGTGGTAGGTTTGTAACATCCCGAAATTCTAAATTTTGGAATGTTATATTAAATAATAGTTTTGATTGTTTGCTTGATTGTGGTGTGGTTGCTTGTGTGAGATTGAGTGAAATTTGAAACTTTTTAAAAGTTAAATGAGAGGGAATAAAAGGACTTTCCCAAACTTTCACCTTTCTTTTATGATCTCCGTGAATTCAAATTCATTTCATCACAAAACCCTAGAGTGAAGATAATATGACTTCTTCCATTTAAATAAATGAAAGGGATTTTTGAAAATATTTGAATTCCATTTGGAAATGTTTCAAATTCGAAAACTTTATGCAACTCAATGATTTTCATGAGGGATGATAAAATGACTTCTTCAAATCGTATGAAATATGAGTTGGAAGTTTCAAAGAAATCAAATTTAAAAGTCCCTTTGAATGTATTTTGAAAACCATTTTCAATTTGGAGTTATTTGGTTTTTATTCAAATTATTTTTCTCCAAAAATAAATATATGAAAAATAGGCTAAAATAATTCCCTACAGTAGAAAATTGGAGACAAATAAATTTAAAATCATTTTGGTATTTTTAAAATGATTTTTATGGGGTTTTATTGCAACAGTAGCGCCGTTTGATTTATTTAAATTTTTGTGAATTTTATTTGACGTTAGAAAATGTTCATGTTATAGAAAATCTTTTTATGAAAATTTTGATATATTATATGCCTATAGTATATTTTTATTTTATATCTTTTTATTATATTTTTGTTGTTTGTAAAATTAATTTAAAAAAAAAGGACCAGCCGAACTAAGCCGGCCCGGCTCGCCAGCCAAGCCGCGACCCAGCCCAGCGCAGCGCCCCGCTCCGCCCCGACCTCCGGTCGGAGTCCAGCCACCGCACGCCGCGCCACGCCGTGCTGTCCACGAGCCGGACTCCGCCTCCGCTCGCCCCCTTTCCCAAGCAACCGCCACCCCTCCCCTCTTTATAAGCCACCGACGCCCCGCCTCGCCGTCGCCGGAAACCACCGTCGGTCGCATCACCACCGCTGCCGCATCTCGCCGCCGCGCCGCACTTTGCCGCCGCCTTCGCCTCGCGCTGCATGCCGGAGCCGCCGCCGCATAGCCACCGCCACCCGAAGCCGCCGCCGGATCCCACCCCGCCGCCCGAGGCCGAAGCAGCCTCCGCTGCCGTCCGCCGTCTGCCCCGCCGCCGGAGCCGCCGCTGTTGACCACAGGTTCACGTCGAAAAATAACCGGTAAAACCCTAGATCAGGTTTTTCGTTTTTTTTCAGTTTTTCTTTAAAACCCGGTTTTTCTTATTTAGTCTAGTTATTAGCGAACATTCGTTCGTTTAGCTTCTGTAGCAAACGTTTTCGTTCGTTAGTCTCCCGTAGCGAACATTCGTCTAGTAGGTTTTTCTTTTTATTTTAGTTTTCGTCCAGGGACCTATTCGTAATTATTTTCTTTACAGTTTAGCCCCTGGTTTTCAAATGATCGCAACTTTTTACCCGTTTATCCAAATCCAATGAAACCAACACCCACTTCTTCGTTATGATCCCCTCTGTCCAGATAACCAACTTGAACATATTTTTGAAAGTTTAAAATTTGATTTCAAACAGATTTGAGTTCAAACTTCTTTTGTTCATAACTCCAGTTTTATAACTCCGATTTAATTGATTCTTTTTGCTAATTGAAGCTCTTGACCTAAACTTTCTGATAAGACCAAATCCAGCCCATTTTGGTACTGTTAGAAATTGTTTTCTATTGCAATTGTTAATTGCTTATTTTCAAAGTTTTCCGAGATCTTTTCTTCGATTCTTTTGCATGAGTGCTTATGTATGCAATTGCTTGCTTACGATAGATTGATCGGAGTGTGAAGAGTAGATCTATCACGAGTTACGAGTGCGATGAATCTTCATCAACAGTACAAGGCAAGTTCACACTTTGATCATACTCTTTAATACCCAGTTTTACTTGCATTAGTTTCACCCTCAAAGATTGCATGAGTAGGATTGGGAATTTGGGATTGCTATGTAGTTGATGAGGTAGGAATCTATTACCTTTGATCACCCCGGGAATATACGTTATACTCATATTGCTTAACCATGCTCGTAGACGAGGATTGGTATGTTAGATTCATGAAAGTTGAGAGAGATATAATAACTAAGGGAAACTCAAGGTGGCTACTTGAATACACATCTGGGTGGAATGGTTGGGGCACCCTGGAGCACCCGGTGGTTTGCCCGGCCACCTGGAGAACCCAGGGCTTGCCCAAGGGGATCCCGGAGTACCCGTGTGATCACCCTATGGAATGCCACCCAGGCTCAAAGGGATCATAAGATTATTCATGCTAGAAACTTCCGTGTGCAGCCACAAGCAATTATGGGCTCTGGCATAGTTGAGTATGTTGTGTGACCTCTTTCAGTGGTAGGCTGGCAGATGTAGGGGAAAGTAGGTGGTACTGTCTACCCAGAGTAAAGAATTAATGCTTCGGAAAGACTATGTCTCAGTCATCCGTTTCTCAAACACCATGTAGTGCGAGAAATTCAACAGAGGAGATCAAGTCTTGTGGGGAAAAGTGCGCAAACCTCTGCAGAGTGTACAAACTAATCATGGTTAGCCGTGTCCCCGGTTATCGACATCTTGAGTATCTGGTATTCGAATTATTGGTTGATCTCATCACTCTATTTAATGAAATTGTTGGGTTATTAATGATTTGGGAATTGAGTTGGGGTTACCTTCTCAATATGGGTAATTTAACTTAGTAGTAAATAAATTTATTCCTTTGTTGTAGGAAAAAATTGGCTTTATGCAAAGTTAAACTTAGAGCCTCCACCAGCCAAATATGCATGTAGTGATAGATATTGTTCATCATTATCCTATGGTGTGAATTTGCCAGTACATTCAATGTACTGACCTACATGGCTGCAACGTCTCATGTTGCAGGAATCTTACGATGAGCAAGTGATACGTTAGGGTTACGATGTCTACCCTCAACTTTGCCACTGGCGTTGTTGGGAACTCCACAACTTTGTTGTTACTTCCGTTATATGGATTGAGGTAATAGTATTTATGTTACTTTTACATGTGATTGCACTCTGTTATAAATCCTCGAGTACTGTGTGTGTCAGCATACCGATCCAGGGATGACACTTAAGCACAGAGACTTCGATCCATTCGGGTCGGGTCGCTGCAAGGTGCCGTGTGGACAGCTGCTTGACTGAACGGAGGCGTGCGAGCGTAGTCCGGTGCGCAGGCTCACTGGGAAGCGTACAAGCTGTTCAACGCAGGATCTGTGCATCTCTTCAACGCAAACGGTTCAGATTACGGTATGCAAATTAAAGCCAGACTTCGGTGCTAAGCCAAGAGACACTGCGATTTGTCAAAATATGCAGCTAAAAATCAATAGCACTATCTATTTTTTGCAACTAAAATTCAGTAATTAAGCATAGATTTCATTCATACTAGAGATTAAGCAGTCGCTCTCACCGGGAAGCAAGACAGCCTTGGACCGCCGCCCGCCTCGCTCCCACTAGTTTATATTAATGGCGGCGTCGAGCGGTCGCACCCCCCCATCCTCGCCACACACACAATTCCTCTCTCTCCGCCCGCATCATCGACACCGCTCTGAGTCCTCAAAGTCGTCAGTGTACGAGGATGCCGCCGAAGCGCCCCATCGGAGGGAGTGGCGACGCCGGGGCTACTGAAGCACCGGAGCACGGTGTGAATATGGAGATAGAGGTTTCCGTCGCCGCCAACGAGGTGGAGAACGAGGCTGCCAACAAGCGGAGGCGGGTGGAGAAAGAACCGCAGGCGACTCCAGCAGGCCTAGACTTCATCAACAACCTCCCCGATGATATGTTGATAGTCATCATATCCCTCCTCCCAATCAAATATCGGGCGAGGACAACCGCCCTTTCTCGGCGGTGGCGCCCCCTATGGCTCCTCACCCCTGTCAACCTCCTCGACGCCCACAAGCTCTGCCATGGCTATCGCCAAAGCTTGGATGCGTTCTCCCAGATCCTCGGTATTCACCATGGCCCAATCAAAGGCCTTATCACGGGCAAGTTCCGTTCCAATGGCAAGGACCGAGCCAAGCTTGACGAGCGGTTCTGATCCCCCGCCCTAGATCAGCTCGAGAAGCTCGGTTTTAATGATGGGCATATGCGCTTGCTGCCAACGTCTGCGCTCCGCTTCGCGCCCACGCTGCGCCTTGCCAAGTTCATGAACTGCCATTTCCCCCTCCTTAATGACACGCCCGCTCTTTTTCTACCATGACTGAAGCACCTCGAGCTCGTCGTCGTCCGCATCCCAAAGGATGACATGGAGCGCCTGCTCTGCGGCTGTACTGCACTCGAGTTCCTTCGTCTTCAGGCGATGAATTGGTCGAGTACCTTGCACATCACCTCCAGGACTCTCCGGACTATTTATATGTGTTGCTGGTGCTGCAATGAGAGATCACAAAAGGTGGACCACAATATGGTCATTCAGGACACACCTTCACTTGAGAGATTACTTGTAGTTGATCAACAAGGTCCAACAAGAATCAATGTCATTTCTGCGCCAAAATTGAAAGTGGTGGGCTGCTCGTCTGTCAAATACTACAACTTTCACGTACAACAGTCGCCTTATACTCCTTCTTGATATCAATGTTATTTCTAGTTTTGAAGATGTATGTTCGTCTGTCATCCAGCGAAGCTTCACCCAGACTCTGGGCACAGTGAAGGTGTTGGCACTAGAATCTGTCGGCCCCAACCTGGACCAAGTTGTCAGTTGCCTGAGATGCTTTCCGTGCCTGAAGAAGTTGTATATCGAGGTGATGTTCCTTTCCTGTTAAATGTTAACCATAAGGGAGTTCAATTTTTTGCACCTTTTCCCAAGTTTACAATGACAATGTACTACGATTTCTGAAGGAATTTTGGAGGATTTTAGGACATACACCCCCACCCCATATTGGTTGCTTCATTCATATGGTTAGAATCGTCCATAAGAATTTCTCCTTTGGATTCATCTGTACTAGTCTTCTTAGGGAATTTTTCATCCAATCTAGCCTCTTATGAAGAAGGCTACATGTTTCTAGATTGTAATCAAATGTCCATGTTAATCTTGCCAGATCGAAGATGGCACGTCGATGCATTTTACAAATCCTGCAAACCAAATGGGTGTGTAGCAGTGTTCAAAACTGCATGTAGGCACTAACACGTTCTCTTCTTTTGCAGATAATAATAGGCCCGGAGGTGGATAATGTTTATAACGACAATCACATCGAATGCCTAGATCTGCATCTCTCAAATATTACTTTGAACTCCTACCGAGGGACCTTACCGGAGATTACACTCGCCAGGTTCTTTCTTGCCAGAGCAAAGGTGCTGAGGGTACTAAGGTTGAACACGCATTTAATTAGGAAAGATGAATGGTATGATTATCAGAGCCGGCAGGTACTGCGGGATGGAAGAGGCTCCAAAAATGCCAAACTTCGTATTGGAAGAGCATATGGCAAAGCAATTGGAAGTCATTGTGTCAAACCCATACATGACTTGCCAGCCGCTGATCCCTTTTCAGAAATGACGCAGCTTGCAATGTTTGAATTTGGGCGTTGTAATCTTTCAATTTGAACCTTGCAATATTTATGGTATTTGTTATATTGAACCGTTTATGTTCTCTTGTCTCAACGCAAACAGTTCATCCGAGTGAACCGCATGTCATATATCGCACACACCTTGATCTGGCTGACCGTTTCTTTTGTGTTGCCTAATCACAAAAAGTTCATCCGAGTGAACTGTATGTTGTACATCGCACACACCTTGATCTGGCTGACCGTTTCTTTTGTGTTGCCTAATCACAAACAGTTCATCCGATTGAACCGTATGTTGTACATCGCACAGACCTTCATCTGGTTGCCCGTTTCTTTGGTTCCTCCTCATCGAAAACGGTTAATTGAACTGAACCGTATGCCCAGAATCACACACGCAACTAAAATCTGAACCGTGTTTGATGCATCCGTCATCACAAACGTTTTGCACCTTGTTGACGGGTTTTTTACACCACCGTTTGCGATTATTGCATGACACACAGTTTCGTCGAAGGGTCTCTGATCGTAGTGTCGCGTTAGCAGCATCCTGCAGTAGTGGTCGGGAACTAGGGTAGAGGGTCGAGGGTCGACGAGGGGTCGAGGGTCGTCGAGGGGTCAAGGGTCGAGGGTCGAGGATCGCCGAGGGGTCGAGAGGGGGACGTCGATCAACCCCCTCTCGCTCGACCAACTCTCGAGGCCACCCCAAACCCTAGAAGTGCCGAGGCCACCCCAAACCCTAGAAGTGTTGCCAAGGCCACCCAAATTTACCAAGTTAAAAGAGCGTTGTCGTCGAGGCCACCCCAAACCCTAGAAGCGTTGTCGTCGAGGCCACTAATTAATATTCCTTGTTCTGATTAGCTAGCTAGGTCTATGTTTGCCACTTATATATCCATCTCTCATGTTTGTATATTAATTGCCATGTTGTAATATTTGCAGAAACTATGGAGCACAGAGACTTGGAAACATAACAGTTGTTGGGGGACATAATCCTCGGCGGAGGTGATATCTTGTCGTATCTCAACGACACCGATGGTCTGGAAGGAGAGGGTGAAGCAAGCTCCGGTGAACGAACAATGGATGACGAAGGACATGATCATGATATCTCTGGTGACCGAATGCAGGTGGAAGAAGGAGACCGTGATGACGGATCCGGTGACCGAACGGAGGAGGGAGCTGTTGGAAAGTCCGGTGAGGTATATATATTAATAAAGCCTATGCTTACTAGCTAATTGATGCATTAATTGTTTTGGTATGTACATATATTAACTCTTCTTCCTTCTTTTATGAACACCGGATCGAGCCAAACTTCGGTAACGAGACGAGGCCCAAAGAAAAGGTTGCGCCAGGATGAAAGGTTCACGATCACAACAATCTCGGGCGATGGCCAACCGATTGAACCCAGGCGGACCAAGGAAGCATTTTCTGCTCAGTGCCAGGCTATTGTTAGGGACATGATCCCGATCAGCATCCAGCAATGGAATAAGCCTAAGAACGAAGACCCTCAAGTTCCTTATGTCAACGATAGACAGAAAGATGATATTTGGACCTTGCTGAAGGCAAATTTCACCCTACCGCCAGAGGAGGATACGGATAAGCCAGTTATAGAGCCATTGGTCAAGGCTCGTGCTCTTAAGAAGATGGCAGATCTATTCAGGAGGTGGAAGAATGAGTTGAAATCAACGTATGTCGACAAAGGGAAGACTCCAGAATTCACCGGCCGATTTGAGAAGATAAGAGATCATTGGCCCGCATTTGTGGCCTACAAGACATCGGACAGGAGTAAGAAGATGTGAGAGACAAACAAGATAAATGTTGTAAAGAAGCTGTATCACCATCGCATGGGGTCAGGTGGCAACCTCAAAGCCTGGCCGTTGTGGGACAAGGCTGAGAATGACCTACTTGCTAAAGGGGTCGAACCAGAGACATTGAACTGGCCAGACCATTCAAGGACTTGGTTCTTCGGGGTTGGGGTTTGGACAGACAAGCAACTTGCAATAGAGGGATTTGAGGAGCTCTTTTGCACCTCCTGAACCCGACGGAACTTTTCACTGCCGTCTGATTCCACATGGCTATGTTGTTGTGATGGTGGATGAAGTAACGGAGGGATTTGAGGAGCTTCACCACCCTACAGGTGAAGGGGAGACTCAGCTGGGTCTTGCTCTGAAGACTCCATGTCTATGGCTGAAGGAGCACATCAAGCTTCCGAACTGGACGCCTCCGCCTCCTCCTCCGACGAGTGATCAGGGCACTCCGCCTCCTTCTTCGGCTACTCCGGCGCGTGAGGCCGGCACTCCGCCTCCTCCGGTGCGTCCGAGCAAACCGCCTCCTCCTCCGCCTCGTCAGCAACGGCAATAGATAGCCGCCGCCGCTCCGGCTGCTCCGGCGCGTCGGAGCACTCCGCCTCGTTCTCCGCCTCGTAAGCAACGACAGAAGAGAGACGCCGCCACTCCGGCGGCTAGCAGTACAGCCAGAGGCGGGAGGCAGTACAGATACGGTCCATCTCTCAAGCCTCTAGAGAAGTTACCATACGAGAGGAACGAGGAGGAAAAATCGGAGATCAGTAAAGCCGAAGTGAGGGACTTTTTTGCAAAGAAACATCCACCTCCGAAGGAGATGATAGATCCGGTGAAAGCGAAGCGCACTATCAATGCCCTAAAGCGAGCACCACCGCCTTCGCTGGATGACAACCATGTCTGTTGTCTTAAAAAGACACTGGAAGATGTGCGCCGGTCGGGAACTACTTCAAATGATCAATGGCTAGCAGAACGAAGAAGTGGGAAAAAATCCCCAGCTCGGCGAACAGGCGAACCAATCGTGCCCCCCGCTCAAGGTGTCTAGCGATATCGTCGCAAATTGATACGTCTCCAACGTTCTACTTTTCCTAACGCTTTTCCTCTTGTTTTTGACTCTAATTTGCATGATTTGAATGAAACTAACCCTGGACTAACGCTGTTTTTAGCAGAACTGCCATGGTGTTGTTTTTGTGCAGAAATAAAAGTTCTCAGAATGGAATGAAACTTTGCGAGGAATTTTTATTTGATAAATAAGAATTTCTGGAGCCAAGACCTACCGGAGAGGGGCCCCTGGGTGGGCACAACCCACCAGGGCACGCCCCCCTCTCCTGGCGCACCCAAGTGGGTTGTCCCCACCTGGTGGCCCAGCAGACCCTGAAACCAACGCTATAACATCACATTATTCCAAAAAAATCAGGGAGAAAGAATTATTGTGTTCCACGAGACGAAGTCGCCGCCACCTCCTGTTCTTCACCATGAGGCCAGATCTGGAGTCCGTTTGGGGCTCCGGAGAGGGGCGTCTTCGTTCTTCATCATCATCAACCCTTCTCCATCGCCAATTCCATGATGCTCCCCACCGGGAGTGAATAATTCCTTTGTAGGCTCGCTGGTCGGTGAGGAGTTGGATGAGATTCATCATGTAATCGAGTTAGTTTTGTTAGGGCTTGATCCCTAGTATCCACTATGTTCTTAGATTGATGTTGCTACGACTTTGCTATGCTTAATGCTTGTCACTTTGGGCCCAGGTGCCATGAACTCAGATCTGAACGGTTTATGTTATCATCATTATATCCATGTTTTAGATCCGATCTTGCAAGTTATAGTCACCTACTACGTGTTATGATCTGGCAACCCCAGAGTGAATAGTCGGGCCCACTCCCGGTGATGACCGTAGTTTGAGGAGTTCATGTATTCACTATGTGTTAGTGCTTTGTTCCGGTTCTCTATTAAAAGGAGGCCTTAATATCCCTTAGTTTCCAATATGGACCCCGCTGCCACGGGAGAGTAGGACAAAAGATGTCATGCAAGTTCTTTCTATAAGCACGTATGACTATTTACGGAATACATGCCTACATTATATCGATGAACTGGAGCTAGTGTCGTATCGCCCTAGATTATAACTGTCTCATGATGAATATCATCCAACAAGTCACCGATCCAATGCCTATGAATTTATCTTATATTGTTTCTGCTAAGTTACTACTGCTATCATCACTGTTACACTTGCTACAAAATTACTGCAATCACTGTTACTGTTACCGTTGCTACTGTTACTATTATCAAAACTATCAAACTACTTTGCTACTGATTACTTGCTGTAGATAATTAATCTCAGGTGTGGTTGAATTGACAACTCAGCTGCTAATACCTTCAAATATTATTTGGCTCCCTGTGTGTTGAATATATAAATTTGGGTTGAATACTCTACCCTCGAAAACTGTTGCGATCCCCTATACTTGTGGGTTATCAAGACCTTTTTCTGGCACCGTTGCCGGGAGCATAGATATATTTGTTGAGTCACTTGGGGTTATTATCAATTTATCACTATGAAGAATCTGAAGGATCCTAAGACTAAGATATTTCCCTCAAGGACGAGGGGAGGTAAGGAACTGCCATCCAGTTCTGCTTTAGATTCACCTTCTGTTATGAGTAAACTTGCAACACCACCACATGCTATTAATTCTGATATGTCGCAAGTTATTGATGATGCTACTTCTACTATGAATGATGCTTATGATGATGCTAGTACCTTGCTTGATAATGATGATGTGCCACTTGGTGATTTTCTTGATGCACAAATTGCTAGAGTGATACAACATGATGTTGTTGAATCTGATGATGAGCTTGAAACTGAAACACCTAAAACACCTGCTAGAACTAGCCTTCCTAGATATGAATTGCATAAGGTACCGGAAGGTTATGTTATGAATGAGGAGACAACTAGAGATATTCTTGCTTGTAAGGATAGAGATGATCTAGAGAAATTATTATGCAAGTATAAAGAAAAATCTCTGAATGCTAGAATGAAATGTGATCCTAAGTTTGCTACTTCACCTATCTTTATTGATGATAAGGATTATGAATTCTTTGTCGATCCAGAGTTAATTACTTTGGTTGAATCTGACCCTTTCCATGGTTATGAAACTGAAACTGTTGTGGCACATCTTACTAAGTTGAATGATATAGCCACCATTTTTTACTCATGATGAGAAGACTCGCTGTTACTTTATTCTCAAATTATAGTCGTTCTCATTAAACGGTGATGCTAAAGCTTGGTACAATACTCTTACTCCTGGTTGTGTGCGTAGTCCCCAAGATATGATTTATTACTTCTCTGAAAAATATCTTCCTGCTCATAAGAAACAAGCTGCCTTACAGGAAATATTTAACTTTGTGCAAACTAAAGAAAAGAGTCTCCCACAAGCTTGGGGGAGGCTTTGCCAGTTACTTAATGCTTTGCATGATCATCCTCTTAAGAAAAATGAAATACTTGATATCTTCTATAATGGACTAACCGATGCCTCTAGGGACTTCCTAGATAGTTGTGCTGGTTGTATTTTGAGGGAACGAACTGTTGGGCAAGTGAAGGATTATTGAATAACATATTGAAAAATTATGATGATTGGACTCTTCCTGAACCACCGCCTAAACCCACTCCAAAGAAGAGGGGTATATTATATCTCAGTCCTGAAGATATGCAAGAGGCAAAGAAATCTATGAAGGAAAAAGGTATTAAAGCTGAGGATGTTAAAAATTTACCTCCTATTGAAGAAATACATGGGCTTAATACACCACCACTGCCTAAGGTGGTAGAGGTAAATTCTCTAATGAAGTTCAACGATAATGATAATCCTCACAATATGCATCCTAGTCAATGCATTTATGAGTTTGAAAACTATATTAGAAAACAAGATCACTTCAATGCAAATGTTATGAAACAATTGAAATATAATTCTGATATGATTGCTCGCTTGAGTGAATTGTTATTTAGAATTTCAAATGATGTTAGAGGTGTTGGAAATCATGCTTCTATGGTTCAAACCCAATTAGAACAAGTTGCTAAATCACAAAGAAAATTGCTTGATAAAATGAATCATAGTATGCATGACTTTGCTGTTAGAGTTGCAACTAGAGGAGGTAAAATGACTCAGGAACCACTTATCCTGAGGGACACCCAAAAAGAATTGAACAAAATTCACAAAGAAATAACACTAGTGCACCTAGTCCTTCTAAAAGGAAGAAGAAAAAGAAAAATGATAGGACTTTGCACACTTCTAGTGAACCTGAAATAGAGAAACCTCCTGATAATGAAAATGAAACTTCTATCTCTGATGCTGAAAATCAGTCTGGTAATGAACGTCCACCTAGTGATAATGAAAAAGATAATTATGAGGTTCATGAGGACACTCAACCAAATAATGAAAAAGAACCAGATAATGATGTTGAGATAGAACCACCTATTGATCTTGATAACCCACAACCTAAGAATAAAAGGTATGATAAAAGAGACTTTGTGGCTAGGAAACATGGTAAAGAAAGAGAACCGTGGGTTCAAAAACCTATGACTTTTCCACCCAAGTCAACTAAAAAGAAAGATGATGAAGAATTTGAATGCTTTGCTAAAATGCTGAGGCCAGTCTTTTTGCGTACTCGCTTGACTGATATCTTGAAAATACCTCCTTATGCAAAGTATATGAAAGACATCATCACTAATAAGAGAAAAATACCGGAAGCTGAAATCTCCACTATGCTTGCTAATTATACTTTTAAAGATGGAGTACCTAAAAAACTTGGAGATCCGGGAATACTAACTATACCTTGCTATATCAAAAAGAATTATGTGAAAACTGCTTTGTGTGATTTAGGAGCTGGTGTTAGTGTTATGCATTTCTCTTTATATAAAAGACTTGATTTGAATAAACTCACACCTATTGAAATATCTTTGCAAATGGCTGACAAATCAACTGCCATACCTATCGGTATTTGTGAGGATGTGCCCGTTGTTGTTGCTAATGTTACTATTTTGACTGACTTTGGTATACTTGAGATGCCCGAGGACGACAACATGTCGATTATCCTTGGTAGACCCTTCTTGAATACTGCAGGGGCTGTTATTGATTGCAATAAAAGCAAGGTCACTTTTCATATCAATGGTAATGAGCATACAGTGCATTTTCCGAAGAAACAATTCCAAGTGAATGGTATTAATGTTATTGAAAAATCTCCGACAATCACTATTGGAAGTTTTCAAATACCTCTACCTACTGTGAAAAAGAAATATGAAATGCTTATTGTTGGGGACATTCATATCCCCATTAAGGTAACTTAGTGATTTATGAGAGTTCTTCAGTTTCATGCTAATCGAAATTGGTTGTTAATAAGGCCCGATCAACCTTATTAATGGATCATTTTTGAACGTTGTGAAGTTGATGAATTTAGTAATCACTACCTTTTGTCCCTACTTTTTGTTTTCTGTTTTTACCAGTTAAATAAAATAAAATGCCATGTTTTTTCTGTTTTCTGAATTTCCAGTGCAATAAAAACTGACCCAAAAAATAAAAGTTCTCAGAATGCCCTAAAAATTTAATACGATTTTTTTTAATATTTCTGAATTTCTGGTGCAAATAATGTCAGAGGAAGGTGCACCAGGTGGGCACAACCCACCTGGGCGTGCCAGGACCTCCAAGCGCGCCCTAGTGGGTTGTGGTCCCCACGTGGGCCCCCTCACTTACCTCTTCACCCCACATCATCACTTACCTCCAGAAAAAAATCTCCATTGCTCTCTCTCCCGTGTTCTTGCTCTCAAACCCGCGGATTTTGATCTCTTTGCTCGAAGCTCCATTTCTGAAACTATTTCGGGGGATTGTTGCTTGGTATGTGACTCCACCATTTGTCCAATTAATTTTTATTTTAGTGGTTTATATTTGGAATAATTAGCTACTCTTGGTGCTGCTATAGATGAGCTTGGATGTTAAATTCTTAGAGTTCTAAGTAGTTTGAATGCTTGTTATGGCCTCTATGCATCCCTATGAGTAGTTGCTATCAAGTTAATAAAGTTTTGTTAACAAATTTTTGTCACCCCAAAAATTTTTATTTTCAGAAAATTATACGCGGACATGAATATCTTTAGGAAGTTTGGCTCTAAGAAGAACTCCAAGGGTGTTATTGGGGAGTCTTCTGACAGTGATATCCACCCTCGGAGGTTGGCGGAAGTACGGCCGTGTGAATGACCGCACACCCCGTTCCTGGAAGAGGCTGGAATTCTTCAGGAGTTCACACAATATGTTGCTAATGCCGGCCTCACCGACTTCATCGCAGATGAGTGTGACCAGCACCAAATCCTCACAAACATCTTTGTTCAGAGCTTTACTTTCCTACCTAGAAATAATCCTCCTGAAGTGAGCTTTGATTTATATGCTGAAAACCATCAGATACCACTTACTAAATTTTGTGACATATGCCTGATCCCTTCTGATGGGAGCTTAGCTGAGCCTAGGCCGGCTGGGTTTGAGGACTTTTATCGCACTTTGACAGTGGGAGATGAGAGAGGGGTGTCAGCCACCATGGCTGCTAGCATACACTTTCCTGCCGTATATTATTTTGCTTTATTTGTTGCTAAGTGCTTGCTTGCTAGAAAGAAAGTAGGTGCGCTCAGCGCACCAGACTTTGTTGTTTTACGCCGAGCACTAGAGGGCGACAAAACTCATAGCTTGAGAGCTATTGTGGCTCATCGCCTCCATCTTAATAAATCCCAGGGTGAAATACATGGTGGGATTTTTGCTACTCGTTTGGCGGCTCGCTTCAATGTTGAGATACGCCCTCATGATTACCCCCTGACCAAGGTTTACTTAGACCGTGCAGCCATGGAACACCATCATTTTGTTGCACGAGATTATCCTAACATCCCCATTCCTTATAACCTGGTCTTTAGCGTTAAAACTCATGATATTATTCCCTTGCCTGCACCTGCTTTGTTTGATTCTGCTGCCAGGGGCGGATATAGGATTATGCCTGAGGACATCATCGCCTATCGGAACGCTCAGGCTACTGCGGAGGCAGCACAGGAGGAGCCTGAGCAGTGGGATGAGTGGATGCATGCTCCTCAGGATCCCTACTACCATCCAGGCTACTGACCGACTACCAAGTTAGGCCAAAAGCCTAAGCTTGGGGGAGTACGTGTTTCTCACCGACATTACATTCATGTCCATTTATATTTATTTGTCGGTGTTCACACTTTTTCATTGTATCATCCATGCTTAGATTTATTTTCTTACCTTCTTCTTGCGTATTTGAAAAACTTTAGAAAAACCAAAAAAAATAGTTGTAGTAATTTACTTTCTATGCATGCTTAGTAGTAGCACTAAAAAGAAAATCCAAAAAGATTTCCTTGTTCTTATTTTGATTGTTGGGAGCTTTCCCGTGTAAATATTGTTTCTCGTTTTTGCTTTTCCCTTTTATTTCCTTGTTTAAGAACACCAAAAACTTCAAAAATATTTAAGTGTGTTTCTCTAAATTTCTTTTGTTTTTATTCAAGTTGTACCGAGGAGAAGACCACGATGAAAATGTTGAGTGACTCTCATATGAATAATTGCTGAACTAATAAAGAGCACATTTTATCTTGTCTTCTCTTGTTGAATAAAATGTTTGCAGATTCCAGCTTAGTCCACGGCACTCTTGCACTATTATTATTTTCATATCGTTCGGTCATGCAAGTGAAAGGCAATAATGACGATATTCGATGAACTGGTCGTGGCACACAGAAACTTGTATGAACTCGACTTGTTCTGTTTGTGTAAATATGTTTAGCCTAGTATCCATGATTCAGCCCATTATGATTAAACATGTTTGCAATGACAATTAGAGATTATAGTTTCTCATGCCATGCATAAGTAGCTGGGAGTTGATAATGATTTATCTTGGATATCATAATAGCGTTAAAATGATTGTGATGTAGTATGATGATATGGTATCCTCCTCTGAACGTTCGAGTGGCTTGACTTGGCACATGTTCATGCATGTAGTTGAATAAAAACCAACATAGCCTCTATGATATTTATGTTCATGATGTTCATATCCTACTCATGCTAGTGCCCAATGTTACTTATGCATAATGCATGGTTATGACCGTTGTTGCTCTCTAGCTGGCCGCTTCTGAATCTAATTGCTAGCCTTCGCCAGTACTAAGTGGGAACTCTGCATGTACATCAGAAACCTTGAACCCAAAGTTATTCCAGATGAGTCCACCATACCTACCTATATACGGTATTACCCTGCCATCCTAAGTAAATTTGCATGTGCTACCTCTAAAGCTTCTAAAAATTATCCTTTTGTGTGCCTGGATCGTTCATGGAACGACAGGAGGTGGTCGGTATCTTCCGTGCTAAGCTGTTTATTCTCAGGTCGAGTGTTTATTCACTCGCCATCGCACGAGAAAAGGGCGGTAATAGGGATGCCCATGTTGGAAATATGCCCTAGAGGCAATAATAAAATGGTTATTATTATATTTCCTTGTTCATGATAATTGTCTATTGTTCATGCTTTAATTGTGTTATCCGGAAATCGTAATACATGTGTGAATACATAGACCATAACATGTCCCTAGTGAGCCTCTAGTTGACTAGCTCGTTGATCAATAGATGGTTACGGTTTCCTGACCATGGACATTGGATGTCATTGATAACGGGATCACATCATTAGGAGAATGATGTGATGGACAAGACCCAATCCTAAGCATAGCACTAGATCGTGTAGTTCGTTTGCTAAAGCTTTTCTAATGTCAAGTATCATTTCCTTAGACCATGAGATCGTGCAACTCCCGGATACCGTAGGAATGCTTTGGGTGTACCAAACGTCACAACGTAACTGGGTGGCTATAAAGGTGCACTACAGGTATCTCCGAAAGTGTCTGTTGGGTTGGCTCGGATCGAGACTGGGATTTGTCACTCCGTATGACGGAGAGGTATCTCTGGGCCCACTCGGTATTGCATCATCATAATGAGCTCAATGTGACTAAGTAGTTAGTCACGGGATCATGCATTACGGAACGAGTAAAGTGACTTGCCGGTAACGAGATTGAACGAGGTATTGGGATACCGACGATCGAATCTCGGGCAAGTAACGTACCGATTGACAAAGGGAATTGTATACGGGATTGCTTGAATCCTCGACATCGTGGTTCATCCGATGAGATCATCGTGGAACATGTGGGAGCCAACATGGGTATCCAGATCCCGCTGTTGGTTATTGGCTAGAGAGGTGTCTCGGTCATGTCTGCATGATTCCCGAACCCGTAGGGTCTACACACTTAAGGTTCGATGACGCTAGGGTTATAAGGAAGGTTTGTATGTGATTACTGAATGTTGTTCGGAGTCCCGGATGAGATCCCGGACGTCACGAGGAGTTCCGGAATGGTCCGGAGGTAAAGATTTATATATGGGAAGTCACCATACGGTCAGCGGAAATATTCGGGGGTATACCGGTATTGTACCGGGACCACCGAAGGGGTTCCGGGGGTCCACCGGGAGGGTCCACCTGCCCCGGAGGGCCTTATGGGCTGTAGGTGGAAGGGAACCAGCCCTTAGTGGGCTGGGCGCCAACCCCCCTAGGGCCCATGCGCCTAGGGTTTGGGGGGAACCCTAAAGGGGGGGCGCCCCCCTTGCTTGGGGGGCAAGCTCCCTCCCCCCTTGGCCGCCCCCCCCCCCTCTAGATCTCATCTAGAGGGGGCGGCCCCCTTCCCCCTTCTCCCTATAAATAGAGGGGTGAGGGGAGGGCTGCAGCACCACATCCAAGGCGCAGCCCCTCCCCTCCCCAACACCTCTCCTCCTCCGCGTGTGCTTGGCGAAGCCCTGCCGGAGAACTGTCACTCCACCACCACCACGCCGTCGTGCTGCTGTTGGAGCCTTCTTCCTCAACCTCTCCCTCCTCCTTGCTGGATCAAGGTGTGGGAGACGTCACCGCTCCGTACGTGTGTTGAACACGGAGGTGCCGTCCGTTCGGCGCTTGGATCATCGGTGATTTGGATCACGACGAGTACGACTCCATCAACCCCGTTCTCTTGAACGCTTCCGCTCGCGATCTACAAGGGTATGTAGATGCACTCCTCCCCTCTCGTTGCTAGTAAACTCCATAGATTGATCTTGGTGATGCGTAGAAAATTTTAATTTATGCTACGATCCCCAACAGTGGCATCATGAGCTAGGTCTATGCGTAGTTTCTATGCACGAGTAGAACACAAGTTGTTGTGGGCGTCGATTTTGTCAATTTACTTGCCGTTACTAGTCTTATCTTGATTCGGCGGCATCGTGGGATGAAGCGGCCCGGACCGACCTTACACGTACGCTTACGTGAGACAGGTTCCACCGACTGACATGCACTAGTTGCATAAGGTGGCTAGCGGGTGTCTGTCTCTCCCACTTTAGTCGGATCGGATTCGATGAAAAGGGTCCTTATGAAGGGTAAATAGAAATTGGCATATCACGTTGTGGTTTTGGCGTAGGTAAGAATCGTTCTTGCTAGAAACCTATAGCAGCCACGTAAAAGTTTGCAACAACAATTAGAGGACGTCTAACTTGTTTTTGCAGCAAGTGTCATGTGATGTGATATGGCCAGAAGGATGTGATGAATGATATATGTGATGTATGAGATTGATCATGTTCTTGTAATAGGAATCACGACTTGCATGTCGATGAGTATGACAACCGGCAGGAGCCATAGGAGTTGTCTTAATTTATTTATGACCTGCGTGTCAACTGAAACGTCATGTAATTACTTTACTTTATTGCTAACCGTTAGCCATAGTAGTAGAAGTAATAGTTGGCGAGACAACTTCATGAAGACACGATGATGGAGATCATGGTGTCATGCCGGTGACGATGATGAACATGGCGCCCCGAAGATGGAGATCAAAAGGAGCAAAATGATATTGGCCATATCATGTCACTATTTGATTGCATGTGATGTTTATCATGTTTTACATCTTATTTGCTTAGAACGACGGTAGCATAAATAAGATGATCCCTCGCTAAAATTTCAAGAAAGTGTTCCCCCTAACTGTGCACCGTTGCGAAGGTTCGTTGTTCCGAAGCACCACGTGATGATCGGGTGTGATAGGTTCTAACGTTCGCATACAACGGGTGTAAGCCAGATTTACACACGCAATACACTTAGGTTGACTTGACGAGCCTAGCATGTACAGACATGGCCTCGGAACACAAGAGACCGAAAGGTCGAACATGAGTCGTATAGCAGATACGATCAACATGAAGATGTTCACCGATGATGACTAGTCCGTCTCACGTGATGATCGGACACGGCCTAGTTGACTCGGATCATGTATCACTTAGATGACTAGAGGGATGTCTGTCTGAGTGGGAGTTCATTAATAATTTGATTAGATGAACTTAATTATCATGAACTTAGTCTAAAAAACCTTTACAATATGTCTTGTAGATCAAATGGCCCACGCTAATGTTGCCCTCAACTTCAACGCGTTCCTAGAGAAAACCAAGCTGAAAGACGATGGTAGCAACTACACGGACTGGGTCCGTAACCTGAGGATTATCCTCATAGCTGCCAAGAAAGCATATGTCCTTGAAGCACCGCTAGGTGATGCACCTGTTTTCCCAGCAACTCAAGACGTTCTGAACGCCTGGCAGTCACGTAGTGATGATTACTCCCTGGTTCAGTGCGGCATGCTTTACAGCTTAGAACCGGGGCTCCAAAAGCGTTTTGAGCAGCACGGAGCATATGAGATGTTCCAAGAGCTGAAAATGGTTTTCCAAGCTCATGCCCGGGTCGAGAGATATGAAGTCTCCGACAAGTTCTACAGTTGTAAGATGGAGGAGAATAGTTCCGTCAGCGAACACATACTCAAAATGTCTGGGTTGCACAACCGCTTGTCTCAGCTGGGAGTTAATCTCCCGGATGACGCGGTCGTTGACAGAATCCTTCAGTCGCTCCCACCTAGCTACAAGAGCTTTGTGATGAACTTCAATATGCAGGGGATGGAAAAGACCATTCCTGAGGTATATTCAATGCTGAAATCAGCGGAGGTGGAGATCAAAAAGGAACATCAAGTGTTGATGGTGAATAAAACCACTAAGTTCAAGAAAGGCAAGGGTAAGAAGAACTTCAAGAAAGACGGCAAGGGAGTTGCCGCGCCCGGTAAGCAAGCTGCCGGGAAGAAGACAAAGAATGGACCCAAGCCTGAGACTGAGTGCTTTTATTGCAAGGGAAACGGTCACTGGAAGCGGAACTGCCCCAAGTACTTAGCGGATAAGAAGGCCGGCAATACCAAAGGTATATGTGATATACATGTTATAGATGTGTACCTAACCAGCGCTCGTAGTAGCTCCTGGGTATTTGATACCGGTGCGGTTGCTCATATTTGTAACTCAAAGCAGGAGCTGCGGAATAAGCGGAGACTGGCGAAGGACGAGGTGACGATGCGCGTCGGGAATGGTTCCAAGGTCGATGTGATCGCCGTCGGCACGCTACCTCTACATTTACCTACGGGACTAGTTTTAAACCTCAATAATTGTTATTTAGTGCCAGCTTTGAGCATGAACATTGTATCTGGATCTCGTTTAATGCGAGATGGCTACTCATTTAAATCCGAGAATAATGGTTGTTCTATTTATATGAGAGATATGTTTTATGGTCATGCCCCGCTGGTCAATGGTTTATTCTTAATGAATCTCGAACGTGATGTTACACATATTCATAGTGTGAATGCCAAGAAATGTAAGGTTGATAATGATAGTCCCACATACTTGTGGCACTGCCGCCTTGGTCACATTGGTGTCAAACGCATGAAGAAACTCCATGCAGATGGACTTTTGGAGTCTCTTGATTATGAATCATTTGACACGTGCGAACCATGCCTCATGGGCAAAATGACCAAGACTCCGTTCTCCGGAACAGTGGAGCGAGCAACCAACTTATTGGAAATCATACATACTGATGTGTGCGGTCCAATGAGCGTTGAGGCTCGCGGTGGCTATCGTTATGTTCTCACCCTCACTGATGACTTGAGTAGATATGGGTATGTCTACTTAATGAAACACAAGTCTGAGACCTTTGAAAAGTTCAAGGAATTTCAGAGTGAGGTTGAGAATCAACGTGACAGGAAAATAAAGTTCTTACGATCAGATCGTGGAGGGGAATATTTGAGTCACGAATTTGGCACACACTTAAGGAAATGTGGAATTGTTTCACAACTCACGCCGCCTGGAACACCTCAGCGTAATGGTGTGTCCGAACGTCGTAATCGCACTCTATTGGATATGGTGCGATCTATGATGTCTCTTACCGATCTACCGCTATCATTCTGGGGTTATGCTTTAGAGACTGCCGCATTCACTTTAAATAGGGCTCCGTCGAAATCCGTTGAGACGACACCGTATGAATTATGGTTTGGAAAGAAACCTAAGCTGTCGTTTCTTAAAGTTTGGGGATGCGATGCTTATGTCAAGAAACTTCAACCTGAAAAGCTCGAACCCAAGTCGGAAAAATGCGTCTTCATAGGATACCCTAAGGAAACCATTGGGTATACCTTCTACCTCAGATCCGAAGGCAAGATCTTCGTTGCCAAGAACGGGTCCTTTCTGGAGAAAGAGTTTCTCTCGAAAGAAGTAAGTGGGAGGAAAGTGGAACTTGATGAGATGACCCCTCTCGAACCAGAAAGTAGCGCAGCACAAGAAAATGTTTCTGTGGTGCCTGCACCGACTAGAGAGGAAGTTAATGATGACGATCATGATCAAGTTACCACTGAACTTCGTAGGTCCACAAGGACACGTTCCGCACCAGAGTGGTACGGCAACCCTGTCCTGGAAATCATGTTGTTGGACAACGGTGAACCTTCGAACTATGAAGAAGCAATGGCGGGTCCAGATTCCAACAAATGGCTTGAAGCCATGCAATCCGAGATAGGATCCATGTATGAAAACAAAGTATGGACTTTGACAGACTTGCCCGATGATCGGCGAGCGATAGAAAATAAATGGATCTTTAAGAAGAAGACGGACGCGGATGGAAATGTTACCATCTATAAAGCTCGACTTGTCGCTAAGGGTTATCGACAAGTTCAAGGAGTTGACTACGATGAGACCTTCTCACCCGTAGCGAAGCTGAAGTCCGTCCGAATCATGTTAGCAATTGCCGCATTCTACGATTATGAAATATGGCAAATGGACGTCAAAACGGCATTCCTTAACGGCTTCCTTAAGGAAGAATTGTATATGATGCAGCCGGAAGGTTTTGTCGATCCTAAGAATGCTGACAAAGTATGCAAGCTCCAGCGCTCAATCTATGGGCTGGTGCAGGCATCTCGGAGTTGGAACATTCGCTTTGATGAGATGATCAAAGCGTTTGGGTTTACGCAGACTTATGGAGAAGCCTGTGTTTACAAGAAAGTGAGTGGGAGCTCTGTAGCATTTCTCTTATTATATGTGGATGACATACTATTGATGGGAAATGATATAGAATTCTTGGAAAGTATAAAGGCCTACTTGAATAAGTGTTTTTCAATGAAGGACCTTGGAGAAGCTGCTTACATATTAGGCATCAAGATCTATAGAGATAGATCGAGACGCCTCATAGGTCTTTCACAAAGCACATACCTTGACAAGATATTGAAGAAGTTCAATATGGATCAGTCCAAGAAGGGGTTCTTGCCTGTATTGCAAGGTGTGAGATTGAGCACGGCTCAATGCCCGACCACGGCAGAAGATAGAGAAAAGATGAGTGTCGTCCCCTATGCCTCGGCCATAGGGTCTATTATGTATGCCATGCTGTGTACCAGACCTGATGTAAACCTTGCCGTAAGTTTGGTAGGAAGGTACCAAAGTAATCCCGGCATGGAACACTGGACAGCGGTCAAGAACATCCTGAAGTACCTGAAAAGGACTAAGGATATGTTTCTCGTTTATGGAGGTGACGAAGAGCTCGTCGTAAAGGGTTACGTCGATGCTAGCTTCGACACAGATCTGGATGACTCTAAGTCACAAACCGGATACGTGTATATTTTGAATGGTGGGGCAGTCAGCTGGTGCAGTTGCAAGCAAAGCGTCGTGGCGGGATCTACATGTGAAGCGGAGTACATGGCAGCCTCGGAGGCAGCACATGAAGCAATCTGGATGAAGGAGTTCATTGCCGACCTAGGAGTTATTCCCAATGCATCGGGGCCGATGACTCTCTTCTGTGACAACACTGGAGCTATTGCCCTTGCCAAGGAGCCCAGGTTTCACAAGAAGACCAGGCACATCAAGCGTCGCTTCAACTCCATTCGTGAAAATGTTCAAAATGGAGACATAGATATTTGTAAAGTGCATACGGATTTGAATGTCGCAGATCCGTTGACTAAACCTCTTCCACGAGCGAAACATGATCAACACCAGAACTCTATGGGTGTACGATTCATCACAATGTAACTAGATTATTGACTCTAGTGCAAGTGGGAGACTGTTGGAAATATGCCCTAGAGGCAATAATAAAATGGTTATTATTATATTTCCTTGTTCATGATAATTGTCTATTGTTCATGCTTTAATTGTGTTATCCGGAAATCGTAATACATGTGTGAATACATAGACCATAACATGTCCCTAGTGAGCCTCTAGTTGACTAGCTCGTTGATCAATAGATGGTTACGGTTTCCTGACCATGGACATTGGATGTCATTGATAACGGGATCACATCATTAGGAGAATGATGTGATGGACAAGACCCAATCCTAAGCATAGCACTAGATCGTGTAGTTCGTTTGCTAAAGCTTTTCTAATGTCAAGTATCATTTCCTTAGACCATGAGATCGTGCAACTCCCGGATACCGTAGGAATGCTTTGGGTGTACCAAACGTCACAACGTAACTGGGTGGCTATAAAGGTGCACTACAGGTATCTCCGAAAGTGTCTGTTGGGTTGGCTCGGATCGAGACTGGGATTTGTCACTCCGTATGACGGAGAGGTATCTCTGGGCCCACTCGGTATTGCATCATCATAATGAGCTCAATGTGACTAAGTAGTTAGTCACGGGATCATGCATTACGGAACGAGTAAAGTGACTTGCCGGTAACGAGATTGAACGAGGTATTGGGATACCGACGATCGAATCTCGGGCAAGTAAAGTACCGATTGACAAAGGGAATTGTATACGGGATTGCTTGAATCCTCGACATCGTGGTTCATCCGATGAGATCATCGTGGAACATGTGGGAGCCAACATGGGTATCCAGATCCCGCTGTTGGTTATTGGCTAGAGAGGTGTCTCGGTCATGTCTGCATGATTCCCGAACCCGTAGGGTCTACACACTTAAGGTTCGATGACGCTAGGGTTATAAGGAAGGTTTGTATGTGATTACCGAATGTTGTTCGGAGTCCCGGATGAGATCCCGGACGTCACGAGGAGTTCCGGAATGGTCCGGAGGTAAAGATTTATATATGGGAAGTCACCATACGGTCACCGGAAATATTCGGGGGTATACCGGTATTGTACCGGGACCACCGGAGGGGTTCCGGGGGTCCACCGGGAGGGTCCACCTGCCCCGGAGGGCCTTATGGGCTGTAGGTGGAAGGGAACCAGCCCTTAGTGGGCTGGGCGCCAACCCCCTAGGGCCCATGCGCCTAGGGTTTGGGGGGAACCCTAAAGGGGGGCGCCCCCCTTGCTTGGGGGGCAAGCTCCCTCCCCCCTTGGCCGCCGCCCCCCCTCTAGATCTCATCTAGAGGGGCCGGCCCCCTTCCCCTTCTCCCTATAAATAGAGGGGTGAGGGGAGGGCTGCAGCACCACATCCAAGGCGCAGCCCCTCCCCTCCCCAACACCTCTCCTCCTCCGCGTGTGCTTGGCGAAGCCCTGCCGGAGAACTATCACTCCACCACCACCACGCCGTCGTGCTGCTGTTGGAGCCTTCTTCCTCAACCTCTCCCTCCTCCTTGCTGGATCAAGGCGTGGGAGACGTCACCGCTCCGTACGTGTGTTGAACGCAGAGGTGCCGTCTGTTCGGCGCTTGGATCATCGGTGATTTGTATCACGACGAGTACGACTCCATCAACCCCGTTCTCTTGAACGCTTCCGCTCGCGATCTACAAGGGTATGTAGATGCACTCCTCCCCTCTCGTTGCTAGTAAACTCCATAGATTGATCTTGGTGATGCGTAGAAAATTTTAATTTCTGCTACGATCCCCAACAGCCCAGTCCCAAACTGCAAACATGAAAAAGAGTTAATCTCTCAAATAATCAAACAAAAACTCCCAATGGAGTCAAAAACTTTACTTTTATCGCTTGGGAACCGCCACTAGCGTGCTTAGCATGGAAGATGTTGATAACTGATGGTCATGAAGTAAATGAGAAGGGTGCATGTCTCAAAATATCATTTATCTCTGTTTTAAAAACTTGAGCTCTGGCACTTCTGCAAATCACTGCTTCCCTCTGTGAAGGGACTATCTATTTACTTTTATGTTGTGTCATCACCTTCTAAAACAAGCACCAGAAACTGAGAGAGCACAGTTGTCATGATTTATGCATTGTGTGTAGCTAATGTTGGGTGCATCATGACTGGATCTTTTCTACCATGAATTACAATGTTTAGTCACTACTTGAACTTTGGAGGTGCTCTGCATTTAATTTTTGCGGTCTCAGAAAGGGCTAGCGACATACCACTATTGTCATTTATATCATGGTTGTTTTGACAACGTGTTGCTGTTTGAGATATCTTATTATTGCTCGCTAGCTGATTATGTCATTGATATGAGTTAATATAATCTTTAACAGTTATTGTCGGCATGGTTAGTTATAATGTTGGCTGAAAACCTGGGTGATGTTTAAGCTTATTTATGCAAACAAGAGCAAAAGAGTTCGTAAAAGTTTTTCTTTTTCACTTTCAGTTTAGCAACTGAATTGCTTAAGGACAAGCAAAGGTTTAAGCTTGGGGGAGTTGATACGTCTCCAACGTATCAACTTTTCCTAACGCTTTTCCTCTTATTTTGGACTCTAATTTGCATGATTTTAATGAAACTAACCCCGGACTGACGCTGTTTTCAGCAGAACTACCATGGTGTTGTTTTTGTGCAAAAATAAAAGTTCTCGGAATGGAATGAAACTTTGCGAGGAATTTTTATTTGATAAATAAGAATTTCTGGAGCCAAGACCTACCGGAGAGGGGCCCCTGGGTGGGCACAACCCACCAGGGCACGCCCCCCTCTCCTGGCGCGCCTAGGTGGGTTGTCCCCACCTGGTGGCCCCGCATACCCTGAAACCGACGCTATAAAATCACATTATTCCAGAAAAAAATCAGGGAGAAAGAATTATCGCATTCCATGAGACGGAGCCGCCGCCGCCTCCTGTTCTTCATCGGGAGGCCAGATCTGGAGTCCGTTTGGGGCTTCGGAGATGGGGATATTCGTTCTTCATCATCATCAACCCTTCTCCATCACCAATTCCATGATGCTCCCCACCGGGAGTGAGTAATTCCTTCGTAGGCTTGCTGGTCGGTGAGGAGTTGGATGAGATTCATCATGTAATCGAGTTAGTTTTGTTAGGGCTTGATCCCTAGTATCCACTGTGTTCTTAGATTGATGTTGCTATGACTTTGCTATGATTAATGCTTGTCACTTTGGGCCCGGGTGCCATGAACTCAGATCTGAACCGTTTATGTTATCATCATTATATCCATGTTTTAGATCCGATCTTGCAAGTTATAGTCACCCACTATGTGTTATGATCCGGCAACCCCGGAGTGACAATAGTCGGGCCCACTCCCGGTGATGACCGTAGTTTGAGGAGTTCATGTATTCACTATGTGTTAATGCTTTGTTCCGGTTCTCTATTAAAAGGAGGCCTTAATATCCCTTAGTTTCCAATATGGACCCCGCTGCCACGGGAGGGTAAGACAAAAGATGTCATTCAAGTTCTTTCTATAAGCACGTATGACTATTTACAGAATACATGCCTACATTATATCGATGAACTGGAGCTAGTGTGGTATCGCCCTAGGTTATAACTGTCTCATGATGAATAGCATCCAACAAGTCACCGATCCAATGCCTAATAATTTATCTTATATTGTTTCTGCTAAGTTACTACTGCTATCATCACTGTTACACTTGCTACAAAATTACTGCTATCACTGTTACTGTTACGTTGCCACTGTTACTATTATCAAAACTATCAAACTACTTTGCTACTGATTACTTGCTGCAGATAATTAATCTCAGGTGTGGTTGAATTGACAAGTCAGCTGCTAATACCTTCAAATATTCCTTGGCTCCTCTTGTGTCGAATCTATAAATTTGGGTTGAATACTCTACCCTCGAAAACTGTTGCGATCCCCTATACTTGTGGGTTATCACAAATCTGCCGGGGATGGCGCCCGGTACCAATCCTGGTGATTACCTGGGCGACGATGTACATTTTGATACAATGGAGGTGGAAGTGTTCAGATACCAGTACGGGATGCCTCTCGTCAAAGATGTAAGTCCTCCTCTAACAACAATGATGCGAAGATTCCATCGATGGTACATGAAAACCTGCAACGAGTTTGGGAAGGATGCTTTGACAATGAGAATTAAAGATGACCATGACTTCATTGGACAAGAACTGATTACTGTTGATTTTGACGAGTTTTTCCAGTTCTACAATCAAAAGGCCCTCGACAAATCACTCGTGGCTTGCTACTGTCTGTAAGTACTACTTTCTGTAATTTAGTCTCTATATATAGCTCAGCTCTTTCATTGCATGTATATATAATTATCCTCACTATATTATGCAGATTGAAGATCGTCGAATGGAGAAAAGCACAAATCTATGACATTGGGTTCATCAACCCAAATGTCATACATGAATGGACGGTTAAACACAATGTCTCAGAAACCGAGGACAACTTGCTACAATCGTTGCTCAAAAATCAAAGCAAAGATAAAATACTTTCCTTGCAACTTCAAGTGAGTGTTACTGTCTTGTGCACATTCGGTTTCCCTTATTACTCGAGGTTATAGTAATGTAACTGGTGAGTTATGCATGTGTGCGCAGGTTCCACTTTATTCTCCTAGAGATTAAGCTTGAGCGGGGAGAAGTAACCGTCTTAGACTCGAGACGAAAAGATCCCCGGGAGTATGCGAACATGACTAAGATGCTCCAGAAGTAAGTTCAATCGATCATTATCGCACCATATCGGCAACTTTGTTCATTTCCTGATATCAAGTAATTATTTTCTTTATCTGGCAGGGTTTGGAAAGAGTTCACCGCAATTTCTCCGGGACTGCCGACCGAGCTGCGATTTAAACACCCGTAAGTAAGTACTACTACCTAGTTCCGCGCATCTCCCATTGATTCTAGCTAGTTTCATCAATACCATTTAGCATGCTTGCTTATCAGTTTAATTGACCTCTATTTCTCGTAAAGTGCTTGTGGCAGGAAGCCGGGAATGATTTCTGTGGATACTACGTTTGCGAGTTCATCTACAACGCGACGGCCTCTAATAAGTGGGGCTACTCTGAAAAACAATATGAAGTGCGTAAGCAAAAATATTCACAATTTTATTTTATTACCATCATTTGTGTTGAGTTTCATGTATTGACCCTCTTCTTCAATTTAGATCTGGCAGATGCGGGATGAACTCCTACCACATGATCACATAAAAGCAATTCAAGAGGAATTGGCGGGATTCTTTCTTGACCACGTCATCAATAAAGCCGGAGAATACCATGTGGCACTTGCCTTCAGGTGTTAAGGATTGTAAGAGATCTTATATTATATATATGTGTGTGTGTGTGTGTGTAGCTAGTAGCGTCGGATAGATATACGAAAACTTGTTGTTCGACCAATCTCTCGGAGAAGGAGGAGGTCGATCACTTCTCTCTGTATATGTTCATGACGATCTTGTGTACTTAATGATTTTCTTCATTTGCTTACTAGCTAGCGTGTCGCGAGTTCTCTCTATACGTATAGTACGTAGCGTCGACCAAGCACGGAGATAAGAGAGGTCAGTTCTCTCTATTAGCTAGCTAACATAATATATGAAACCCCTAAATTAACCCTCCAAAACCCCCACCCCCCCCCCCCTTCAAAATAAATAAAAACCCCAGCTCCTGAGCTGCTGACACATGGATGCTTACCAACCGGGACCAAAGGCCCTCCTGCCTGGGCTCGCCGCAGCGGCCACATGGAGCCCCAACTGTCCCGGTTCGTAAGCGAACCGGGACTAAAGGTATTGGGCTTTAATCCCGACCCTTTAGTCCCGGTTCCAGAACCGGGACAAATGGGCCTTTTTCTACTAGTGTAGTTTCAAAGATCTCGTCGCGAGGAATCCAACGATGAAAACGGTCTAGAATTTAGGGCCAGTTCTTTTGCTAGCTTCTAGAATAAGCTGAAATAAGCTACCCCTACCCAGCTTATTCTAGAAGTCCAACCAAAATTATTTTTTAGAAGCCTAATAGTTAAGACTTGACTAGTAGGCTTCTAAAAAAATTTGGTTCAGCTTCTAGAATAAGCTGGGTAGGGGCAAGCTTATTCTGGAAGCCCAAAAAAACCAACAAAAGAATTGGCCCTTAGTCGCACTGTTAAAGAGATAAAACATTTTGAATAAACGAATGTACGAAAAAAAGGAAAACTCACAGATCACGACAAATGGCGCACATGCAGTGCACCACTTGTCGCAACTGAGGAGATGAGAGTGACCTTTGCAAAGAGTATTAATTAGTTTTTTTTCTAGCTTTGATTCATCAAACCCAAATTCCCTAAAATCTGATGAAAAAAGTTGGCCCATAAACTCATATTTAGGCGAGCAACTTGAATGAATCTGGATTAGGGTTTCTCGTGCCGCTGCCAATTTAGGTCCCCTCGCCGCTGGCTTCCATCTTGGCGCTGAGAGGTGTGGGGACCACAGATCTTCAAGACCTCTATGTTCTTCGTCAACGTCCAGTGATCATCATATTTCCGTGAGAATAAATTTCCTCTCGTTCTTTTGGTAGTGCCATGAGGTTAGAGGGTTTTATGTCCTCGCAGATCCGATTATTCGGATCTGATGAGTTTATGTTGTTGTGTCAAGCTTTTTTTTGTTGGTTTGGTTCTTTGTGGAGTTGAGATATTCCATCGACACCATGGTGAAGATATAGTGATTCGACGGCCTGCACTTTTAGGGGATCATCTCCGGCCCAAATACGTTCATCGATCAAGGTTTCCCATCTTTTTGGATGGGCGACACAAGGCGCTCTCAAAAATCATTATTGGTAATGTTCGTGCAGGTGAAAGAGTGACAACATCGTTGCGTCAGCTCAATTGCAGCCTCTTTACCGAAGTCTTTGGAGTATTTTTTTAGTAGAGATTGATACCGCGAAGAAGGTGTTTTCGAGAGATTTCATTGTAATCCTTAATAGGAGTTATTTTGTATTTCTTTGATATTAGGTTCAAATCAGGGTACAATAAAGTTACAGGTGTTTAAAAAAAACGCTCGGCGAGAGCACGCAAATGAATCAACGGCGTGCGCTGCAGGACAAGAGCCGCCGCGTTGGCCATCTCATCCGAAGCTCAGAAGCATACAGCCCCAACTTGGGCGGTAAACGACGCGGGAGGAGCGGAGGCGAGCAGGCGACGGTGGCGACACAGCGGCACACACGTCGGCTGGCGGCCGCAGAACAAAAAAAGAGCACGCCAAGCTGCAGCAGTAGTACAAGAAAAGGCGAGGCTCGTTGCTCACTTCTCTATTGTGTCTGCATGCCGATAGCCGCTAAGCTCTTCTACTACCAGCGCCGCCGCCCGCCACCGCTTCCGGAGCCCACCGAGCCCCGCGGTCTCGACTCCTCCTCCGCCGCCCGCCGCCGGGTTCACCCCATTCGCTCCGCGCACCACAGGCCGGTGAGATGATCATTTCAATGGCGCCTCTGCGTCTCTGCCTCTGCGTGTTCCCCTTGCGATGCGTGTGCCCGACCCTCTGTCGCGACTCGGCAGTGGGTATGGAGGTTTTGCGGCGAGTTCCTGCGGTAGAAATTTGGAGATGCAGGCATGCAGCGTATACTCCTTTTTGGTATGTGTAATCTAGCTTGTCATAAGCGTGCCTTGTGTTCGATGAAATGCCACACCTGGTTGTTACGGGGTAGCGAGCAGGAGGACTGCAATTAGTTCTGCGTGTGTACAAAGAGACCCCGAACCACCGGTAACCCAAATATTACCTCCGTGGCTCCGTCCCAAATTACTTGTCTTAGATTTGTATAGACATGGATGTATCCGACACTAAAACCTAAGACAAGTAATTCAGGACGGAGGCAGTAGTATAATTGATTGAGGATGGTTTAATAGGCAATGGCTCCTCATGAGTGGACGTTATATGATATTATGAAGGACGAATTAGATTCCTGTCTTTTCAAAATGCAAATCGAGATTCCAAACGGCACATTCTCCTTGAATATTTTGGTTACTGCATAGTTTTCAGACAGAATGATGATCCCTCATCATGATTGGGTTACACAGTTTGATTCTCTAGAACAACCATTTTGGCAAGGGAACATAAGGTATATGCTCGCAAAAGAAAAAGGAGAGGCATAAATCATGTGCGGTGCTCCAAATCAACAATACTCTGAATTGACCACTTAAATTCTATGATTGCATTCAGGGTGACCCTACAAAGGTGTCATTTTACATTTCATACGGTGTTACCTATTTTTTTGTTTCTGTGATAGGGTTAATTTGTTTGGTCAGTCTGTTGGTTAATCCGAAGCTAGTCATGCACTCATGGTGTTAAATTAATGGTGCGAAAGGTGCCAAGGTGTCGTAAAACAATTTCGCAAAAAAAAAAAAGGTGTCGTAAAACAAGAGGTGCTCTTCATGTGTGTGGTGCTGCTTACTACTCCACTTACTGCTATGTGCCTTTCATGGGAAGCTGTTGCTCATGCTCCAATATTTAATGATCAGTGCATCTAGCATATATTTGATGTAACTAGCATTTAGCATGATCATCATAAGATATATTGGCCCTGTGGTGTCATTTTGGATCGCCTATCTTTTGTCAGTACAAGAATAGTAACAAGGGTAAAGTTCAAGTGTACATTTAGTTTAGTTACATTTTCTGATTTTCCGGAGTTTATGTGAGTCTGCTGAGCTGTGAGTATGTAACCTTTAGAATGCAGTGCACTGCAACTAATTGGAAAGATGTGCAGTTTATACTTCTGTGAGGAAAGTTCAGTTATCCTGTAAATGTTCCACAAAAGTTTTATGTTTGACCAGTAAACCCATAGGGGTGCTATGGATTGCAAACAATCATTTGTTGGCACTAAATGCTTCCGTTGCAGACCTTCTAGACATGCTTAGTGATTTTATGATTAGTCAATGTTTTTACATTCTTTCTCTCGCCTTTCTATGTAATTTGGTAAAAACTGCAGGATTAAATGGACATCTCTTTCTACAAATATGCAATATAGAAGTGCAAGAACACTTTCCAGATTAATTTTGTTTCCAGTACCAACTTTTGTGAAATATTGGACATCAGTAAGTATAAACTTCAGTGACTCTGGATTGTGGATTTCTCATCTGTCAATTTGTCTAACACAGGGCTATGAAGTTGTTCGAGGAAACCAGATAGAGCGAAGGGCGTCTAGCGGAAGCATAACGGAACCCACAAGGAACGTGCTCTTCAGCACAAGACACAGCGCCACCGCATCAAATGACCGACTTCCTGATGCGGTTCAGCAAGCCAAGGAGAGGCTTCATCAAAGGCTCCGAAGTGTAGACCTATTTTCAGGGAGAAGGTGCGCACCGGCATTTAACTCACAGTGCTCGCTCATCTTAAACACCGATCTATGCACTTCGATATTTCCTGTTCTGCATTGATCCTCAGTTCCCAGTTGTTGCAGGCAAACATCACCAGCCGTAGGAACCATTTGGGCCGGACCTGATCTTCCTTCTGAATGTGATATCTGCTCATCAGAGGATGGCTGGTTGGCCCACCGGACTATTCGCTTCAACTCCAGCGCCTCCCTGTCAGCCTACAAAGATAAACAGATCACAGCAGAGACGTTCAGCAACGCGGCGGTGGTAGCACCACACGACCTGAGGCCTGTCTCCAAACTAGGACAAGAAGCTCTCCAAGGAACAATCGACGGTGACGACGACGTGGAGTCCTCAGTGGACTGTTCGATATGCCTTGAAGGATGCCATGGTGCATCAGACGGGCTGATTCAGCTGCGCTGCAAGCACATCTTCCATTTGGCCTGCCTGGAGCAGTGGCTGCAGTCCCGCGCCGATTGTCCGTACTGCAGGGCCGGCGTCGTCCTATCCTACCACGGAAAGAGTGACCTGGAGTATTAGCAGGGCGTTGCGGCTTTTGTAAAAGAAAGAACACTCGAGTTGCTACTTGCTGTGTGCTTTTTGAGATGTTTGCTTCAGGATCAAGTTTTGCTGCAGAAGGCTTGAAACAGAGCTGGCCTCGCTGCATCTCCTAAGTCTGTAACTCAGATTCTGCAGTCCTCTGTGCACATGGTTCTGTTCTTTTTAACAGTGTTAGAGGCTGACTCGTCGTTCTAGTCTTCCAGACCAGGCCACGAGCTCACTCGCCCCAATCCTATTTGGTACGCGGCGCACACCCCCTCGTGCTTGCTAGACCAAATAAGCCGCCGGCCCATTTCTTCCTCCACTGTTTCTTTTTCGTTTTCTTTTTTTCATTTTACTTTTTTCCTTTTTTCTTTTTATTTTCATTTTCATGAACGTTTTTTTACAGATTCGTGTTTTTTTAAATTCATGCACTTTTTTCAAATTTGTGGAACTTATTTCTTTCAAATTCGGGAACTTTTTTTGTATTCATGAACGCCTTTTTGTTTTTTCATGAACTTTTTTCAAAACCATGAACTTTTTGTAGCAGTGAATTTTTTGCTTTTTAAGAAAAAATAAGTTTGTGAACTTCTTTCAATTTCATGAACTTTATTTATCGAATTCTTGAACTCCTTTCAAATTACCGTTTGTTTCAAAAATTGAAAAGACGTCGATCAACAGGCCTTACGGTTTGTTGTCAAGGTCAACCTTTCAAGTTTCAACAAACAAATCGAGCGAGCGTTGTTCTTTTTGATAGGCCGGTTCAATTGACCATGCGTGTTGCGCCAACAAGTTGAACTAGCGCTTAAGGCGCCGTACAGGTGAAATCACTAGTTGAGGAGTACTCGTTGCAAAGATCACTCCAACTCTCCATGTTGTGACAAGTGGCGCACATGCAGCGCGCCACTTGTCGCAACCTGGAAGTTTTTCCCTTTTTTCGTAAATCCATTTATTTAAAACGTTTTATCTCTCAAACTATGCGTCCAAATCTCAAACCGCTTTCACCGTTGGATTCCTCGCGTCGAGATCTTCAAAACTAGATCCCATGTTGATAGGTTTTGACGAACTTTTTTTTCACGGAAAAACCGGCAAAAACCGAACCAGGGGCACGGGTTTTTTCACTTTCCGAAAGAGACATGCCCGTGCTTCTCACGAAATCACAACTGTGCCTCTCACGGAAGCAAAACCGTGTCTCTCGCGGAACGAAAAAAAGAAGCGAAAACGCAATTTTTTTCGTTTTCGAGAGGCACGGCCGTGACTCTCGCGAAAACACAACCGTGCCTCTCGCAGAAACAAAACCGTGACTCTCACGGAAAAAAAACAGAAAATGCGTTTTTCCCTTTCCGAGAGGCACGACCATGACTCTCGCGAAAGCACACCCGTGCCTCTCTCGGAAGAAAAACCATGAATCTCACGAAAGGAAAAAAACAGAAAACATATTTTTTTTGTTTCCGAGAGGCACGGCCGTGACTCTCGCGAAAGCACAACCATGCCTCTCGCGGAAGCAAAACCGTGCCTCTCGTGAAAGGGAAAAAAACGTGTTTTTTTGCGCAAATTTTTTTTCGCAAATTTATTTGTGTTGAAAAGCTAAGGAAGACCGGTGAAAAACCAAAACGCCGAAAAAACCTAAAAAACATTTAAATAGCCGAAAACGCGTGCGGAAAAATAAATAAAATAAAATCCGGAGGGAGCACCCAGAGCGCGACATATGGCGAATGGCCGAGAGCGCCAAGTGGCGCTGATCGTTGCGAGACTCCCAAAGGAGCGCTCGTTAACTAGTGGTTCCCCCGTATAGGAGCTATCCCGCTCACTCGAGATCGAGGGGTCACCTGACGAGAGGTCCTATCTGCCGCTCTCTGCGGTAGAATGTCGAGCAAACGCACAGGCTAGCCACAAATGGAAAGTACAGCGCTTGCACATGCGAGGAACGAAAAATACAGCCACACGCTTCAAACAAGTATGGCTAGCAAGTTGAGCTACAGACCGACTCGATTGATAATGCAGGGCAAAAGTCTTAAGAACCAAACTCAACCCACATCCGAACGTTTTAATAAATTTGTACGCAAACCGTTCTTTTGAGAAAAAAAAAGTGAAGGCCGTCCGAAACAGCGAACACTTTTCAAAATTTTGAATAAAAACTCAAATATTTCAAAACATGCAAGCAATTTTTGGAAAACCGGAACATTTTTAAAATACCCCCAGAAATAGAAAGCAAGAACGTTTTTTTGGAAAACCAGAACATTTTTCTAATTTCAAATCAATTTTTTGATACAAGAACATTTCTTAAAACTCCTGAACAAAATTTCAAAACATGAACAATTTTTAAATTTGTGCACATCTTTTAAAACTCCTGAACAAAAGTAAAAACGTGAACATTTTTTGGAATTTTCGAACAACTTTTTAAATGAAAACATTTATTGAAACTCCCAACAAAATTTGAAAACATGAACATTTTTTTGAAATTGGTGAACAAATTTTGAAATGGGAAGATTTTTTAAACTCCCAAACAAAATTTAAAAACGTGATTTTTTTAACTTATGCATATTTTTTGAAAAGTGAACATTTTTTGTAATATGCGATCATTTTATAGAAAATGAAGAATATTTTTCTAATTTGTGGATAAAAATTACTAAAAAACATGTTTTGACATTCTGAACATTTTCCAAAATTTTAAAAAAATTTGAAAATCTGAAAAACAAACAGGAAATAGAAAGGAAGAAAAAAGGAATTGTAAAATGAAATAAAGAAACAGAAAAACAAAGAAAGAAAAAACGAAAAAAATAAAAGAAACAGAAAAGAAAAAAGAAAAAATAAACAGAAGAAACCAGTGTAAACTGGTTCAAGGACCTTCTGGAAGGTTCCCAAAACCGGCAGGAACCTTCCAGAATGTACCCAAAACCGATACTGTAGCGCGTGCGCAATCTCGTAGTTGGCCCGGCCCGTCTTGATCGCTAGGTCGCTCGCCTCTGTGCGAAACGGCGACAACTTGACGCAATGAGCGTCCGGGGAGCCCCTAGTCGGCGCCGCCGTTTGACAATTTGGCGCCTGCACGTTTCTTGATTGGGCCGTTATCGAATCTGGCCCATTACCTGCTGATAAAGGAAAACGTGAAAAAGAATGGTGCGAGAGCTGGGGTTCGAACTACCCACCTCAGGTCTACACGCTAACGCAGCAACCAGCGGACCAGCTCGTCTAGGTGTTCCCTAATAGAAAACAGATCTAGTTATTGTTTAATAAAACGTCTACGGAAATTTAAAAATTAGTTGAAAATTTCAACAGTTTTGAAAAAAGTTCATCATTTTTTAAGAAAAATTCACATAAAATTGCAAAAAAAATTATCGATTTTAAGAAAAGTTCACAATTTTTTTTAAAGAAGTTCATAGATTTTGAAAAAAAGTTCATCTAATTTGAAAAAAGTTCGTCAAAATTGGAAAAAAGTTGATCAATTTGAAAAAATAGTTCATCGAGTTTGACAAATAGTTCATCAATTTTTTAAAAAAAATCACAAATTTAACAGGAAAATTTCATCAATCATGAAAAAAGTTCATCAAATTTTAAGAAATGATCATCGGATTTGGATAAAGGTCATTGAATTTGGAAAAAGTTCATCGAATTTGAAAAACAAGTCATCAAGTTTTTGAAAAAAAGTTCATCGAACCAGGAAGAAGAAAATAGAAAAAAGGAAAAAAGGAAAGGAAAAGTTGAAGTAAGATAAGAAAGGGAAAGATGGAAAATAAGCCAGGAGGTTGTGTGGCTGGGTGGTTGGTGCATTGCGCCTCGAAACAGCGTGTCTCCGGTTCGAGTCCCCAGTCCCTCATTTCTTTTGCGTTTTACGAAACGGAAGAAAAAAAGCTACAGATTGGAACAGATAAATGGGCCAGCCCAGCTAACACCGCCGCAGGCGCCGGTTAGGAAAATTGGCCCTTAACCGGCGCCGAATAGGGTTTGCCGAGCGTCCGTTAGGAAATTCCTCACCTGACTTCCCACGAGTTGGGCCCTTCACAGGTTAAGTTCACTGGGCTTGGGCTCTCTTCACGTATGATGCAAATCAGCTTTTTTTTTTGCGAGATGACGCAAGTCAGCTTTAGGCCCCGCTTGTATGGGTTGTGGCTGCAACGAAACTGGCATTGGTGAGAAGATGGTGTGTTACGGATTTGCGACGTGGCTTAAATACCGCGAGTGTTTTGATGAAATAAATACATTAGGAGTTTTGAGATAGCACATGTGGTACCTCTAGAGTGGTGTAATCACTAAAAGCTAATCGCATGTTTTTTTTTGTAGGGAAAAAAATGGAATTTATATTACTCAAGCATGTCAGCCCTGCAAAGATTTGTATTACTCAAGAATGTCAGCCCTGCAAAGTTCAGGGATGTTTACAGAACCAGAACCGATCCATACCACTGTTCTACCTTCTAATCGCATGCTTTAATGCTAATTGGATGGTAAATGGCTGAGATGGAAGTTAACTAGTACTTGTTGTTATAGATGCTACTGCAAGTAATAGTTTATCAAATGTTCATGAATTTGAATAATTAACTTACTTGAAACTTTTGCTTGTTGAAAATCTTCTAAAAAAGAGTGAATTCAAGCCTCCCCTATTTTTTCTGTTTTAACACTAATTACCGCATAGTTTCATCCATTATACTCCTTTTTAGCAAAATTGATGCCAAATTTTACCCTATTAAATTTTTGATGGTGTTCTGCTCGATGGGTCACATGTCTGTGTTGCGTTCCACCTTCGCCGGTTTCTTCCAAATGAATTTTCTCCACGACAAACTCCGACCATCCCCACCTGATCTTCTCAACTCAAAGTGGAGTTACTTGACTCCAACGAGCTTCTCAGCTCAGCGATCCTCCGGAGCCCTATGAGTTTCTTACTTCGGACGAGCTTCTCAGCTCTGGGCCGATGGTTATCGAGTTATGAAAGGTTCTTAGTTATAGCTCGGCGACACACAAGCCAGGGAAAGAGGAGACCAAGGAGGACGAGGGGCTACATGGGTGAGCACAATGACAAGTTTCGCGCAAATAAACAAAAGAATAGCCGATTACGGGTATAGACATATACCACTTGATTATAAGAGGGGGAACTCGAGAAACTAGCCCGAGGCAGCTTCTCCTCAACACCCAATTTTTGTGAAGGAAAGTGGTCGTGAGCAAACCCGAGAGAACCTACTAGTTCTTTTCGACTTCACTTGCAATTGTTGGGGAACGTAGCAGAAATTCAAAATTTTCTACGCATCACCAAGATCAATCTATGGAGTAATCTAGCAACGAGGGGAAGGGGAGTGCATCTACATACCCTTGTAGATCGCGAGCGGAAGCGTTCAAGAGAACGGGGTTAATGGAGTCGTACTCATCGTGATCCAAATCACCGATGATCCTAGCGCCGAACGGACGGCACCTCCGCGTTCCACACACGTACGGAGCAGCGACGTCTCCTCCTTCTTGATCCAGCAAGGGGGGAGGAGAGGTTAATGGAGATCCAGCAGCACGACGGCGTGGTGGTGGAAGTAGCAGGGATCCCGGTAGGGCTTCGCCAAGCACTAACGGGAGGGAGAGGTGTCACGGGAGGGAGAGGTGTCACGGGAGGGAGAGGGAGGCGCCAGGGGCTTAGGTATTGCTGCCCTCCCTTCCCCCCACTATATATAGGGCCAAGGGAGAGGGGGGGCGCAGCCTTGGCCCTTCCTCCAAGGAAGGGTGCGGCCAGGGAGGAGTCCTTCCCCCCCAAGGCACCTCGGAGGTGCCTTCCCCCTTTAGGACTCTCCATTTATCTTATCTCTTGGCGCATGGGCCTCTTGGGGCTGGTTCCCTTGGCCCATATGGGCCAAGGCGCACCCCCTACAGCCCATGTGGCCCCCCGGGGCTGGTGGACCCCCGGACCCCTTTCGGCACTCCCGGTACAATACCGATAAAGTGCGAAACTTTTCCGGCGACCAAAATAAGACTTCCCATATATAAATCTTTACCTCCGGACCATTCCGGAACTCCTCGTGACGTCCGGGATCTCATCCGGGACTCCGAACAATTTTCGGGTTACCGCATACTAATATCTCTATAACCCTAGCGTCGCCGAACCTTAAGTGTGTAGACCCTACGGGTTCGGGAGACATGCAGACATGACCGAGACACCTCTCTAGCCAATAACCAACAGCGGGATCTGGATACCCATGTTGGCTCCCACATGTTCCACGATGATCTCATCGGATGAACCACGATGTCGAGGATTCAATCAATCCCGTATACAATTCCCTTTGTCCATCGGTATGTTACTTGCCCGAGATTCGATCGTCGGTATCCCGATACCTTGTTCAATCTCATTAGCGGCAAGTCTCTTTACTCGTTCTGTAACACATCATCCCGTGATCAACTCCTTGGTCACATTGTGCACATTATGATGATGTCCTACCGAGTGGGCCCAGAGATACCTCTCCGTTTACACGGAGTGACAAATCCCAGTCTCGATTCGTGCCAACCCAACAGACACTTTCGGAGATACCTGTAGTGCACCTTTATAGCCACCCAGTTACGTTGTGACGTTTGGTACACCCAAAGCATTCCTACGGTATCCGGGAGTTGCACAATCTCATGGTCTAAGGAAATGATACTTGACATTAGAAAAGCTCTGAGCAAACGAACTACACGATCTTGTGCTAGGCTTAGGATTGGGTCTTGTCCATCACATCATTCTCCTAATGATGTGATCCCGTTATCAACGACATCCAATGTCCATGGTCAGGAAACCGTAACCATCTATTGATCAACGAGCTAGTCAACTAGAGGCTTACTAGGGACATGGTGTTGTCTATGTATCCACACATGTATCTGAGTTTCCTATCAATACAATTCTAGCATGGATAATAAACGATTATCATGAACAAGGAAATATAATAATAACCAATTTATTATTGCCTCTAGGGCATATTTCCAACAGCAATAACGTAGGAGCTGGAAAACACTAGCCCTATGTAAAAGCCAAACGAAACAAACAGTCATGTATATTTGACCATTATAGTCTGGCATGGGAATTGTGGAACCTGGGTGCAAATAAACACTTACATCCGGGAACACCAATTTTTTAAGTAATTTGGAGGTAATTTTTCCGCCAAGAAGACCACAGATGTCGTTTCTTCGTGAAACTTCATACCATAATTGTTACAAAAAAACATAATTGTTTGATTTTGTTGCTATTTTTTAGATTTTATTATCCATTCTGACGCATGTGCTTTTGCATTAAAGCATGCATGGGGTATCTTATTTATTGAAGCATTTGGTGTTGCCTGTGTACCCGGTCATTGCTTTAGAAGCAATAAACAAATACAAATTTTTGTTAGGATGTACAAATATTTACCATTGTATAAATTTTAAATTCAACTTTAAAAATACGTATCTAGAAAGAAAAAATAAATAAATCAAGATATGAAAGTAACTAATGCAAACTGGGCCTTCAATTTGGCCCATTTTCTTTATCATCATTGATTTCGGTTTTTTTTCTCATCCTATGTTTTGAATGTGGATCTGTGAATTTGTGGTATGCTAGATTATTTTTACTACTACCTCAACATTTCTTTTTCAGTATTACTCAACATTCAAAAATAAGAATTTTTAAACTGGGTGCATTGGATACTTAAGTATACACGTCAATATAGACATCCTTAAAACTCTATATAGAATATTTTACTGTGCTTCTGTATTAGGGAACAAACGTTCCTTATTTTTTACCACTGAAGTAAGTATACATCAAAAGTTATTTACAAAATATATCATCGGGCTTCTATATTTGGGGAACAAGCATGGAGATGGAGTATCTGCTCGTGATTCAAATGCTTTTATACATACGTACAAATTTTGGTGAAGAGAAAACATTCGTAAATGCTCTAAAAATAACAAACAAAATCGATGCTCCGCTCCAAAAAGACTGTATTTGAAAGACTTCGGAGCAATGGATTTTTTTTTCCAGAGCATTAGGAATGTTGTTTCTTCACAAAAAATTTCAAAATGTAGAAAACCCGTCATTGTTTGTTGCCAAAAGGATTCGTTTTTTAAACAAGTGTTCATTTTTGTTTCGGGAGTTGCAAACAAACTATCATCATCCCTGGCCGGTGTATTTCACTAAAAAAATTGATGGATGTCTGACGAATCGGCACCACCACCAGATTTTGCAGGGCAGTCTGCCACACAACGGAGTTACACAGACAAGAAGCGAAGAGCAGCAGCAGGGCCTGTGCCTGCTGCCACCAGCATTGGATGCTGGCAACATGGCAGGCTACCACGCGCACCACCGTCCATTTCGTAAAGCGGCGACGGGAACCGATGGTCTCTTTCCTCCCCGTCGGCCGGTTCTGTTGCGAAGCTGCTCCGCTGTCGCCCGTCCCCTCCTCTCCTCTCCTCTGCTAATCATTCTCTCGGCGCATGTCAGCCGCCGATCTCTCTCGTCGCTTGGTTAAGCAGCACGCCGGTAGCGAGCGCGTCCATCATCATGCCTCACATCTGCACGTCTCCCATCATGCTAAGAGCAACTCTAGCAGACCCTGCAAAAATACGATCCGCAAAACGCGTTTGCGGTTTGACGAAGATCGCGTTTGCGGGTCAAAAACATGCGCGGCCGAACAGAATCCGTATCTAAACCTGCATAATTTGAAAAAATACTTTTGCGGGAGAAATTGCAAACATACTACATAGTTCATCACATGATCAACAAACTACAAGCATAGCTATACGACATACTATATTAAACTAGTGCAAGCACGCACCTCTGAAACAATCAATCACCCTCAGTTACCCCCTGTTAGGGCTTAACAAAAACAGCAGCTTTTCAGCGACACCTGCTAGCTACTCTAGTTGCCGCCCGTGTACTTCACAGACAGGACTCTGCTCCGCCCAGCCCACACCCCAGTTGCAGTGGGTGTTTCTGCTCTACGGTTGAGCTTTTGCTTCAGCTCCAATTTTCAGGCGCCAGCACCAGTGAATTTTTAGATGAACAAAGCAAATCTCCATTTCTTTTCGAGTAATAATCTCCATTTGTCTGTGCTGGTGTATATATATGACTAGGGTTTCAGAAGCCAACAAATTAGTACTGTAATACATTGAAAATGTACTGGTGTACTCCTATTTACTGGCCTCGCTTGCAAGATTAGCAGCACGCGACGCAGGCACGCAAACAATACAATGATTGCATGTTACTGTTCCAAGTTGTCTGTTAGGAAAGGATTGTTAGAAATAATAACGCGATCGTACTCCTGTAGTCTCCTGCGTGGATGATAACATCTGTGTGGTCCTTAAGAACATATCAAATGGTCCATAAAGCTGCAAAAACGGTAGATCGATATTATCATATAGGTTATCAGCACCGCCTGCGATTGATCGATAGTACAATATTTTCCTCACCTCCGTTTTTGGTAACGTAGGTCCAGTTGAGACGAGCCAGTGATGTGCTACCGTGTGTGTGTGGAGAGGAGGAGGAGGTGCACAAGGAAAGGAACATCAATCATTTGGCCTGCTCTCCTTGCTGCTGCTCATGGCAGTGGTAGCATAGCATGGACAGTGAGTGGCAGTAGGCTTCTCCTGCTTGCTTTGCTAATCCTAGCATAGCAACCTTTTGTGTGTGTATGAACACAGTAGCTGGCTAGGCGCCATTGTCAAAGTTGCTAGCCTAGCTTGCGGCTGTGATGAGGCTGTGGCTGCACTGCTACACATGATAATGGCATCTCTAACTGGCTTTGCTCCATTCCATTCCACACTTAGCAGTACGGGCGACTTCTACCTGTCGATTTGAGGTACCAGAGAGTATGGAATCCAGTGCAATTCCAGCTTAGGTTCATTTGCAGCTTCTCCTTTCGTTTTGGAAAGTTGAAGAACAAACATATCTCCAGAATGCCAGGGCTCAAAACTTGTGCACCAGAGGCTGCACAGACACCCACCGTAGGCAACAGAAGAGCGTCTACGGAACGGACAATAAACAAGTCTGAACCTCCAAACCATACTACTGCTCCTCAAGTGGACTTGAGAATATTACTAAAGACAAGAATTTGACCTTGGAGGATCGGCGTCTGAGTTGCAAGTTCCCAATAGGCGACGCTACTAAAGACAGTGGACTTGAGAATATTACTATCTCTTCACCTCAGACATTGGTCCCTTCTTCCCAGGAAGAACACACAGCCCCAAGAGTAAATATATCACAACTCCTCACAACAAGAAAGAAAGGAGTGCTCATTAATGCCAAGGGAAAGGTGGCAGCAGCACGGTGAGTGAAGCCTCGGTCTTCACTCTTCAGGGATGGAGCACACCGAAAGAAAAATAAAGGCTCACAAAGCTCATCAGTGCTGCTCAGGAGTACAGATTATAAAAGGGGTAAATCACCCTGTGTCATCAGGGTAACACGCTTTGACAGCGGCACCTGGGCCAGGGGTGGAATGGAAGGAGCACATGGGGGCCATGCTAATCATGGCAGTAAATGAATCATCACTACCCCCTCCAACACACTGACAGGCCAAAGTAAAATGCAAGCGGCCCAAAAAGGCACATTGATGCCACATTGCTGCCGTTCAACATCTCCAGGAAAAGCTGAAATCATTCCCGGGGGTGCGCTGTGGTGTGCAAAACAGGGACATCACAAGACGCTTCACTCATTAGATGTTTTGGATTACAAAGGAAACAAACAAGCTTCTGTTAATGAGTACAACAACCTTCATCTCAGGAAAAATAACAGAGATGCGAAGGAAGAACTATGGAAAAACCTACTAGAGGTACTAACAGCCGTTCAGAAGAGGTTACGCTTCTCTGACATGGTTAGCTTCACCAGGAACCATCACCAAGCACAGCAAACTGAACTGAGCAGCCAATTTGGATGTAATGCCACTGATCAATTAGTATTTGCTAAAGGGGAGCAAACAGCGCCACCACGATGACCTTTCTCAGGTAGAGTAGTTGGAATGGGGAACGCACCAAGTCTTCCACATGATACTGACAAAAAAGCCTGAAATAGCAAACAAGGTTACCTACTACCGCTCCCCCTTGAAGAGATTAGAAACGATTCTTCACACCATGTGAATGCCTCATGCTGCTTCCTTCCTGTACACAGAGGTCATTTGGAATTTCCAAAATCGAAATCCCCCGTCGACCTGTTTCTCTCCTACACTACTCATCAGTCAGTTGCAATGAAACGAAGCAAGTACCAATGGCCTGAAAATCAATTTCGATTTTCAGGTATGCGTTCCCCTCCATGCTAGCTCGCCACCATCCGTCTTCTCCAGCGCAGCAACTTTGGCACGGTGACCAGGGGGAGGACCAAACTTGTTCTTCTCACCACCATGAGGGAGCTCGACAGTCTCACTTACAGATCCAGACTTGATATCGGTGGGTGGGATGAAGCAATCCATGGACAGGCCAGGTACATTGAACGCAACCTCCTCGATGCTCCACGCCTCCTCCATCCGAGTCTTGGTGTGGCTCATGGCCACCTCGCCGAAGCGGAACAGGGTCACGGCCGAGCGCCCGGAGTGCGCAATCATGATGCCATCCACCGGCCGGTAGTCCTCGATGAATGAGTTGATGGTGGTCTCCCAGTAGACCGCATCCCCACCGGTTGTTGACTGAATCCGCGTCAGGTGTGAGTCCTCGATGTGGACGAGGAGGCCGGTCCTCTGGCTGAAGTACCCGAACATGACATGCCTGATGATCTCTGCGAGGCCCTCGGTGCGTGCCTTGAGGGTCTCCGGGTCAGTGCACAGCTTCAGGATGAAGCAATCCTCCCCGTTCACCTTCCTCTCCCCGATGCACCGTGCGCCGGCAAACATGCTTGCTGCAGTCAGTGGATCCAAGCCCTATAGAAAGACATTGATCGAAACATTTGAGTAAAAGTGCCAAGATGTTTCCATGGCTGTATGGGCACATACAATGGCATATACTAGGCGTGGGCTGGGCAGTGCAATTATACCTGCAGAGCACGGCGGAGGGGGCGGACCGGGCCTTTGGCGGAATGGGAGCCGAGCCACGGGGTGTGGCGCCACACAAGCTTGCCATTGCAGCCGGCATGCACCTTGCTCCCACCGACAGCCAGCTCGATGTACCACTTCTCAGGAGCCATCTGCCACAGCACGAAGCGGCCCGGCTCGGCGCAGCGAGCCGCATTGCGGTTCTTGACCAGGCGGCCGGCGTTCTCAAACTCAGTGGCCACCATGCGCACCTTGCCCATGGCGTAGGAGTTGCGCACGGAGGCGAGGAGCTTGTGCCCACCGGAGGCCGCCAGGTACTGCTGCAGAATGTACTGCGCCGACGAGGTCTCCTGTGTAAACAAAAAGCTCGTAACAGTAAATAACCATGTTTACTACTGGACATATATGATTTTCTCCCTGAATCAAACAGCTTGGTGACGAAATTTCGCACATCTTTATCGTAAGGAACAAACAGCATCGCTAGACAACAAATGCAGCAGACATCAGTGAAGAAGATAAGGAGCATTTTTTTACAGCACTGTAATTACGAGTAAATACTACGTTTTTACAGTATGCAGGACCATGAATTGAAGAATTAGCAGAGCGCAGACGCAGACATTTGAGAAGAGATTTGACTGGAGCATTTCGTCGAACACGCGACGCGGCTCGACCAAATCTAGAGCTAGGAAAGGCGGGAAAGACACCAAGACGGCGGCATGAAGAAGAAGAGGAAGGAGAAGAAGCGCTTACGATGGGGGTGTCCTTAATGCTGAGGTGCGGGAGCGGCTCGGCGGCGCAGACGTGCACGGGCGCGAGCGGCGCGCCCATGACGCCGAGGAGGAGGCGGAGGTCGTTGCGGGCGGCGCCGGCGCCGGCCGCCGCGGCGGCGACGGAGGACGGCGTGCGCGCGAGCTGGCCGCGCACCCAGCGGCCCCAGCCCTCCCTCCTGGCGCCGGCGCCGACGCCGTCGCCGGACTCCGGATCGGGCCCCTCCATGAGCGGCGCCAGCATCTCTCCACCCCCCACCGGGCCGGAGAACCTGAGCGCGGCGGCGTCGAGGTCGGCCGACTCGGACCTCCGGCGCGCCCTCGCCGGCGACAGCCCGCGCGCCACCTCCTGCTTGAGCGCCGCGAAGAAGCCCTGCGTCCTCTCCATGGACAGTGAGCGTGGGCTGTGGTCTGCTGTGTGTGCTGCTGCTGCCGGGGGTGTGTGCGTGGTGGTTTGCGAATTTATACGGAGGTGTGGGGCCGGCTGGCAGGGGAAATGGTGGGGCCCGCTGGCAGGGGACGGAATGCAAGCTGGACCGACCGGTCCGTGCCCCCGGCCGGGCCACGGTGGCGGTGAGTCGTGACGCTCCGGCGCCGGCGGCTCCGGCCCGGTTCACATTTAGTAGTGGCGTGACGACCGGACGGGCATACATACGGCCATACGGGGACGGATGGGCGCTGCGTGCGTGCTCCTCGCCGGCCGCCCGCCGAGCTCAGTTAAAGCGGCGTCAGTTTCTGACTTTCTGTTCGTTTGTTTGCTGCTCTTCCGTTCCGTGCGCGGTGCGGATCCGTCCGGAGCTGCATCGCTGTGGCGACGGACGGACGACGGCGTCCATGTCACTCGGCTTGTCGCCCTTCGTGTTCTCGCTTTGGACGCTTGCGGGTCGAGTCTGTTTCAGTTTCGGAGGAGCTCGTGAGCCACAGCTGTGCGGACGTTGGAGGCATCTACCTATGCTATGCCGTGCAATGTGCGTGCTGGCCAACAGAGACGGTGGAGGAAGCGGTCCGGGCACGCTCTCGACCGCTTCTTGGGAGAAACATGCCTGAATCCATCATATATTGGGAGATGCCAATGCTAGGCCAACTCCAGCGCATGACCCCAAACGGACGTCTATTTGGCCAGAATTCTGTCTGTTTGGGAAGGACAATGAGATCGTGTCCGGGCCATTTCTACAATGCGGTGGCCGTGCGCCCAACGCGCGGACGCATTCCAGCCGCATCTTATCCGCCTCCTTTTTCAAACGCCAATTTTTGAATAAACCACGCCCTAGTTCATGCCAGCGGCTCTAATTCATGCCGGAAACACAGCCCACCTACATGTCCACGCCAACAACACAGCCAGTGGCCGGCAACATAGCCAACCTACAAAATGAATAGTTTTGTCGCCGGCAACACAGCCAGCCCCCAAAATGAATAGGTTTATCGCCGGCACACAGCCAGCGGCCGGCACCCAGCCTCCAAAAATAACGGCCACGGCCGAACAGACCACCTAGTTCAGGCCGTCGGCATCGAACATCTCCTTCTGCCTGGCCTCGAACCAGCTCCTCGTCTTCTCGCTCATCTTGGTCAAGTCCACGCTCATGATCGCTAGGCCACCTCATTTGCTTTGGTTGCGGCATTGGTGGCCTCGATGTCGAACTGCCTCTGCCTGGTCGTGACATTGGTGGCCTCGATGTCGAGCTGCCTTTGCCGAGACGCCTCCTCCATGTCGATCTTCCTCTTCTTGGCTGCCTCCTCCATCTCAAGCTTCTTCCTTTGAAGCTCTAGGTATTGCTTCATTTGCTCGTCCTTACTTTGTCGATTTTTCTCGTCCCTCACATCCTTTTGAGACATCATACCGTGCAAAGTCTCATGCAAGGCCATGGGTGACGCATCATGTATGTCGTCAATCTTGGAGTTGGTCTTGCCCCTCAGCCTCTTCAACGCCTCACCATCTCCACCTCCGGCCAACGCGGCCGTCTTCTTGCCTCTCTTTCTTTGAAGCTCACGGTATTAATCTTTGAACTTAGGACAATCGTTGATGAGCGTCCAACAATGCGTAAGAGTGAATGACTTGTCATTGTGCCGGGCCTTAAATGCTTCCAAATATTGAAATGCCTACACCACACGATCAACAACAATTGAACATGCAAACATATAGAAGGCCGAAGTCTCATGGCCGTAGCAACGAAAGATAAGAGAGCATACCATGTCCCCAATGCCGAGACCACTCACGGGACGTGCTTCAACGCTCTCAAGTGCGGCACAATACTTGTTGCATTCTTGTTGGATGAATAACCACCTCTTTTGAATCGAGGTGATGCGACGGTCGCTCGCAAATTGGTCGGGCGCAAACAACTTTCTTTCATGGAATGTTTTGTGAACTCTTGTCCAAAAAACAAGTCCCTTTTGTTGCGCACCGGTCCTCGGATCTTGTCCAACCTCCATCCAACTTTGGCAAATCAACTTGTCCTCCTCTTGTGAGTATGATCTCATATGAATGCTCTTCTTCCTCTTTTGTGCTTCCGCTCTTTGGGTGAGCTCGTCGATAAACAATGGCTCGCCCCCAATATCAAGGCCTTCCTCTTCTTCATCACCATCACCTTCGCAATAGATGTCATCATCTTCATGCCACGAGTCAGCATGGTCGTAGTCAGCATGGTCGTGGGCCTCATTGTCTTCATCGGCAACGTACTGGGCAGGGCCATCCTGACTTTGGGTCTCGTCAGGATCGTAGGCGCCACCATGCCCACCTTCGTAGATGACATTCTCCGTGAACTGGTTGTAGAAGGGGTCGTTGACCGTTGGCGTTGGAGTTGGCATTTCGTCGAACAGGACGCGGGGCGACGGTATGGTGCCTGTAGACGGCGGTCGTGCTTGCTCTCTTTGCATCTCGACGGCCGGCCGGCCGCCGCTGCTGGACCCCGACGTGACGTTAAGGTCGGTGACGGCCGAGGGGCGCGGGGTGGACGGCGCGATCACGCCAACGTTCGGCGACCCCGAAAAACGGGTCTGGCCTTCGTGCTTTGGCGGAGGAAAACCGGGCGACAAAGGCGTCGTCCGCGACGTCGGCAAGGGGCAGTGCGCAGGCCTGGCGACCGACGTGTCTGTGCTCGCCGGGTCGACGGGCGTTGCAGAGAAACCCGTCGGACGGCAAATCCCAAGCATGAGGAGGGTGTGCGCTTTGTTGACGATGTCCTCCTTCTCGTTGACCTCGGCCTTGCACCGCGCGGCCTCCAACGCATCGTGCTCGGCGGCGAACTTGGCCGCCGCGTTCTTGCCCTTGACGACCACCCTCCGGTTCCTCCTCTTCACCGATTCCGCGTCCATCTTTGTGAGCTCCGCCGGCGTGCATTCCGACTGCGGCTTTCTCGGACCCTTGGCCGCCTTCTTCTTCACCTTTCTGGGTGGGTCGACGGCCGGACCGCCGGAATTCGGCGGGGCGTCGGGCATGGACGGGGAGGGTGGTGGACAGGACGTGGGAGGGTTTGGGGGGAAATGGCGTGAAATGGGGCGTGGGGGTGTTGCTTTGTGCCACCGACGGGCGGGCCATAGGAGGACAAGCGCGCGCGTCCCGCCCGTCCACGCGCTGTCCGTTTCACCCCAAAAGCGGCCCAAACTTGGGCCGGAGATGGGTTGAAAGCGGACATAAAAGGGACAAAAGTCCGTTTGCGCCCGCACGCTGGGCCGTCTGGTTTATCCGTTATGCCGTAAACGGACACACCCGGACAGGATGGGCTCGCGTGCTGGAGTTGGCATTAGAGATTTTGCTTGTGGTTCCATACATAAGATAGCAGAGCGAGTGGGGTGTTCCGAGGCAGGCTCGTGGTTAACTGAAAATATATTTTTTTGCTGTTTAAATTAGTCGCTTTTGTTGTTGTTGGTGGTGAGGGTGGATGGTAATCGCACGAATGATGATGTAGGGTCATACGTATAGCAGGGTCGCAATCTTGGATCTACTCTACTCGGCTTAGGTTAGGTGGGAGTGGACAAGGAGACGACCCCGTCGCAAAAGACGAGCAGTATTACGCCCTGATTTGACTGCTCTGTTTCGTCTCACTTGTTCACATTCACAATGCATATTTTACACTTGCTACCCGGCATAGGACAGTGTTCCTTCAGTAAACAACCAGTACTGTATTAGCTTAATGGTTGACGGTAAGTTAACTAGGGTAGTAATAATCTGCAGCTATGTATGTATGTACCCAAGGCATTCACTCATGACAGATGGACAGTCCCTCTCAGCTAACCATGTGAGCAGTAGACAGCCATGTATACGCATGCAGGTTTTGGTCTCCCTCGCACATTAACTGATGAAAACAACTGCCCCTAGACCTGTCGCCTGTGGATGGTATTTATTTTGTTGTTTAATACTCATGTACGAAGGTAGTACTCCAGGATTAGACTAGTCTGCATGCATGGAGCTGAGCATAATTAGGGCAGCATGCATGGCGACGCCACCCACATCCCACAGCATGCACCACCGCAAAGTGCAAACAACCAAACAGGCCGGACCAAATCATGCTGATGGCTATGCCTACGCACCACTAATAAGCAAGCAAGCAAGCGCGGCCTACGTAAGGTAGTAATGATAATCAATTAGTAGTAGAGTAGTAAGCAATGAGCCAATACTATCATTGCTCCCTCTCTCTTTCGATCGTGCAGCACCAACCGCATTGGCTCTGCTTCATTTTTTCCTTTCCATTTTCCCACTTGGAGGATGGAGACTTGACAGGCCGGTGCATCCATCCATACGTACACATTAATTCGTGCATATCTCCTAGTATGCGGCAGCATCTTATCCTATTATATATGAATATATTGTATGATATAATATGCTGAATTAACTGACGCCTGGATGGATGTGGCTTTATTGCGACGTCTGCGTTCAATATTTAGCATATCCATTGATTTGATCCCTCCATGCACGACCAAGAGAGAGAGAGAGAGAGAGGTCTGCGTCCCTTGGCGGTCCCATTCGTTTTTGTATTATTTTCTGTCAGAAAAAATTCACGACATAAATTCTTGACAAGCTTTTGCGTATGTATTGGGTCGTCCATTATTTTCTACTGATTTTGCATATATATTTAATTAATAGTTGCCAGTACGAGTACCCGTCATGACATATATATATATATATATATATATATATATATATATATATATGGGTTAATTATCCTTTTGCCCTCAGTGGTGTCCATGTACTCAGTTTTGCCCTCAGATGCGAATTGTGCTCAGTTTTGCCCCTAGTCCGTGCGCACCAACTCGTTCCGTGAACTCTGCCGTCTCCGTCAGGTCAAACTTTTGACTCGGCCCTTACAGGTGGGACCCGGCGGCAGAGACGGCCAATTCTATTCAGACCGTTGCACGCGTGGCTTGTGGGACCCAGCAGAGAGCCGTTGAGCAGAGAGCCGTTGCGGGTGTGCTATATAAGCGGGCGACAGCGGCGGTGACCACGGCGACAGAGAGCACGGCGGTGACCACGGCGAGAGAGAGAGAGAGAGAGAGCACGACGGTGGGAAGCTAGCTGTGGAGGGCGCGGCGGCGTTGAGATCCCCTTCGGCTCCGAGCTCCATGTCTTCCTCAAGCTCCCGCGCCACCTCGCGGATGCAGAGCCGGGCGCGTGTGGACATGCCTGTCTTCGTCTGTCCGCGGTGCCGGGGAGGGTTTCTCACACACCGAGGAACCATAATTGTCCGTTCTACGTGTGCAGCGAGAATGGGGTAAGAATCGGGGCAATTGCACCATTTTCGTGGTCGGGATCTTTGAGCAATGGGTTGATCTGTTTGGTGTTCATGCAGGTGACATGCTTCTTTCTTTGGGTCGATGCTCTGGCCAAGACTCTGATAAATGAACTGCAAGAAGAGCATGAAGAATGGTTGCACATGCTGCCACGAACGGCAGTGGCCGCAGCACGAGCTCCGGAAGAAGAGATGGAGGGCGAAGCACGCACTGACAGAGAGCTAGCTGTTGAGCTTAGGATGTTGAAGAAGAAGGTTAGGAAGCTTGAAGATCAAGCACAAATACCAATACCCATTTGCAATTACTTTTGGGCATTTGTAGGTACGGTAATCGCACTGGTTGTAATGTTGAAAATGTATGGAAAGGCATGAATTATGGAGGAAATTGTAAGCTTGAAATTGTATGAGAAATTCACCTAGTTTAAATGTTGGTCAAAGTTGTTTAAATGTTGAAAAAAAGAGAAGAAGTGACCAACATTTAAATATGTTGAAAAAAAAGAGAAGAAATGAGGAATTCAGAAACTTTTGATCAATGAAATGCAGCTCTCTGCTTTGCCTTTCTGTCAAAAAAAAGGTTCCTCTGTGGGCCAAATTCAGAGCGTAGAGCCAAGTGCAGGCTAGACTAATGGGCCAACTGCATCCAATTAGGCCCATTTGGGAGTTCTCTTGCGTGTTTTTCTGTTTTCTGTTCTGATTTAATTTAGGCAGTAAATCATAATACTGAAACTTTTTGTGGAAGCTAATTGAATTATTCCAGAGCCAAACAATTAAGTTTAGAATTTTTTTGGAGCTGTTAAATATTTAATAGCAATTTAATTACTCCAATTCAAATACACCGTGATTTAAATCAAAGACCAAAATGTCATGGAAAATGTGCCTCAGCTCTGGTAGAGGTTTACACCTGGTGCCAAAATAAATGAACATTTTTTAAGGGCATTACATTGAGAAAAAAATAATTTGTCTAAAAAAATGAAGGGTGGAAAATGCACAAAAAATTGGTGCAGTTGGGGACTCAAACCCAAGACCGCGTGGGTTTGTGGCGTTTAGGGCTGCTTTGGTAACCGCTAGGACAGATGGAAAGACTTTGACATGGGTAGGGAAGGAAGGTATACATAGTGAGACCGTGAATGTTTGCACACGCGTGAGAGTGGTTTTCCTTTGTTTTGCACAGAAATTTTGGAGGTTTGGAAACGTATGTTTGCACTGCCACATGATTTTAGTTAGAGTGGCACTTGGTTTATGATTTGAAGGGAGTAAATTTGCATGTTAGTTCATGACTTGGTTTTTTTTAAATGAAGAGAGGGCTTCTCACCCCCTCCGATTTTCATTAATGAAAACCACAAGTTCTCGAACATCATGACTTGTTTTAGGGAAGAAATGATATGCTTGGGCACGGACATTTTTTAACACACATAATAACTTAGATAAGATGCAACACAGCATACCCTTACATTAGGCAATAATAACTTGGACCCATAAGTTCACGGACACGACACGGCACGCATGACATAGAAAAGCAACAAATTAAAACGATAAAACTAAAACATGACGAGCTTGACTCCGGGCTTGAACATCTTCATCTTGACCACCTTCTTCCACCTTGGCCGCACGCCCCTTCAACACCTTCTTCAACTTCACACCTCCTCCTCCTCGTCATAGGGAAGGGAGTGCATCTTGCCTGGAGTGGGGAAGATGCTCTCGTAGTTGGTGTAGATGTTGTACACCGTGAAGAAGATGGCCTCGCAGCCGCACCAAAAGACTTGGCCGAGGAGCTCGCGCGCATGAAATGGGTTGGTCAAGGTGACCGTGAGCAGTAGGAGGATGCTGCCACGGTCACGAACCTCGTTGAGGGTGAACATCCTAGGCGAGCCCCGTGGGAGGTGGGCATAGCCGGCTCCGAGGAAGGCGCGGGTGAGTTCGACGGAACCCCTCCACCTTGAAATCGCCCACACACGGAGCTCCCTCTCCACGAGCACGCCCGGTGGGTAGCGCAGCTCCGGCATGACAAGCGGACGATTGAAGGTTGGCTCGTTGAACTGCATCTTTACTTGGTCGCCTGGAGAGGGCTCGGTCGCTTGGGTGTTTGAAGTTGGAGAGAATGGATGGGATCCGGCTTGTGGGTGGGAGAGGAAGAGAGGCACCCCATTTATAGGCCTGTGGGTGGGAGAGGAAGAGAGAAGGGATGAGAACGGTGCGTGTGTGAATCCGGACGCGTGTGTGTATCCGTTACGTTTTGGACCCTTAAATTTTTGCACAAAAACGATGCATGGGGCGCGTGCGTGCATCTGAATCACTACATAGCGAAGCTCTTTGACCGGGCCCGCGCATCTGATTCGCTGCCATAATCTGAACCACTGCTGTAATAGCCTAACTCTGAATCAATACGTGCATGGCCACCTAGCTCGCCTTGCTCGCCTCGCTCACAAGCATGCACGTCCGCCTCCCGCGCATGCAAACCCACGTCACCACCCTTCCCATGCATGCAGGCCTGGAAAGGCTGAGACGGGCTATTAACATCGGTCTCAGGCCCAGACAACGTGACGGCCCAACGGTCCATCCAGCGCCCGGTACTTGTTGAGAAAAAACAATCTCCCAGCCAATCAGATTGCATCTTGCGGATTGATGACCCACAAGTATAGGGGATCTATTGTAGTCCTTTCGATAAGTAAGAGTGTCGAACCCAACGAGGAGCAGAAGGAAATGATAAGCGGTTTTCAGGAAGGTATTTTCTGCAAGCACTGAAATTATAGGTAACAGATAGTTTTGTGATAAGGTAATTTGTAACGAGAAACAAGTAACAAAAGTAAATAAAGTGCAGCAAGGTGGCCCAATCCTTTTTGTAGCAAAGGACAAGCCTGGACAAACTCTTAAATAGAGAAAAGCGCTCCCGAGGACACATGGGAATTATCGTCAAGCTAGTTTTCATCACGTTCATATGATTCACGTTCGGTACTTTGATAATTTGATATGTGGGTGGACCGGTGCTTAGGTGCTGTCCTTACTTGGACAAGCATCCCACTTATGATTAACTCCTATTGCAAGCATCCGCAACTACAAAAGAAGTATTAAGGTAAACCTAACCATAGCATGAAACATATGGATCCAAATCAGCCCCTTATGAAGCAACGCATAAACTAGGGTTTAAGCTTCTGTCACTCTAGCAACCCATCATCTACTTATTACTTCCCAATGCCTTCCTCTAGGCCCAAATAATGGTGAAGTGTCATGTAGTCGACGTTCACATAACACCACTAGAGGAGAGACAACATACATCTCATCAAAATATCGAACGAATACCAAATTCACATGACTACTAATAGCAAGACTTTTCCCATGTCCTCAGGAACAAACGTAACTACTCACAAAGCATATTCATGTTCATAATAAAATGAGTATTATTATGCATATAGGATCTGAACATATGATCTTCCACCAAATAAACCAACTAGCATCAACTACAAGGAGTAATCAACACTACTAGCAACCTACAAGTACCAATCTCAGACTTAGAGACAAGAATTGGATACAAGAGATGAACTAGGGTTTGAGAGGAGATATTGCTGGTGAAGATGTCGATGGATATTGGCCCCCTCCCGATGAGAGGAGCGTTGGTGATGACGATGGCGATGATTTCCCCCTCCCGGAGGGAAGTGTCCCCGGCAGAACAGCTCCGCTAGAGCCCTAGATTGGTTCCGCCAAGGTTCCGCCTCGTGGCGGCGGAGTCTCGTCCCGAAAGCTTGCTTACGATTTTTTGCTCGGACGAAAGACTTCATATAGCAGAAGATGGGCACCGGAGGGCCACCAGGGGGCCCACGAGGCAGGGGGCGTGCCCAGGGGGGTAGGGCGCGCCCCCATCCTCGTGGCCAGGGTGTGGGCCCCCTCTGGTATTTTCTTCGCTCAGTATTTTTTATTATTTCCAAAAATAACTTCCGTGGAGTTTCAGGACTTTTGGAGTTGTGCAGAATAGGTCTCTAATATTTGCTCCTTTTCCAGCCCAGAATTCCAGCTGCCGGCATTCTCCCTCTTTATGTAACCCTTGTAAAATAAGAGAGAATAGGCATAAGTATTGTGACATAATGTGTAATAACAACCCATAATGCGGTAATTATCGATATAAAAGCATGATGCAAAATGGACGTATCAACTCCCCCAAGCTTAGACCTCGCTTGTCCTCAAGCGGAAGCCGATAACGATAAATTTGTCCACATGTTTAGAGATAGAGGTGTTGATAAAATAAAATACGGACATGAGGGTATCATGATCATTCTTATAACAACAACATATATGGATATTTTCATATTATTTCTTATGCTCAAGTAATAATCTATTCACAATGTCAAGTATGAATCAGAAACTTCACTGAAAACTAACAAACTATAATCTCAGTCATTGAAGCAATTGCAATTTATCATAACATCGGAAATAGTCTATGTAAGAGCTTTTCAGCAAGTTCACATACTCAACTATCATTTAGTCTTTCACAATTGCTAACACTCACACAATACTTATGGTTACGGAGTTTTAATCGGACAGAGAGAAAGATAGGGGCTTATAGTTTCGCCTCCCAACCTTTTACCTCGAGGGTAATGTCAACAATAATAACTCATGCTAACTTACATCCAATTGGATATATATATATATATATATATATATATATATATATATATATATATCAGGATCTTTCCAACACAATGTGCTTGCCAAAGGATAAAATGTAAAAAAGGAAAGGTGAAGATCACCATGACTCTTGCATAAGGTAGAAGATAAATGTAAAAGATAGGCCCTTCGCAGAGGGAAGCAGAGGTTGTCATGCACTTTCAGGGCTGGATGCACAAAATCTTAATGCGAAAGAACGTCACTTTATATTACCACTTGTGATATGGACCTTTATTATGCAGTCTGTCGCTTTTATTTCTTCCACATCACAAGATCGTATAAAGCTTATTTCCTCCACACTAATCAAGCATACATATTTAGAGGGCAATTTTTATTGCTTGCACCGATGACAACTTACTTGAAGGACCTTACTCAATCCATAGGTAGATATGGTGGACTCTCATGGCAAAACTGGGTTTAAGTGTATTTGGAAGCACAAGTAGTATTTCTACTTGGTGCAAAGAATTGTCTAGCATGAGGGAGAAAGGCAAGCTCAACATGTTGGATGATCCATGCCAATATACTTTATCTCAGATATAAGAAAACATAACCCATTACGTGGTCTTCCTTGTCCAATATTAACTCTTTAGCATGTCATATTTTAATGAGTGCTCACAATCATAAAAGATGTCCAAGATAGTATATTTATATGTGAAACCTCTCATTCTTTATTACTTCCTATTAATTGCAACGATGACCAAAGCTATGTTTGTCAACTCTCAACAACTTTTAATCATCATACTCCTTATATGTGAATTCATTACTCTCCATAAGATCAATATGATCTCTTTATTTCTTTTTATTCTTTCTTTTTCTTTTATTCCCTCAGGATCATAGCAAGATAATCAAGCCCTTGACTCAACACTAACCTTTATTATATATAGCTCACGGACTCGATTACATAAAGGGATCATAAAGCAAAACTCAAAACTAGATCATACCAAAACTTTATTCTACTAGATCAAGATAATACTAAGAGGATCAAACTAAGAAAAACGGTAAAGATAGGAGTGTGATGGTGATACGATACCGGGGCACCTCCCCCAAGCTTGGCAGTTGCCAAGGGGAGTGCCCATACCCATATGATTATATCTCCTTTGCTGGTGAAGAAGATGGTGGAGTTGTTGATGATGTGGGCTTGTCGTCTATCTTCCAAGGCATAGGCTCACCATCATAGAAGGATGATCGAGTCTCCGGGATCCTCAAATCTGCAGCCAAACTCATCCTCTTGAATCTATATATATATATATATATATATATATATATATATTCATACTCACAGTTTTGGTTTTGCAGGTCATAGATTTGGGCTTGGAGGTGCTCGATCTTCTCGTGAAGCTTGAAGATGGTCTCCCCAATGTTCTTGGCATCCAGCTTGTGGTTGTTGGTGAACTCCGCGATCATCATGTGGTTGGCGTTGAGTCCACCATCCCCTGGCACTTGAAAACTTGTTGCTCCATTGCTTCGAGCCTCGTCTCCACGCTTCCGGTCCTCCTTGGTCCCTCAACATCGCGGATGTGCAGCAACCCATCACACATCTCAATGGTTTGAGGGTGTTGCAGCACCTCCGCGAGGTAAGGGTTGATGACCTTCTCGAAGAACTTGTCCTTGGGGGCGCTTGGAGACGTCATGTTGATCTAGGTCTATCAGAAAAACAGCTCGAAACAAAAACAGAGGATACTTGCGTGATACGGTGGTTAAAACCTTCGAGAGATTATATAATGATTTTTTACCGGCCAAAATACGTATCGTGCAAGAAAACGGAGTCCGGAGAGCGCACGAGGTGCCCACGAGGTAGGGGGGCGTGCCCTCCACCCTCGTGGAGGCCTCGTGTCCTTCCCGGACTACTTCTTATTTTCCTATTTTTCTAAATATTCCAAAACGGAGAAAATTTGCCATTAGAACTGTTTTGGAGTCGGTTTACTTACCGTACCACATACCTATTCCTTTTCGGAGTCTGAAACGTTCTGGAAAGTGTCCCTTATGTATTCCTCCGGTGTTACGGTTTTAATAATATTGGTTTCAACATTTATGGGATTACCTGAGATATAATGTCTGATTCTTTGACCGTTCACCACCTTTGGATTTGTGCCTTCAAAGTTGTTGATTTTTATGGCACCGGAACGATAGACCTCCTCGATAACGTAAGGACCTTGCCATTTAGAGAGAAGTTTTCCTGCAAAAAATCTTAAACGAGAGTTGTATAGCAACACATAATCACCTACATTAAACTCACGCTTTTGTATCCTTTTGTCATGCCATCTTTTAACTTTTCTTTAAACAACTTGGCATTCTCATAGGCTTGGGTTCTCCATTCGTCAAGTGAGCTAATGTCAAATAACCTCTTCTCACCGGCAAGTTTGAAATCATAGTTGAGCTCTTTAATGGCCCAATATGCCTTATGTTCTAGTTCGAGAGGTAAGTGACATGCTTTCCCATAAACCATTTTATACGGAGACATACCCATAGGATTTTTATATGCAGTTCTATAGGCCCATAATGCATCATCAAGTTTCTTGGACCAATTCTTTCTAGATCTATTAACAGTCTTTTGCAAAATTAATTTGAGCTCTCTATTACTCAATTCTACTTGACCACTAGACTGTGGGTGATAAGGAGATGCAATTCTATGATTAACATCATACTTGGCAAGCATTTTACGAAAAGCACCATGAATAAAATGTGAACCACCATCAGTCATTAAATATCTAGGGAATCCAAACCTTGGAAAAATAACTTCTTTAAGCATCTTAATAGAAGTGTTATGATCAGCACTACTAGTTGGAATAGCTTCTACCCACTTAGTAACGTAATCAACAGCAACTAAAATATGTGTATATCCATTAGAGGCAGGAAACGGTCCCATATAATCAAAGCCCCAAACATCAAATGGTTCAATAACAAGTGAATAATTCATAGGCATTTCTTGACGTCTACTAATATTACCAATTCTTTGACATTCATCACAAGATAAGACAAACTTACGAGCATCCTTGAAGAGAGTAGGCCAATAAAAACCGGATTGCAATACCTTATGTGCAGTTCTATCTCCAGCGTGGTGCCCTCCATAAGCCTTGAAGTGACACTTGCGTAGGATCTGTTCATGTTCATGCTCAGGTACACAACGCCTAATAACACCATCTACTCCTTCTTTATAAAGATGTGGGTCATCCCAGAAGTAATGTCTTAAATCATAGAAAAACTTTTTCTTTTGCTGGTATGTGAAACTAGGTGGTATAAATTTAGCAACAATGTAATTAGCATAATCAGCATACCATGGAGCAGTACGAGAAGCATTTATGACATTTAATTGTTCATCAGGAAAGCTATCATCAATAGGTAGTGGGTCATCAAGAACATTTTCTAACCTAGACAAGTTGTCTGCAACGGGGTTCTCAGCTCCCTTTCTATCAATAATATGCAAATCAAATTCTTGTAGCAAGAGAACCCATCTAATAAGTCTAGGTTTAGCATCTTTCTTTTCCATAAGATATTTAATAGCAGCATGATCAGTGTGAATAGTTACTTTAGAATCAACAATATAAGGTCTGAACTTATCACAAGCAAATACAACTGCTAAGAATTCTTTTTCAGTAGTGGCATAATTTCTCTGGGCATTGTCTAGAGTTTTACTAGCATATTGAATAACATTTAATTTCTTATCAACTCTTTGCCCTAGAACAGCACCTACAGCATAATCACTAGCATCACACATAATTTCAAAGGTAAATTCCAATCAGGTGGCTGAACAATAGGTGCAGAGATTAATGCTTTCTTAAGTATTTCAAATGCTTCTACACAATCATCATCAAAGACGAACAGTATATCTTTTTGTAATAGAGGCCGAGAAATTTTTGACAAGTCCTTAATGAACCTCCTATAAAAACTGGCATGACCAAGGAAACTTCTTATACCTTTGATGTCCTTGGGACATGGCATCTTTTCAATAGCATCAACTTTAGCTTTATCAACTTCAATGCCCCTTTCAGAAATTTTATGCCCCAAGACAATACCTTCATTAACCATAAAGTGGCATTTCTCCCCATTCAAGACAAGGTTAGTTTCTTCACATCTCTGCAAAACTCGATCAAGGTTGCTCAAGCAATCATTAAAGAGGATCCATAAACGGAGAAATCGTCCATGAAAACCTCATAAATCTTTTCACAAAAATCAGAGAATATAGCCATCATGCATCTTTGAAAGGTAGCAGGTGCATTACATAAACCAAAAGGCATACGTCTATAAGCAAAAGTACCGAAAGGCAAGTAAAAGTGGTCTTTGCTTGATCATCAGCTGACACAGGTATTTGAGAGAAACCAGAATAACCATCTAGAAAGCAAAAATGTGTGTGTTTGGATAATCTTTCTAGCATTTGATCAATGAATGGCAAGGGGTAATGATCTTTTTTAGTAGCTTTATTTAATTTGCGGAAATCAATTACCATCCTATAACCTGTAATAATTCTTTGCGGAATCAATTCATCTTTATCATTAGGAACGACAGTAATACCTCCCTTCTTAGGAACACAATGGACAGGACTTACCCACTGACTATCAGCAACGGGATAAATTATACCTGCCTCAAGGAGCTTTAATATTTCCTTTCTTACCACTTCTTTCATCTTAGGATTTAACCGTTGTTGATGATCAATAACTGGTTTGGCGTCTTTCTCCAAATTTATTTTGTGTTGACATAGAGTGGGACTAATGCCCTTAAGATCATCAAGAGTGTATCCAATAGCAGCATGGTGATTTTTCAGATTTTTCAATAATTTTTCTTCCTCCTTCTCTGAAAGGTTAGCACTAATAATAACAGGATATATCTTCTTTTCATCAAGATAAGCATATTTAAGAGTATCAGACAACGGTTTAAGCTCAAACACGGGATCACCCTTGGGTGGAGGAGGATCCCCTAGGATTACAACAGGCAAGTTGTGTTTCAGAATAGGTCCCTGTTTAAAGAATACTTCATCTATTTCCCTTCTTTCATTCATAAACATATCATTTTCATGGTCTAGCAAATATTGTTCTAAAGGATCACTATGAGGCACGACAATAGAAGCAAGACCAGTAATTTCATCCTTACTAGGCAATTCCTCTTCACGGTGTTGTCTACGAAATTTAGAAAAATTAAACTCATGAGACATATCATCCAAACCAATAGTAACAACATCCTTTTTGCAGTCTATCCTAGCATTAACAGTGTTCAAGAAGGGCCTACCAAATATAATGGGACAAAAGCTATCTTGTGGGGAACCAAGAACAAGAAAATCAGCAGGGTATTTAGCTTTCCCACACAAGACTTTAACATCTCTAACAATTCCAATTGGTGAAATAGTATCTCTATTGGCAAGTTTAATTGTAACATCGATATCTTCCAACTCAGCGGGTGCAATATCATGCATAATTTCTTGATATAAAGAAATAGGTATTGCACTAGCGCTAGCACCCATATCACATAAACCATGATAACAATGATCTCCTATTTTAACAGAAATAACAGGCATGCCTACCACAGGTCTATGTTTATCTTTAGCACCAGGTTTAGCAATTCTAGCAGTCTCATCACAGAAGTAAATAACATGCCCATCAATATTATCAGCCAAGAGATCTTTAACAATAGCAATATTAGGTTCAACTTTAACTTGTTCAGGGGGTGTATAAGTTCTAATATTACTTTTACGAACCACAGTTGAAGCTTTAGCATGATCCTTTATCCTAACAGGAAAAGGTGGTTTCTCAACATAAGAAGTAGGAACAACGGGATCATTGTAAGTGATAGTATTTTCTTCAACTTTAATAGGTGCAACTACTTTTACTTCTATGGGAGGATTATATTTAAACCACTTCTCCTTAGGTAGATCAACGTGAGCAGCAAAAGATTCACAAAAAGAAGCTACTATCTCAGAGTCAAGTCCATATTTAGTGCTAAATTTACGGAAAGCATCGGTATCCATAAAAGATTTAACACGATCAAACTTAGGTGTTATACCTAACTCCTTACCTTCGTCGAGATCTCAATCTTCAGAGTTGCGTTTAATTCTTTCCAATAAATTCCATTTGAATTCAATAGTCTTCATCATAAAGAAACCAGTACAAGAAGTATCGAGCATGGAGCGATTGTTGTCAGAAAGCCGAGCATAATTTTTTTGAATAATCATGTCTCTTGAGAGCTCATGATTGGGGCATGAATATAACATTGACTTAAGCCTCCCCCAAGCTTGAGCGATGCTTTCTCCTTCGCGAGGCCAAAAATTATATATATAATTACGATCACGATGAACAAGATGCATAGGATAAAACTTCTGATGAAATTCCAATTTCAATCGCTTATAGTCCCATGATCCCATATCATCACATAGCCTATACCATGTCAATGCATCTCCCTTCAAAGATAAAGGGAAGACCTTCTTCTTGATAACATCATCGGGCATACCTGCAAGCTTAAATAATCCACAAACTTCATCCACATAGATTAGGTGTAAATCGGGATGCAATGTTCCATCTCCTGCAAAAGGATTAGCTAGCAGTTTCTCTATCATACCTGAAGGAATTTCAAAGTAAACATTTTCGTTTTCAGTAGGTTCAGTAGGTTGAGGAGCAACTCTTTGCTCTACTGGTCGGGGTGAAGATACCCCGAACAAGCCCATGATTACTTTCCATAGTAACAAGTGACAATAAATTTCAGCACACTATATAAATTTTTCCTTACCAAATTCCACCTACCAAAGGCGCTTCACTCCCCGGCAACGGCGCCAGAAAAGAGTCTTGATGACCCACAAGTATAGGGGATCTATCGTAGTCCTTTCGATAAGTAAGAGTGTCGAACCCAACGAGGAGCAGAAGGAAATGATAAGCGGTTTTCAGCAAGGTATTCTCTGCAAGCACTGAAATTATAGGTAACAGATAGTTTTGTGATAAGGTAATTTGTAACGAGCAACAAGTAACAAAAGTAAATAAAGTGCAGCAAGGTGGCCCAATCCTTTTTGTAGCAAAGGACAAGCCTGGACAAACTCTTATATAGAGAAAAGCGCTCCCGAGGACACATGGGAATTATCGTCAAGCTAGTTTTCATCACGTTCATATGATTCGCGTTCGGTACTTTGATAATTTGATATGTGGGTGGACCGGTGCTTGGGTGCTGTCCTTACTTGGACAAGCATCCCACTTATGATTAACTCCTATTGCAAGCATCCGCAACTACAAAAGAAGTATTAAGGTAAACCTAACCATAGCATGAAACATATGGATCCAAATCAGCCCCTTACGAAGCAACGCATAAACTAGGGTTTAAGCTTCTGTCACTCTAGCAACCCATCATCTACTTATTACTTCCCAATGCCTTCCTCTAGGCCCAAATAATGGTGAAGTGTCATGTAGTCGACGTTCACATAACACCACTAGAGGAGAGACAACATACATCTCATCAAAATATCGAACGAATACCAAATTCACATGACTACTAATAGCAAGACTTCTCCCATGTCCTCAGGAACAAACGTAACTACTCACAAAGCATATTCATGTTCATAATCAGAGGAGTATTAATATGCATATAGGATCTGAACATATGATCTTCCACCAAATAAACCAACTAGCATCAACTACAAGGAGTAATCAACACTACTAGCAACCTACAGGTACCAATCTCAGACTTAGAGACAAGAATTGGATACAAGAGATGAACTAGGGTTTGAGAGGAGATGGTGCTGGTGAAGATGTTGATGGAGATTGGCCCCCTCCCGATGAGAGGAGCGTTGGTGATGACGATGGCGATGATTTCCCCCTCCCGGAGGGAAGTGTCCCCGGCAGAACAGCTCCGCCAGAGCCCTAGATTGGTTCCGCCAAGGTTCCGCCTCGTGGCGGCGGAGTCTCGTCCCGAAAGCTTGCTTATGATTTTTTCTCGGACGAAAGACTTCATATAGCAGAAGATGGGCACCGGAGGGCCACCAGGGGGCCCACGAGGCAGGGGGCGCGCCCAGGGGGTAGGGCGCGCCCCCACCCTCGTGGCCAGGGTGTGGGCCCCCTCTGGTATTTTCTTCGCTCAGTATTTTTTATTATTTCCAAAAATAACTTCCGTGGAGTTTCAGGACTTTTGGAGTTGTGCAGAATAGGTGTATAATATTTGCTCCTTTTCCAGCCAAGAATTCCAGCTGCCGGCATTCTCCCTCTTTATGTAAACCTTGTAAAATAAGAGAGAATAGGCATAAGTATTGTGACATAATGTGTAATAACAGCCCATAATGCGGTAATTATCGATATAAAAGCATGATGCAAAATGGACGTATGACGGATCGCCCCCCTCTTCCCCGTAGATTCCTTCTAGAAGGGTTAGGTCGACGGCCCTTGATCGCCGCTAGGGTTAGATGGACGGTCCTTGTTCAGCGCTAGGGTTAGCGGGGTTTGGAGGAGTCAAAGATATGTTTGACCATATTTCAAATGAGCATAATAAATTAAATAAAAATCAGAAAAATGAAAAACCTGCGCACATAGTCTTCTTATGTCATATACTAACGATTTAAGTTGATAAACAAGGTTTACATACATTTAAACGAAAAGTTCATGTGTCTTATGTGATATCTTGAGTATCTCAAACTCTCTTGTATGAAGTGAAGAGAAGTGTTTTGGAAAAATGAACATGAAAATTTCAAAAAACTCACCACAACTTCATTTTGGAGTGACTAAGAAGGATCCAGGCTTAGTTTTTCATTTTGATGTTTTATACTTGTTTAAATTTTGGTCAAAGTTAAGTTTATCCAGAATTCAAATGAGAAAACCAAATTAAAAAAATTCAAAAAATGGAAAAACCAGCGCACATAGTGTGCATATATAGAATATATATGTAGGAAAGTTATTTGGCTGATTTAGACAAGGTCGAAAAAAATCTTGCTTAGAAATGAGGCCGTTTACCCTACCTTTGGACCCCTCTTTTTAGCACATTTTTCATGAAAATTTCACAAACCTCGCCACAGCTTCATTTTGGATTGACTAAGAAGGATCCAGGCTTAGTTTTTCATTTTGATGTTTTAGACTTGTTTAAATCTTGGTCAAAGTTAGGTTTGACCAGAATTCAAATAAGCAAAACAAAATTCAAAAAAATCAAAAAAAGGAGAAACCAGCGCACATAGTCTGTGTATATAGAATATATATATGTGTAGGAAAGTTATTTGGCTCATTTAGACAAGGTCAAAAAATCTTGCTTAGAAATGAGGCCGTTTACCCTACCTTTGGAGCTCTTTTTTAGCACATTTTTCATGAATGTGAGTTTACCAAAGTTTCGAAAGAATTCTAACATCCATATAGCATGTCAAATTTGAAGTTCTAACATAGGTCCAACATCATTCAAACATATTTCTAACATAGGTCCAACATCATCCAACAGAAATACAACATTATTCATAATGTTTCATAATTATTCATAAATAGCGTTGGGGTTTCTGTCTGTTCCTTGAGCTTCTTGCCATCACTTTGCTCCTCGTGCACCTTGTGCTCATTGCTTCTTGTCTTCTCCTCTTGGTTGTCGATACCTTGCGCGTCTTCTTCAAACCTACCATAGAGTTGTGCAAAACATAAAGGGTAATGAGATCATGTCAAGTGATAAATGTACAGTAGTATTTGACCCTTGCAAGATTTACATACCTAGCAGAACTTACAACAATTGGTCACCATTTGGAGGCTCACTTGGATCACCATTTGGAGCCTCACTTGGATCACCATGATCACCATTTGGAGCCTCACTTGGATCACCATATGGAGCCTCACTTGAATCATTATTTGGAAGATATTTTGGATCATCGTCAAAATCATGCGGCTATTGACCATCATCATTTGGAACCTCGTCAAAATCCTCAACTGATGCAACCGGCTGTTGACCATGATTTTCATCATCTGTTGAGGCTACCGGCTGCTGACCAACATTTTCATCGAAGCCTTCATCGAAACTCTCTCCGAACGCTGGATCTACTGTGTTATCACAATACTTACCGAAATGACCAGACCCACCACACCTTGTGCACTTACGCTTCCTCGCTCCAAGTCCAGCTCCTTCGCTGCGAGGTCTGGTTCGACTCTTCCTTGGTCTACCTGCTGCTCTCTTCAGAATTGGAGCGCAAAGCTTGAATCCAGGGTCCACCATGTCCCATTATTGTTTTCCCTCCATAGCAGGCAAGGCAAATCCACCACATAATGACCCTTTAGTTTCCGGATCGTTGAGTTGAAAGACTCTGCTAGATTATTGTGCACATAGTCAACTTTGCTCAGTTCACTGAATTGGCTTCTGGCCCATAACTTGGAGTGGTGTGTTTTCAAGTATTCTTTCACTTTGGGATTCATGTATAACTGCCTCAAGTGGTAGTTGTGCTTCTTCACACTGCAAGTCAAAGATGCTGGCCATAAATTGTCGGTATACACCTTTCCTTTGAATTTCTTCATGAAATTTGCAGGAAGGTGACGCATGCATTCCCTATGCTCTACTCCAGAGAACACATTGTCCACGGCCACTTCTAAACCTTTGCAGGCATCTGTATGAATGACCAACCCATTGGGATGTGCAATAGTCCGGCGCAGATTATGCAAAAACCAAGTCCAGCTCTTCTCAGACTCTGTCTCCAGCACATCGTAGGCAACTGGAAATACAAAACTGTGTGCATCAACTGCACAAGCTGCTACTAACTGTCCTTTAAACCTCCCTATGAGAAAAGTGGCATTAATAGCCAAATAAGGCCTACAGCCTGCCAAAAAACCCCGGCGACAAGCCTCAAAACAAACAAAAACCCTTCTAAAGCATTCCTTGGTCTTTGTCACTCCCCTGAATGTATACTCCACGGTGTGGTGGTCAATATCTACAATACTACCTGGGCTGGCCCTCTCCACTTCACCTTTGAATGAATACAATAATTGAAAACTTTCATGCCAGTTACCATAAATAGAATCCATAGCATGTTGTTTACCATTGAACAACCTCATGTATGGTAAATCTATCTTGAACTTATCTTTGATGTTCTTCTGCAATTCCTTTGGACCCACTTTTTTACTTCTTCTGCCACCCATCCTGACTTGGCTCTACTGATTGTATCCTTCCTAAGGGTTGATTCCTGGCATGTGTGCTTAAAAGGGTTCACTTTGACCTGAACATTAGTGCTATTTCGCATTTTAGATGCGAGCAACCTCCATGGACAACCCTCAGTCGGACAGTGCATTCTGTAACGTACTTGATCGCTGTTGTCAACTTTGAAAGTACGTTCTACCTTGATGCAGTATGTCACAAGTACATTTCTACACTCAGTCATGGATGCAAAAACGGTACCTTCTTCCATATGAGGGTTCAAAGGGTCCCATTCAACAGCTGCAAGGTCTTCGCCCTCACCCACCACGTCATCATCCACACGGACTGCATTGTGAGCCTCATCTTGGTTTTCAGCCCGAGGTGCCCGTCGTAAATTCTGAATAACATCAGAATATAGCTTCTCTTCATCAACCCCAGAATTGTAGTCATCAGGCTCCACTTCAAGGGGGACCCTACCGCCGTTGCCCGCACTTGTCGAGCCACCACGTCGCCGTGCACCAACTGAACTGTTCTGGCTAGAGATGCCATTACGACGACTTGGTTCTCCCCGAGATGTTGCATCCGCCATCCTAGGTCCAAATGCCTGCTCAAGCACATCAATTTGCAGCCTCACATGAAAATTATCTTTCTCTTTATGCCTAGCAAACATGGTAGCCAGCTCTTCATCATTACTAGCTGTCACCCATTTCTTTTCCCCGTCATAGTATTTGTATACCACTTCATCAAGCAAACCCCAAGGATATTAGCTACAAATTACCTCCCCAAATTGTCTGAAACTCCAATTACTAGCCATTGACAACCGATAATCGAAACCTCCTTGGTATTTCTTCTTATCCTTTGCATCGAACTTGTACGGTCCCTTCTAATGTGCATCAAGAAAGCAAACCGCAACTCCATCCTAACTGACGAAAAACAGAGACGCAATCAGCACACTAATTGGGCAAACCTACTCGAATCGACTATTCAAATGCACAACTAAGCTCAATCTAAACAGGAGGCGTGACTTACCCCTCGGGAACCCAGTCGTGGACGCGATGGATCTCCGGCCCGATGCCTGCCTCGCCAAATACTCCGGGGTCGCCGCTGCTCGCTATTTCGCCATGGGGTTCTTCCTCCTAGTTCAAACAGCTCCAGCAGCCCCCCACCTTTGAGCGCTCCGGCCGGGCGCACGGAAAGAGGCCGCGCCGCGGGCCGAGCAGGTGGCGGGCACCCCACCCGTGGCGTCGCAGGTAAGGGTGGAGCGTCGGCGCAGGACGGTAGAGGCGGAGCAGGCCGTGCAGCTGGTGGCGGGGCAGGTGCTGGCTGCGGCGGCGCAGGACGGCCGGCCGGCGGATGGGCAGAGTGGGCGTCGATTTGGCCGGCTAGAATCCTATGAATGATTTGGGGATTTTGTTGCACGGGCCCACATGTCAGCTCCGGACCCACGTCCACGCGGTCCCACATGTAAACTCCGGACCCACAACCACTAACGCTAGCGGACGGAATGGATTCAAATATGGCCGTTTGGCCTCGTCATAGTAGTTGTGCATGGATTAGGGGCAAAACTGAGCACAGTTCGCATCTGAGGGCAAAACTGAGCACATGGACACCACTGAGGGCAAAAGGATAATTAACCCTATATATATATATATATATATAATGACCTGATACGCTTACTCTTTCTTTAGATGTGGCCTCGGTGGAATTAGGTGCTAAAAAGTTATGAAAAATATCTGAATAGTGTTTGAAAAAACAAACACATGGTAAATTTATATGTCACAAAATTTAAAATTTACTCCCTCCGCCCTAGTGTAAAAAACGCTATTATATCATGGGACGGAAGGAGTAGATTCTAATCCGCACACTTATAAACAAAATACATACAATTATATTGTCAACAACGGTTGAAAAGTTAAATTTTAATTCTGATTGTTCATTGCACTATATGTACTTTTCGGTAGGGATGCAAGCAGACACGTCCGCGCCGTCCGCATCAATCCACGAGGCCGAAAATGCACTAACTTTTGTTACTGTAATTATCGTGCTAGGCTTTAATTCTCTTCATGCGGACGCTCACGGACTTGCGGACGCCATCCGCCTGCGTGCGTATTTTTTTGGGAATGTAATGGTAATATCTAAAATTAAATAGTTAATCGCTTTTTCAACCGTCCCGTCGTCTAGGTGGTTGTAAACGGGGATATCAAGTTTGAAATTCCTCAGAGTCCAATGATCTCACCATTTCGAAAGGGAAGCAACTTGGGAACGAGAAGATCGCCTTCGATCTGAATACCCCGCTCTCTTCCCTATGACTATTGAATCTCGGGATCACAAACCTGATTAATGGTTACTATAGCATGTCAACATGTTTAAATTCAATTGAACTTCAAAATTGAGGGATATTCAAAGCCTCATTTTAATTAAAGCACAAAACCCTAAAAAATCGAGTGAATTAAAAATGACTTCTCAAACCCTAAGATTTAGGTACCAGCTCATATGCAACTATGTGGCCCCATTGTAATATTTTGTGATTTTAAAGGGAATTGTTTTGGGGCTTTGGAACTAAATTATATTAAGGTTTAATTTGCATTATATTCCTAGAAATAGAAATATAAATCCAAAAATGCTGAAACTTTATGTGTAGTTTATCTTTTTTTAGAAATGGAGGAGGACCCCCGGCCTCTGCATCTGGACGATGCATGCAGCCATTTTATTAATTATTCACACAAGACCTTACAAAGTCATGCAATAGTAAGACTGAAGCCACCGTCTAGACAACAAACTGTCGCTACTCCTATCCAATTGATGAAGGAATGCTGATAGTCTGGGCCTAATGCCAAACAGACCTCGCAGCCAAACCTAAACATCTAAGACTTGAGGTCCCAACCAGGACGTCTGCCGGGCATGGGCACCCACCAGTCCGGCGTGTTCCTCAACCAGGACGCCTGCCGGGTATGAGGCTGCCGCAACCACTTGCCACCAATCTATCTTCAGAGTTGTACTGCTGCATCTACCTTGCCCGGTCTAGCTGCTGCCGACGCCACCACGACGCCAGACAGCGTCGACCTCTTACGCGTGTCCATCGCCGCACATCTAACGCCAAGCCTACGCTGCTTCATGCCGCCAAAAACCTCCGCCATGAATATGTAGAAAGAAACACCGCTCCACCGAAGAAGCCAACCGCTGGTCCCTCGAGCCCGAGTGCATCTCCAAGAATGCCGCCCTCAAGGGGGTAACGACACATGAATGTCGCCGTCGTCCGATCAACTGATCTAGGGTTTCTCCCAGAGGTATTAGGCAGGGTTGGGAGTTTCACCTCGACGATCCCTTCATAAGGAAACGGTGATAAGGGCATCGTCATCACCGGCTCCGGCCAACGACCGAAAACTAGGTTTTCACCCAAATCCGTCCCAAGGAATCCACCCGACAACCTGTGCACCGTCTCAACCGCCTTCAAAGCCCCATATCTAGCCACCTAGATCTGGCGACCAACCGCAATAGAAGTGCCACCGTAGGAATCCTGGCGCACCGTCCACTGCCAGAGTGTGCCATCAGTGGAGCCTGGGAGGGGGGCTCCCACCCCCACCTCGCCAAACCGCGAGAGCCGCCGAGATGGATATCGCGCGCTCGTCACCGTCTCTGATCCGAACCAATCCGCAATCAGATCACCGTCATAGATCTGCCTTGGACAGGGACTGCACCACACCATGCCGCCGCGGGAAGCCTGAGCTTCACCCGCCACCACCATCGAGGGCCGCCACCCCGGGGTCCAAATAGAACATCGCCGCTGCCACCGGCCTTGTTCCGCCGCCGCCGACCGGCCACTGCGACCTCCGCCGCCATGCCGCCGACGGATCTGGGCTAGGATGATATCCATCCTCCCCAAGGGCACACGCCGCAGCCTCTTCTCCGCATACCTCCGTGTCGCACGGGAAGCCACCATGTGTTGGAAATATGCCCTAGAGGCAATAATAAATGGTTATTATTATATTTCTTTGTTCATGATAATTGTCTATTGTTCATGCTATAATTGTGTTATCCGGAAATCGTAATACATGTGTGAATACATAGACCACAACGTGTCCCTAGTAAGCCTCTAGTTGACTATCTCGTTGATCAACCGATAGTCATGGTTTCCTGACTATGGACATTGGATGTCGTTGATAACGGGATCACATCATTAGGAGAATGATGTGATGGACAAGACCCAATCCTAAGCATAGCTCAAAGATCGTGTAGTTCGTTTGCTAGAGCTTTTCCAATGTCAAGTATCTTTTCCTTGGACCATGAGATCGTGCAACTCCCGGATACCGTAGGAGTGCTTTGGGTGTGCCAAACGTTACAACGTAACTGGGTGACTATAAAGGTGCACTACGGGTATCTCCGAAAGTGTCTGTTGGGTTGGCACGGATCGAGACTGGGATCTGTCACTCCGTGTGACGGAGAGTCATCTCTGGGCCCACTCGGTAATGCATCATCATAATGAGCTCAAGGTGACTAAGGTGTTAGTCACGGGATCATGCATTGCGGTACGAGTAAAGAGACTTGCCGGTAACGAGATTGAACAAGGTATTGGGATACCAACGATCGAATCTCGGGCAAGTAACATACCGATTAACAAAGGGAATTGTATACGGGATTGATTGAATCCTCGACATCGTGGTTCATCCGATGAGATCATCGTGGAACATGTGGGAGCCAACATGGGTATCCAGATCCCGCTGTTGGTTATTGACCGGAGAGGCGTCTCGGTCATGTCTGCATGTCTCCCGAACCCGTAGGGTCTACACACTTAAGGTTCGGTGACGCTAGGGTTGTAGAGATATGAGTATGCGGAAACCCGAAAGTTGTTCGGAGTCCCGGATGAGATCCCGAACGTCACGAGGAGTTCTGGAATGGTCCGGAGGTGAAGAATTATATATAGGAAGTCCAGTTTCGGCCACCGGGAAAGTTTCGGGGGTTATCGGTATTGTACCGGGACCACCAGAAGGGTCTCGGGGGTCCACCGGGTGGGGCCACCTATCCCGGAGGGCCCCATGGGCTGAAGTGGGAAGGGAACCAGCCCTTAGTGGGCTGGGGCGCCCCCCATGGGCCTTCCCACTGCGCCTAGGGTTGGAAACCCTAGGGTGGGGGAGCGCCCCACTTGACTTGGGGGGGGGGAGTTTCCCCCCCTTCGCCGCCGCCCCCCCTTGATGGGATCTTGGCCGGCGCCCCCCTCCCATGGGGCCTACATAAAGGGGGGAGGGAGGGCAGCAAGACTACAGCCTTTGGCGCCTCCCTCCTCCCCTGCAACACCTCTCCCTCTCGTAGAAGCTCGGCGAAGCCCTGCCGAGATCCCGCTACATCCACCACCACGCCGTCGTGCTGCTGGATCTCCATCAACCTCTCCTTCCCCCTTTCTGGATCAAGAAGGAGGAGACGTCGCTGCACCGTACGTGTGTTGAACGCGGAGGTGCCGTCCATTCGGCACTCGGTCATCGGTGATTTGAATCACGGCGAGTACGACTCCGTCAACCTCGTTCATTGGAACGCTTCCGCTCGCGATCTACAAGGGTATGTAGATGCACTCCTTTCCCTCGTTGCTAGTATACTCCATAGATGGATCTTGGTGATGCGTAGAATTTTTTTAAAATTCTGCTACGATCCCCAACAGTGGCATCATGAGCCAGGCCTATGCGTAGTTACTATGCACGAGTAGAACACAAAGCAGTTGTGGGCGTTGATGTTGCCAATTCTTCTTGCCGCTACTAGTCGTATCTTGTTTCGGCGGTATTGTGGGATGAAGCGGCCCGGACCGACCTTACACGTACGCTTACGTGAGACAGGTTCCACCGACTGACATGCACTAGTTGCATAAGGTGGCTAGCGGGTGTCTGTCTCTCCTACTTTAGTCGGAACGGATTCGATGAAAAGGGTCCTTATGAAGGGTAAATAGAAATTGGCATATCACGTTGTGGTTTTACGTAGGTAAGAAACGTTCTTGCTAGAAACCTATACAAGCCACGTAAAAACTTGCAACAACAATTAGAGGACGTCTAACTTGTTTTTGCAGCATGTGCTATGTGATGTGATATGGCCAGAAGATGTGATGAATGATATATGTGATGTATGAGATTGATCATATTCTTGTAATAGGAATCACGACTTGCATGTCGATGAGTATGACAACCGGCAGGAGCCATAGGAGTTGTCTTTATTATTCTGTATGACCTGCGTGTCATTGAATAAACGCCATGTAAATTACTTTACTTTGTTGCTAAACGCGTTAGCCATAGAAGTAGAAGTAATTGTTGGCGTGACAACTTCATGAAGACACAATGATGGAGATCATGATGATGGAGATCATGGTGTCATGCCGGTGACGAAGATGATCATGGTGCCCCGAAGATGGAGATCAAAGGAGCAAATGATATTGGCCATATCATGTCACTATTTGATTGCATGTGATGTTTATCATGTTTTGCATCTTATTTGCTTAGAATGACGGTAGTAAGTAAGATGATCCCTTATTATAATTTCAAGAAAGTGTTCCCCCTAACTGTGCACCGTTGCGAAGGTTCGTTGTTTCGAAGCACCACGTGATGATCGGGTGTGATAGATTCTAACGTTCGCATACAACGGGTGTTGACGAGCCTAGCATGTACAGACATGGCCTCGGAACACACGCAATACACTTAGGTTGACTTGACGAGCCTAGCATGTACAGACATGGCCTCGGAACACGGAGGACCGAAAGGTCGAGCATGAGTCGTATAGAAGATACGATCAACATGGAGATGTTCACCGATCTTGACTAGTCCGTCTCACGTGATGATCGGACACGGCCTAGTTAACTCGGATCATGTTTCACTTAGATGACTAGAGGGATGTCTATCTGAGTGGGAGTTCATTGAATAATTTGATTATATGAACTTAATTATCATGAACTTAGTCTAAAATCTTTACAATATGTCTTGTAGATCAAATGGCCCACGTTGTCCTCAACTTCAACGCGTTCCTAGAGAAAACCAAGCTGAAAGATGATGGCAGCAACTATACGGACTGGGTCCGGAACCTGAGGATCATCCTCATAGCTGCCAAGAAAGATTATGTCCTAGAAGCACCGCTAGGAGAAGCACCAATCCCAGAGAACCAAGACGTTATGAACGCTTGGCAATCACGTGCTGATGATTACTCCCTCGTTCAGTGCGGCATGCTTTACAGCTTAGAACCGGGTCTTCAAAAGCGTTTTGAGAAACCTGGAGCATATGAGATGTTCGAGGAGCTGAAAATGGTTTTCCAAGCTCATGCCCGGGTCGAGAGATATGAAGTCTCCGACAAGTTCTTCGGCTGTAAAATGGAGGAAAATAGTTCTGTTAGTGAGCACATACTCAGAATGTCTGGGTTACACAACCGCTTGTCTCAGCTGGGAGTTAATCTCCCGGATGACGCGGTCATTGACAGAATCCTCCAGTCGCTTCCACCAAGCTACAAGAGCTTTGTGATGAACTTCAATATGCAGGGGATGGAAAAGACCATTCCTGAGGTATATTCAATGCTGAAATCAGCGGAGGTGGAGATCAGAAAAGAACATCAAGTGTTGATGGTGAATAAAACCACTAAGTTCAAGAAGGGCAAGGGTAAGAAGAACTTCAAGAAGGACGGCAAGGGAGTTGCCGCGCCTGGTAAGCCAGTTGCCGGGAAGAAGCCAAGGAATGGACCCAAGCCTGAGACTGAGTGCTTTTATTGCAAGGGAAGTGGTCACTGGAAGCGGAACTGCCCCAAATACTTAGCGGACAAGAAGGCCGGCAACACCAAAGGTATATGTGATATACATGTAATTGATGTGTACCTTACCAGTACTCGTAGTAGCTCCTGGGTATTTGATACCGGTGCGGTTGCTCATATTTGTAACTCAAAACAGGAACTGCGGAATAAACGGAGACTGGCAAAGGACGAGGTGACGATGCGCGTCGGGAATGGTTCCAAGGTCGATGTGATCGCCGTCGGCACGCTACCTCTGCATCTACCTACGGGATTAGTTTTAAACCTCAATAATTGTTATTTAGTGCCAGCTTTGAGCATGAACATTGTATCTGGATCTCGTTTAATTCGAGATGGCTACTCATTTAAATCCGAGAATAATGGTTGTTCTATTTATATGAGAGATATGTTTTATGGTCATGCCCCGCTGGTCAATGGTTTATTCTTGATGAATCTCGAACGTGATGTTACACATATTCATAGTGTGAATACCAAAAGATGTAAAGTTGATAACGATAGTCCCACATACTTGTGGCACTGCCGCCTTGGTCACATTGGTGTCAAGCGCATGAAGAAGCTCCATGCAGATGGACTTTTGGAGTCTCTTGATTACGAATCATTTGACACGTGCGAACCATGCCTCATGGGTAAGATGACCAAGACTCCGTTCTCCGGAACAATGGAGCGAGCAACCAACTTATTGGAAATCATACATACCGATGTGTGCGGTCCAATGAGTGTTGAGGCTCGCGGAGGATATCGTTATGTTCTCACTCTCACTGATGACTTAAGTAGATATGGGTATGTCTACCTAATGAAACACAAGTCTGAAACCTTTGAAAAGTTCAAGGAATTTCAGAGTGAGGTTGAGAATCAACGTGACAGGAAAATAAAGTTCTTACGATCAGATCGTGGTGGAGAATATTTAAGTCACGAATTTGGTGCGCACTTAAGGAAATGTGGAATCGTTTCACAACTCACGCCGCCTGGAACACCTCAGCGAAACGGTGTGTCCGAACATCGTAATCGCACTCTATTGGATATGGTGCGATCTATGATGTCTCTTACCGATTTACCACTCTCATTTTGGGGCTATGCTTTAGAGACTGCCGCATTCACTTCAAATAGGGCTCCCTCGAAATCCGTTGAGACGACACTGTATGAATTATCGTTTGGGAAGAAACCTAAGCTGTCGTTTCTAAAAGTTTGGGGATGCGATGCTTATGTCAAGAAACTTCAACCTGAAAAGCTCGAACCCAAGTCGGAAAAATGCGTCTTCATAGGATACCCTAAGGAAACCATTGGGTATACCTTCTACCTTAGATCCGAAGGCAAGATCTTCGTTGCCAAGAACGGGTCCTTTCTGGAGAAAGAGTTTCTCTCGAAAGAATTGAGTGGGAGGAAAGTGGAACTTGATGAGGTGAAAGTCACCCCTTCAGAACCGGAAAGTAGCGCAGCGCGGGAAGATGTTCCTGCGGTGCCTACACCGACTGGGGAGGAAGTTAATGATGATGATCTTGAAGCTTCGGATCAAGTTACTACTGAACTTCGTAGGTCCACAAGGACACGTTTCGCACCAGAGTGGTACGGCAACCCTGTCCTGGAAATCATGTTGTTAGACAACGGTGAACCTTCGAACTATGAAGAAGCGATGGCGGGCCCGGATTCCGACAAATGGCTAGAAGCCATGAAATCCGAGATAGGATCCATGTATGAAAACGAAGTATGGACTTTGACTGACTTGCCCGATGATCGGCGAGCCATAGAAAATAAATGGATCTTTAAGAAGAAGACAGACGCGGATGGTAATGTGACCATCTATAAGGCTCGACTTGTCGCTAAGGGTTATCGACAAGTTCAAGGGGTTGACTACGATGAGACCTTCTCACCCGTAGCGAAGCTGAAGTCCGTCCGAATCATGTTAGCAATTGCCGCATACTATGATTATGAGATATGGCAGATGGACGTCAAAACGGCATTCCTTAACGGCTTCCTTAAGGAAGAATTGTATATGATGCAGCCGGAAGGTTTTGTCGATCCTAAGAATGCTAACAAAGTATGCAAGCTCCAGCGCTCAATCTATGGGCTGGTGCAAGCATCTCGGAGTTGGAACATTCGCTTTGATGAGATGATCAAAGCGTTTGGGTTTACACAGACTTATGGAGAAGCCTGTGTTTACAAGAAAGTGAGTGGGAGCTCTGTAGCATTTCTCATATTATATGTGGATGACATACTATTGATGGGAAATGATATAGAATTCTTGGAAAGTATAAAGGCCTATTTGAATAAGTGTTTTTCAATGAAGGACCTTGGAGAAGCTGCTTATATATTAGGCATCAAGATCTATAGAGATAGATCAAGACGCCTCATTGGTCTTTCACAGAGTACATACCTTGACAAGATATTGAAGAAGTTCAATATGGATCAGTCCAAGAAGGGGTTCTTGCCTGTATTGCAAGGTGTGCAATTGAGCACGGCTCAATGCCCGACCACGGCAGAAGATAGAGAAAAGATGAGTGTCATCCCCTATGCCTCGGCCATAGGGTCTATTATGTATGCCATGCTGTGTACCAGACCTGATGTAAACCTTGCCGTGAGTTTGGTAGGAAGGTACCAAAGTAATCCCGGCATGGAACACTGGACAGCGGTCAAGAATATCCTGAAGTACCTGAAGAGGACTAAGGATATGTTTCTCGTTTATGGAGGTGACGAAGAGCTCGTCGTAAAGGGTTACGTCGACGCTAGCTTCGACACAGATCTGGATGACTCGAAGTCACAAACCGGATACGTGTATATTTTGAATGGAGGAGCAGTAAGCTGGTGCAGTTGCAAGCAAAGCGTCGTGGCGGGATCTACATGTGAAGCGGAGTACATGGCAGCCTCGGAGGCAGCACAGGAAGCAGTCTGGATGAAGGAGTTCATTACCGACCTAGGGGTGATTCCCAATGCGTCGGGCCCAATGACTCTCTTCTGTGACAACACTGGAGCTATTGCCCTTGCGAAGGAGCCCAGATTTCACAGGAAGACCAGGCATATCAAGCGTCGCTTCAACTCCATTCGTGAAAGTGTTCAAAATGGAGACATAGATATTTGTAAAGTACATACGGACCTGAATGTAGCAGATCCATTGACTAAACCTCTCCCTAGAGCAAAACATGATCAACACCAGGACGCAATGGGTGTTCGATTCATCACAATGTAACTAGATTATTGACTCTAGTGCAAGTGGGAGACTGTTGGAAATATGCCCTAGAGGCAATAATAAATGGTTATTATTATATTTCTTTGTTCATGATAATTATCTATTGTTCATTCTATAATTGTGTTATCCGGAAATCGTAATACATGTGTGAATACATAGACCGCAACGTGTCCCTAGTAAGCCTCTAGTTGACTAGCTCGTTGATCAACCGATAGTCATGGTTTCCTGACTATGGACATTGGATGTCGTTGATAACGGGATCACATCATTAGGAGAATGATGTGATGGACAAGACCCAATCCTAAGCATAGCTCAAAGATCGTGTAGTTCGTTTGCTAGAGCTTTTCCAATGTCAAGTATCTTTTCCTTGGACCATGAGATCGTGCAACTCCCGGACACCGTAGGAATGCTTTGGGTGTGCCAAACGTCACAACGTAACTGGGTGACTATAAAGGTGCACTACGGGTATCTCCGAAAGTGTCTGTTGGGTTGGCACGGATCGAGACTGGGATCTATCACTCCGTGTGACGGAGAGGTATCTCTGGGCCCACTCGGTAATGCATCATCATAATGAGCTCAATGTGACTAAGGAGTTAGTCACGGGATCATGCATTGCGGTACGAGTAAAGAGACTTGCCGGTAACGAGATTGAACAAGGTATTGGGATACCGACGATCGAATCTCGGGCAAGTAACATACCGATTGACAAAGGGAATTGTATACGGGATTGATTGAATCCTCGACATCGTGGTTCATCCGATGAGATCATCGTGGAACATGTGGGAGCCAACATGGGTATCCAGATCCCGCTGTTGGTTATTGACCGGAGAGGCGTCTCGGTCATGTGTGCATGTCTCCCGAACCCGTAGGGTCTACACACTTAAGGTTCGGTGACGCTAGGGTTGTAGAGATATGAGTATGCGGAAACCCGAAAGTTGTTCGGAGTCCCGGATGAGATCCCGGACGTCACGAGGAGTTCCGGAATGGTCCGGAGGTGAAGAATTATATATAGGAAGTCCAGTTTCGGCCACCGGGAAAGTTTCGGGGGTTATCGGTATTGTACCGGGACCACCGGAAGGGTCCCGGGGGTCCACCGGGTGGGGCCACCTATCCCGGAGGGCCCCATGGGCTGAAGTGGGAAGGGAACCAGCCCTTAGTGGGCTGGGGCGCCCCCCATGGGCCTTCCCCCTGCGCCTAGGGTTGGAAACCCTAGGGTGGGGGAGCGCCCCACTTGACTTGGGGGGGGGGGGGGTTTCCCCCCCTTGGCCGCCGCCCCCCCCCCCCTGATGGGATCTTGGCCGGCGCCCCCCTCCCAGGGGGCCTATATAAAGGGGGGGAGTGAGGGCAGCAAGACTACAGCCTTTGCGCCTCCCTCCTCCCCTGCAACACCTCTCCCTCTCGCAGAAGTTCGGCGAAGCCCTGCCGAGATCCCGCTACATCCACCACCACGCCGTCGTGCTGCTGGATCTCCATCAACCTCTCCTTCCCCCTTGCTGGATCAAGAAGGAGGAGACGTCGCTGCACCGTACGTGTGTTGAACGCGGAGGTGCCGTCCGTTCGGCACTCGGTCATCGGTGATTTGAATCACGACGAGTACGACTCCGTCAACCTCGTTCATTGGAACGCTTCCGCTCGCGATCTACAAGGGTATGTAGATGCACTCCTTTCCCCTCGTTGCTATTATACTCCATAGATGGATCTTGGTGATGCGTAGAAATTTCTTAAAATTCTGCTACGATCCCCAACACCATGGCCGCATCCCCACCCCTCGCCAGATGCCGCGCACGTGCCACCCCGCCGCCGGCGAAGACCGCCGCCACGAGGAGACCCGCACGCAGGCGCCACACAGCTAGACGTCGACCCATCTGCAGCCGCGCCATCTGGCCCGCCGCCGTCAAGATCGTCGCCGCCGCGCCACCAGGATCCGCGCGCCCCGGCGCCTCCGCCCGGACTGGCCGCCCCCGCATGCCATGGACGCGAGGAGTGGAGAAGGCCCCCGCCGCCAGCCACCGCGGGGGGCTTTGCCCCGGTGGCGGCGGGGAAGGGGAGGAGGGGGAGGGCTAGCGGCAGGAGGTGGCGGCGCCGCCCGTGTCGCCCGCGGGAGGGGCGACGCGGGAGCTAGGCCTTCTTTCTGGGCTTATGTGTAGTTTATCTACATTTAAATATTATTCAAAAGGTTTTGTGCTCATTTGGATCTTGAAGAAAATTTCAAATCAGTTGCAAATAAAAACATAATAGAAAAAAGGGAAGGCTTACATATATCTTCTGGCCTGGCACTATAGCGCCTAGTCTGGCCAAGCCTGCCAGGGCACACGGTATACTTCTCCCTATGTTCCATAATGTACTGCATATAGGGTTTAAAAAAAAAGAAGTAACACAAACTTTGATCAAGTATGTGGAGAAAATATTTACATCTAGATTGCCAAACAGACATCAATAGATTCATTATAACATGTAGTTTCATATTTTATAAATCTGATATTGTAGATGTAATAAATTAGTATCTCTTCTACTCCTAATGGAGGAGTTGGTAGCCTGGTATGGTCTTTTCTCGTCCGGTTTTATTTCGTCTCACCTCTCACCACCCCTTCCGCTGGTTTTTCTCCCTCCCGTTAAAAAACCAAATCCCATTGAGGGGATCTTGTTTCGTGCTTTTTTTGGCAGATGTTGATTCATTTAATTACGTAAATAACAGGTAATTAAGAATTCAGAAATTGCATCATATATGTGAGATCACCTTCCTAAAAGACAGACATAAGTTTTTCTTGATAACCTTCCAATACAAAATAATATATTCCCGCATAACAAATCACTACTCCAGCGCGCTATGCCATTTATTATTATCATTATCTCTACTATTAATTGGCAATCACAAGTTTCCTAATACAACAAAAATAACATACTATCTTTTTTTCTTATGAGCGCATCCGCGGTACACCATGTAAGATGCCGGCGCGATTCTCGAGAATGCCAGGGTGTGGATCACGGTGTTGAGGATGGCTGTGGCGAAAGGTGGGTCGTTGGCCCACCACATACAGTCTTATGTGAATGTTGTCAAATTATACTTCTTTTGAGTCATACAGAGAGCCACACAGACTAAATTCTCAAATCAAGTGTGATCATTTAAATGTCAAAAAAATCGTTAGGGAAATGCATCCAACAATACTCGGTAGTTGTCCTCGTCATTCGTAGCAGCCATTCACGCGAAAATATTATGGAAATTGATCATAGAATCAATTTGGAAATCAAACCATTAATGCAATTAATTAGCTAGAGAGTTAATTACGCATGCAATTAATTAGGTCCATTTAAATAGAATTTTTTTCACACTAAATCAATTTGGAAATCGAGTCATGAATGCAATTAATTAATCAGGTAGACAATTTATTATGCCTAGAGATAATTAGAAGTAGCAATTTTTTCAATTAGGCAGATAATTAATTTATTTGGTTAACAATTAATTAGGCATGCAGGGTATTAGGTAGGCTGTTAATTATTTGTGTACTTATAATTAAGTAAGAAAGCAGTTAATCGCGCCGAATCATTTTGTAAGCGCTCGTGGGCAACGGCGATCAACAAGCTCTCAACGACATGGCCGAGCACTGCTGGCCAACATGGACAACGACCACAATGAGCTCGCGACATGGGCGATCTAGCGTTCACCGTGATGGATGACGACTATGCTCTACAGGATGTACACACGCTGACGGTTGTCAAAACATCCGCGGGTGAGGACAACATGACACAACATTGGTAAGGTGATTCATGCTATTGTAGAAAAGAGGGGTGTTCCAAGCATAACGAGGAAAATGAACTAAAGTCACAAAGTGGTCTACAGTGTTGGAGAAAGAAAGAGTGTTCCAGGAAAAAAATATTCTAGAAAACAATTTAGGAATGAGAACTAAAGCTGGCAAGGAATGAGAAGAAGAAGAAGATGAGGCGTTGATGACGAAAACACTAATGTTGACATGCTGCTGGTTGGCGTCAATGAAACTGGTTGGCGAAGAGGCTAGAATTAGAAGATGTAAGGAAGGAAGAGAAAGAAAAGAATGGCAATTATCCCTTGTAGCAATGAATGGTACGTGGGCTGGAGGTGGAGCATATTGATGACTAGGAATACGTTCACAGTTTCACTCGCCTTCGACGTTAGTGTGCATTTGCAAAGCTGAATGGACCTTTGAGAATGATTTCTATAGTTACTTGTTGTTTTGTGTCAATATTATGTGTTAGGTTAACCCACTCTATTATATTATAAACATGAAAAAAACCATCCATGTTGCAATACACGGTGAAGATGAGGTGGACGTCATTTGATTGTAAAGGAAGTGGCTCCAACGAGAAATGTCCTGCTACAACAGAAAACCGAGCGGGAAGGGAAGCTTCCGATAGAAAAGGGGAAGATGCATCGTAAGATGAGGTTTTTGTGTTGGACCCGGATGTTGAAAATAACATGGCAGATAGCCCGTAGCAACGCACGGGAATTCTGCTAGTTTCTAACAGTAAACTACATGGTAGGCAGACTCGTAATTTTCGCTACTCCTACGTACTACTCCACGTGAGTACTACTGATAAATTAAGACGCCACGTGTTTCTGGCATAGTGGTATTGATGTACATTTCGTACCATGCCATGCCATGCGATTGCCATGCGTGCATGCATCGATCACAGTCACGGGTACCATGTGCATGCACCTGATCAGGCCTGGGCTGATTCCACAGTGATTCCTGCGTAGGCAAATAGTGCAGGTTGCATGTAGCAACAGAGCCATCTACGCCGGGTATGCAGTGAAACGTGATCAGAGTACATGGTGTGATCGGTGGCTGATGCGTGCATCGGCATGGCTGGTGGACTTGATAGATTATCTAGAAGCAGCAGAGCATGCAGGCCATGCCCTGAGACCCTGAACCCCCTGCCTTGCTCCGTTCAGCATGGCTTATTCTATGCCTGTACAGTTCGGCCACGTCCGTGCGTCATGTGACTGGCTATATCTAGAATATACACATGTGTTTTTATCTGGCAAAATACATACATATGGGAATGCACGTACGTGCATATGGTGAACACCGGCACGAGGAGGAGAATTTGGGGTTGAAATTATCGCAGGAAGTCTGCTTTTCCATCCCGTCCAAAATGAGTATCATGGTGGTTTTCAAATTTGAACTAAAGCCACTACATTTATTTTGGATCGGAGAGTGTACAAAATACTGTAGATACTACTGTCATTGGTGAGCAAGCTGTTAGTAGCGACATTATTTTTTTGAGGTCTCCCATAGTCCCATGCATGTTGCCACACGGATGAAGTACCGGATAAAAAGGTTCAAATCTAGTACAGGGAAGCAGCTGTAAATTAACTGCCGTGCAATAATGCAAGATTAGTTAATCTCTGCCTTTCGTTAGGGCGCACTGCAAGCCTGCTCGCGCACATCGATCCATGGACGTGGGTAAAAAATCTCATGCCAAGGACTAGAAGCCGCCGTAATCCCGACGTGTAATTTCCGGCCAGGCTAGCTCCCACGGCCCAACCCTGCCGACCGTCGGCCCCTTTTCGCAGCTGTGTTGTGCTGCTCTGAACGTGCCATGTCGAATCAACTAGCCTAAAGTATACTAAGAATCTAAGGAATCTATATTATTATTTTCACAAAAGAAAAAAAAAGGAATCTATTTTGTTAAAAATAGCAAAAGCGGATCCGTACTTCCATATATAGATGTTACATGGGTACCCATATATGGCATAGCAGTACCGAGAGATCGAGGGGAGTGCTATCCCACTGAACCACTGACAGAGCACCCATTTTTTAAATCTTACTTTCAGTTGGCTAACCGGCTCTGGCTTCCAGGCTCCCCAGGCCGCATAGTGCATGTTACAGCAGCACGTCCTCGCTAATGCATTGCTCCAACCGTGTTAAGGACGTACAGTTAGTTGGTGCTAATCTCTGTAGTCCGTACAAATGATACAGGTCGTGCGATCCCTAGCTGTTCAATGGACAGCGGTGCCAGCTAACCGACGGAGAGAAGGTAGATAGATCACTATGCAACTAAAGATTCCTCGTGACCCAAGTCAAGATCTATCATCCACGGAGTATGTATCAAGTAGAAATCAGGTAGAACACTGAGGAGGTCGATATATCATATATCTACTGAGTAACACCGAGCTAGGCAACGTGTGAAACAGCATACAGGTGTGGACAATGGCTGTATAGTACGTACGTACGTAGTATGAACAAGCTTATCGGCCGATAAGTATAGTTGACAATTGACATATATAACTTGATATATAGAGTTCGCCAATGCATGCGTCGACCTTGGCTAGGAAATGGCATAAAGTTGGATAGCGTTCCTCTTTTTACCCACCCTCGCTGGGAAATGACAGCCGGTTTACCGCGGAAATGCTAAACATACGTACGGGAAGTTGTCTACAGACCGGGAGTGTACGGTTTACAGGGACTGAGGCGCCTTTTAATTGAAGTTGTCGATCGTGTGGGCGCGGGGAAGTAGGTAGGCCGATGCTGATCCTCTAGAAATAGGTTGGCACCAGGGAGGATACATGCCTACATACGTGGTATTCGCGTAGATGATGACCACATTATACTGTAGGCCATCAGCCAACTGTTGCGCCGTCTACAAAACGGCACAAGGAGAAGACCCGACCAGATGGAGCACATTATACATGCAAATAAGGCTAGCCAGCGCACATGTACGTACAGAGACGAGCTTGACCACACGCGCGTACATGCAGATCTGTACTACTATACCTGAAATCGATCTATACATGCATGCATGCATGCATCCCCCCACGTACGTACATCGATCGATCGATCAGCTTTCTACTAGGTAGTAGCTTCTTTGCCCGGCTAGTAGCGGAATCGCTGGTCGAATGAATGAAGGGAGACCCCCATCGGTCGCTGGATTATTGGTGAATGCATGCAATGCAATGCAACCACACCACCGCGCGCGGGAGCGAGATGATACGACGATGTAGTAATTAGTAGTAACTAGTTATGTTACTACATGACTTTTTTTCTTTATTTATTACTTGTCACATCATCTATTTTATTCAGATATATGTGATGTTACTATCTATTTTACTTTCATTGTGGGTAGTCTCAGGCTGGTCCCGTGCGTAGCGTAGGTACGTCCGACACACACGGAAGCAGAATTGATTTCAGCGCCAACGGTCTCCCTCGACCGTCCCGGCCAGCGTGGACCGGACCGTGCGGCGTGCGCGCGTCCTCATCCGTCCACCCCTATAGCTAGGAAAATCATGACAAAAGGTGACGATCATCTCCGGTCAGTTACCATTGTTCAACATTTGAACGCAACACTTTAAGATCTGTGCAAAATTTTCGTTTCAGTTTTTTTCTTGCATGGTATGTCATTTGATTAAATCTCAGTCGATTGAGACCTAACGTGCTTATGTATTTGTAGCGTGGCGGTTTCTGCAATCAAGTAAAACAATGACTCACCCTAAAAAAAGAAGTAAAACAGTGACTCGTAAGCATTTACATGCCGGTATTTTTTTTGCGGGGATTTACATGCCGTTCACCGGCTCATCACGCTACTCGTACAAAACACGAAGCGACGTACATGCACGGTCGTTTCCCTCTTTCCCGGAAGAGAGCAGAGCACTGGTGTCATGCATGGGCCCGGCCGGCCCCAGGGCTATCGAGGCCAACCCAATTTAAGTTTGCGGCACATGCGCACATGCATACGCTCGGACGAGAATGGCACGCTCCTAACCAGGAACATGATAATGATACGCATGTACGCTCCCGAAATTGGAGTACTAGGCTAGGCTAGCCAGTAGCGCAACGTACACCCATGCATGCATGCATGCATTGATCTCGGTCGCCCTCGATGGTTGATGATTTGCCTTGTGTACATCAGTACATGCACGCACGCGGCTGCTTTCGGCTCGATGATTCGCCACCCACATGCTTGTACCTAGTACAGTATATACCACATGCATCTGCGTGCCGCGCGCGCCGGCTCTACGTATAATTGCATGCACCATGTATTGGTGTATTGGTTTAGTCGTCCTGACCAGTCATAAACATATAGGCGGCCTCTAGCTAGCTAGGGAGTTGAACAAGAAGATAAGAGAATCGTGTTCAAATCAAGGCCATCTGTTATCTCGTGCATCTGCATATTGATCAGTGTACGTACTAGGTGGGGTCTGCACATCTGGATACCTGTTTTGCAATTAGTCCTTGACGTCGCTAGTGCATGGGAAATATATATGGTGAACCAAATCTAGATCTAAAGATCAGCGCCGGAAACATCGTCTGCGATGGCTGATCATTCGCACACTGGACACCGAGACCAGCGATGGTACCGCCAGAAGTAGGAAAGGGCGATCGAGATTAGCTCGCCGTACGTACGAACTTACGTTGTTGCGCGCTAGCTAGAGGATCGAGAGATTAATAACACCGTCCTGCAGCACATCAACACCGAACACCGAGAGCAAAACAGTGAAAGCAAAAGCGCACAACACATGCAGCTGCACATGGAAAGCAGAAAGGATCATCGGAGGAATGACACCGACACCACATGCATGGAGCAAGGCGTACGTCTTACACATGCCCGGCCACTGTAGGGATCATGTCATGTCACGTCAAAAACTGGACTGGAGCGTCGATCGATCCATGTTCATCATGCAACAAAATTAGTAGTCAGTGTTAATCATCGACGGCCTTTTCACCCTGCCTGAATTGCCTTTTCGTTGATTGAAGAGTGCTTGGAGTGGAAGCAACATCAGGGCCGGAAGAAGAAGGCACAGTGCCGCACCGTCGGCCGGGCGGGCCGGACCGGATCGGACGCTGTGGCGAGTAGCTTTTCCGCGGCACGATCGGTTTGCGCTGTGATGTGCTGTGCTGGTGCTCGCTCGCCGTACGTGCACATCACGGCCGCCGTGCGCCTGTGCCCTACCGGCCACCACCAGGATCCAGGTGGTTCCTGTGGTGCTGCACGCGATCGGGCTGAGGTTTCCATGTGGTTGTACGTACTACCTCGACTGGCCGGCCTCGGAGCTGCGCAGGCAGGGGAACGAGTTCCTCTGACGTACATGATACTACTGCAGAGGGACGTCAACGTGTGTATGCCGTTCATTGTGAATCCAACGGCAGCAAGTGAAACCCGTAGAAACACGCTGGAGTCAGCTCGCCGGCACGCCCAGCTGCTCGATGGTCGTGCACTCGTGCTCGGCTACACCACGCCGTCGAGGCCACTCTCAACTACCTCGTCGAGAGAACGTGCTTCCCCTTCTTGGCAGCCCGCACCGCGTCGGCCCCGCCCAAGCCGCCGCTCGAGCGCGGCCTGTGCCGACCCACTTCCTTCCCTGCGGCCGACGTGCTTCCTTCGCCGAGCGCCGCCGTGCCGCCTCCGTCCAGCGCACAAGCCAAGTTCCTCACTCCCACGCTTCAGGCTACGAAGTACCGCCGGTGGAAGCTTTGCCCAAATCCGCACTAGGCGACGGCGACGGTGCTATCCAGTGTGCGCGGCAGCAGGAACAGCCTGCATGTGTTGTGCGTGTGTTGTGCGTCCATGAGCATGTGTATGGTGTGCGTGCGTGCTGTCTAGCGGCCGGACGCGCTCGTGTTCGTCCCTTTGATTACTATTCCCTCCGTTCCTAAATATAAGTCTTTTTAGAGATTTCACTATGGACTAGATACGGATCAACATGAGTGAATCTATATTCTAAAATATGTCCATATCATCCGTATGTAGTTTGTAGTGAAATCTTTAAAAAGACTTACATTTAGGAATGGAGGGAGCAGTTGAGAGCGGCCTCGACGGCGTGGTGCAGCCGAGCACGAGTCCACCACCATCAAGCTGGGCGTGCCGGCGAGTTGACTCCTTCGTATTTCGATGAGTTTCACCCACTGCCGTTGGATTCACAATGAACGGCGTACACACATTGACGTCTAATAGACAAGGGTTTTAAGGTTTGTGGCACACCTCCAACGTGGGGTGGCCTTTCCATTATATAGAGGTACATAATAATGTACAACACAATTACAAAGTGGGGCTGGAGTGTTGACGCGGGCGCAGCAGCTGCGATCGCGGGCGCAGGCGGGCTCGTTGCATGGGACATGCACGAAGCCAGCCGATCGACGTGAGCGGGCGAGGATGACGTAGCAGTCGGGGACGAGGGAGCCGGAGGGTCAACCTCGTCCAGGAGCTCCAGCCGCGCACATCTCCCAATACCTGCACCATGGTTAGACAACAAAGAGGGCGAATGTGCAGCATCTATAAATTGATCAGGCAATATAGTGGATGGGTGCACTGGCGGTGTGGAGCTTGTGTCGGGTGGGGGAAGAGCAGCAAAGGGAAAAACGTGCTCATCAAAAACGACATCTCGGGAGATATACACACGATTAGACGGGACATGAAGGCACTTATACCCTTTGTGAACAGAACTGTACCCCAGAAAGACACACTTCTTTGAACGGAACTCAAGCTTGCGATTATTATACGGACGGAGATGTGGCCAACACGCATAACCGAACACTTTAAGAAACGTGTAATCAGGAGTCTGACCAAGCAAGAGTTCAAGTGAAGTTTTCATATGAAGGAGCCACGAAGGAAGCCTATTTATAAGAAAACAGGCTGTAGTAAAAGCATCACTCCAAAAACGAAACGGGACAGATGCATGAGCAAGCAAGGTTAACCCAATTTCAACAATATGACGGTGCTTACGTTCAGCTGAACCATTCTGCTGATGTGTATGTGGGCAAGAGACACGATGAGCAATTCCAAGTTTTTCAAAGAAAGTACTGAGATTGCGGTACTCAACCCCCCCCCCCCCCCCCCAGTCTGACTGTACATGAATGATTTTATGATTAAGGAGTCGCTCAACATGTGCTTGAAATTGTAAAAACACATTAAACACATCAAACTTATGCTTAAGAAGATAAATCCAGGTAAAGCGACTATAAGCATCAATGAAACTGACATAATATTCGTGCCCACTAACGAACAACTGGGCAGGACCCCATACATCTGAAAACACAAGCTCAAGAGGAGTTTTGACTATATGTGTAGAAACAGAAAAAGGTAACTGATGACTCTTGCCTTGCTGACAGGCATCACAGACGGCAGCATCTTTATTACTAGACTCGGACGGTAGCTCATGACGACGGAGGACATGGCGAACAATGGGTGATGCTGGGTGACCAAGGCGAGAGTGCCATAGTGAAGGAGACACACGAACGCCACTGAAGACTTGGAACGCAACAGCAGGAGCAGGAACGTCGGTGGGGGCATCAAGAGCATATACACCACGGCGGTAGCGACCTCTAAGAAGTATGTTCCTCGTAGCACGATCCTTAACAAAGAGATGAAATGGGTGAAACTCACAGAAAACATTATTATCCTGTGTAAGTTTAGGAACAGAGAGTAAGTTACGTGCAACTGTGGGAACACGAAGAACATTTCTAAGATGCAATGTCCTAGAGGTGTTTGTGAGAAGTGATGCCTGACCAACATGCGAAATGTGCATACCTGCCCCGTTAGCTGTGTGAACCTTGTCATGCCCGCGGTAAGGCTGCTGAACAGTTAGCTTGCCCAGCTCGTTCGTGACATGCGTTGTTGCTCCAGTATCCATGTACCAAGAAGGATCAACAGGATAAGGAGTGTGACCCTGTTGCGCCATGTTAACTTGACGCTCGTTACCCTTGCCATTATTGCCGAGGCCGAGGAAATCCGTCTTGAACCGGCGATGACAGCGGGAGGCGACATGGCGAGGTAGGCCACAGAGCTGACATGGCTGAGCCGCACCACAGGCGGTACAGCAGGCGCAGGCGCGGCCGTCGACGACAACTACCGGGGCGCCATGACGCGGGGCCTGCTGCTGCTGTGCCGAGGGCGCACCACCACCGGACTTGCCCCCCCTCCCGAGGACGAAGCTGCAGAGGGGCCACGGCCGCCGCCTTTGCCGCGGGACACGGCATTGACGGAGGAGTCGATGGAGACGTCGGGGCGGGGCGCATTGAGCCGTTGCTCCGTAGACAGGAGACGACTGTAGAGTTCCTGAGGACGAAGAGGCTCCTTGCGTTCATTAATCACCTCGGCAAGCGAGTCGTAGTCGCTGTCGAGGCCGGCTAGGATGAAGGATGTGAACTCGCTGTCACGAAGGGGCTCTCCAATGGAAGCAAGAGTGTCGGCCAACTTCTTGATCTTGTTGTAGAAGGCGGTCACCGTACCATTGTCCTTGCGAGTTTCACCAAGCTTGGCACGGATGGCCATGGATTGAGCAGTAGACTGAGACGAAAAACTCGACTCCAGGATGTCCCACACCTCATGAGAGGACGCAGCAAAGAGGACGAGCCCGACCACACCCTCACCCAGAGAAGACTGGATGGCTGAGAGGATGGCTTGGTCCTGAGCGATCCACGCACGAAACATCGGATGATGTGGCGGTGGACACGGCAGGGTACCGTTGACGAACCCCTCCAAATAATGGCTGCGAAGGAGAGGTAGCACCTGAGCACGCCAGTACAGATAATTGTCCGGTTTAAGCTTCACCGGAAGGAGGTGCGAGAACAAAAAGGCGGTGAGGAGATCGCGGCCAGAGCAGCTTCAGCATCCACATATGGCGTAGGAGAGGGCATCGGTGCAGATGGAGCCGCAGCCGGTGCGTACATGTGCGAGGCGCCGTACGGGTAGGGCGCACCATAGGGCGGCGGAGCCGGATACGCGCCCTGGCCAGGTTACGCGCCATAGGAGGGACGCGCAGGTGGCGATGGGCCGTACGAGGCCGCATACAGCGGGTAGCCGCCAGGGCCGCCGTGATTGACATGGGCGACGTCGGCAACAGTAGGGCCGGCTGCGGTGTAGATGGAGGCAGCCGGAGCAGGTGCGATCGCACGCATCTGGTGCGACGCAGTAGGTGGCGGCGACGCGGGCGCAAGGGAGTGCATGGCAGCCGGAGGCGGCGGCGGTTGCTGGGACCGGACCGAAGCAGCGGGCGATGAGGATGACACGCCGGCGTACCCAGCGAAGACACCGGGCCGGCGAAGAGAGACCCCGCCGATTGGGTCTGCAGGGGGCCGAGCGATCCATCCGCCGTGTAGGGCGCAGTCCCGACGTTGAGGAGACGCGCGAGAGACGGTGGGAGGAACGAGTGGTCCATGTGGACGGGGGCCGGCGGCAGAAGGGCGGGGAAGGAGACCGCGGTGCCGGCGGCGCTTGAGGCGACGGCGGTGGCTGGCGGCGGAGGCGGAGCGGAAGACATTAGATCGTTAGGTCGGATACCATAATAGACAAGGGTTTTAGGGTTTGTGGCACACCTCCAACGCGGGGTGGCCTTTCCATTATATAGAGAGGTACATAATAATGTACAACACAATTACAAAGTGGGGCCCAGTATATACAGAGTCTAACAATGTCCCTCTGCAGTAGTATCATGTACTCCCTCCGTTCCATGATGTAAGACATTTTTTGACACTATCCTATAATGTAAGACGTTAGGACAAAAAGTGTCCTACATTATCGGACTGAGGGGGATCTCGTTCCCAGGCAGGCGGTAGTGGCGGCGCAGTATGGCTTGATCGTCTCTGTGGAGTAGGTGCCAAGCCATGCATGGCATGCCGCCGTGCTGCAGGAGGGCAGGCCGGGACGCGCGCGGCCGCTGCATTGGCACTGGCAGTGGCAGTGGCAGGGACGCGATCGATGCACGCTTGCCGCGCCTTGCAGCGACACTTCCGCAGTGGCCGGCGCCGGTTTCTGGCTGTGGCTGGGTTGGTTTGTTGGTTGTTGGGTGCCAGTGCCACTGCCAGGAGTGGAGCTCAAGTGTCAACGGCCCGCGGCAATGGGGCGTACGTCATCCCTGCAAACTTTTCCTTATAAATCTAATCCCTGCACTATGTTGCATACTCTAGTACTTCTTTTTTCTTCTTTGAGAAACGCATACTCTACTTCTTTATTACCTTTTGGGACTGTGGTGCGCCTCGCCCACGAGTGGGAGCAACTGGGCCGGCCGAACGGCACCGTGCTTAACACCTATGAATTCTAAATGTGCTTAACAATACTTCAAAATGAGTATAATGTCAAAAAAATATTTACGATCTCATTGTCTACGAAAGCTTGTTCATTTATAAGAAATAAACTGTCCATGCACGTCAAAAATGATTTTAGAGCAAATTCTAAATATTATTTCCACAAATAAACAGTATCATATGAAACTTTTAAATAATGTTCTCCCCAACATGTGATTTTTTATAACAAAATAGGTGGGATAGAAGAGTGGGCATGTGGGCTTCTATCAAAAGATACCGCTATCGCTACGCTCATATACGTCAAGGAAAGGAAGGGAGCGAAAAGATACGTTAATGTTTCCACCTACTCTCTTTTATAGCACAGGAAATATATACATGCGTATGGAAAAACTGTACAAAAAAATCCTAAGTTGCTTCTATAGGGTGCAACTAATAACGTTTAGTACATAGCGATAGTTTTGAAGTATGTACCCCCCATCCATAAAGTATGTCCGTGTGCCTTGCAAAATCATGTGAAACTCGCTAAGAAATTTTTGTAAACAAAGTTTAATATTTATTGTTTCAGAGACAAATCATCAAGCGAAGAATAATATCAGACAAATTTATGTGGACTAGTAAATTAAAATAAAACTAGCATAGACTAATTTTGTGAATGAGTTCACAAGGAATTTGTATGAATAAAAACAATGAAAGACAAATCAGAAAGCAAAATATCATTCAAATTCCAACATAATTTAAAAAATGGATGAAAATATAATATAAAAGATAAGAAGTAATAGAAATCAAAAGACAAATACTGCTAACAGGCTAATCACATTAAGCGAGAGGTAGGAAAAACAATGTCTGCATTGTAGCTGCAATGTTTGGGCAGAGGAGAAATGCGATTTATTCGCTTAGAGATGGCTTGGCTGTGGCCACGGGTCATGAGGAACTTGCCCAAATGGTGGATCCATACTATGACATAATACTTGGGCATGCCCCGACTCGGCCGTACTCGCTGGACATGAGCGTCCTTCAGCTCCCATCGAGGGACATGACTAGTCTCGACGTTGAGTTCACGGAGGAGGAGGTCGAAAAAGTGATCAAAGCAATGCCGCTGGACAAAGCGCCAGGGCCAGATGGATTCATGGGCCGTTTCTATGCGGCGTGCTGGCCGATAATCAAGGGTGATATTATGAGAGCGTTTCATGCTTTTCATCAGGGTGATATGAGAGGCTTAGCGGCCATAAACAAAGCAATTGTTTCCCTCTTGCCCAAGTTGGATGGTGCGGAAGATATAAAGGACTTCCGGCCAGTTAGCCTTGTCCATGGGATCATAAAATTTTTCGACAAGTTGCTGGCCAACAGATTGATGGTGGAGCTTCCGTCCCTGGTGGGCAACCATCAGAGTGCGTTCGTCAAAGGCCGCTCGATCCTCGATAACTTCATGCTCATGCAGTATACAGCAAGAAAGTTGAGAGCACTCAAGGAACTGAAGGAAATATGCCCTAGAGGCAATAATAAAGTTGTTATTTATATTTTCTTATATCATGATAAATGTTTATTATTCATGCTAGAATTGTATTAACCGGAAACTTAGTACATGTGTGAATACATAGACAAACAGAGTGTCCCTAGTGTGCATCTACTTGACTAGCTCGTTGATCAAAGATGGTTAAGTTTCCTAGCCATAGACATGTGTTGTAATTTGATGAACGGGATCACATCATTAGAGAATGATGTGATGGATTAGACCCATCCGTTAGCTTAGCACTATGATCGTTTAGTTTATTGCTATTGCTTTCTTCATGACTTATACATATTCCTATGACTATGAGATTACGCAACTCCCGAATACCGGAGGAATACTTAGTGTGCTATCAAACGTCACAACGTAACTGGGTGATTATAAAGATGCTCTACAGGTGTCTCCGATGGTGTTTGTTGAGTTGGCATAGAGCGAGATTAGGATTTGTCACTCCGATTGTCGGATAGGTATCTCTGGGCCCTCTCGGTAATGCACATCACTATAAGCCTTGCAAGCAAAGTGACTAATGAGTTAGTTGCGGGATGATGCATTACGGAACGAGTAAAAAGACTTGCCGGTAACGAGATTGAACTAGGTATGAGGATACCGACGATCAAATCTCGGGCAAGTAACATACCGATGACAAAGGAAACAACGTATGTTGTTATGCGGTTTGACCGATAAAGATCCTCGTAGAATATGTAGGAGCCAATATGAGCATCCAGGTTCCGCTATTGGTTATTGAACAGAGATGTGTCTCGGTTATGTCTACATAGTTCTCGAACCCGTAGGGTCCGCACGCTTAACGTTCGATGATGATTTGTATTATGAGTTATGTGATTTGATGTACCGAAGTTTGTTCGGAGCTCCATATGTGATCACGGACATGACGAGGAGTCTCGAAATGGTCGAGACATAAAGATTGATATATTGGACCATGTTATTCGGACACCAGAAGTGTTTCGGATAGTTTCGGGTAAAACCGGAGTGCTGGAGGGGTTACCGGAACCCCCCGGGGGAACTAATGGGCCAACATGGGCCCTATTGGAGAGAGAGGAGGGCAGCCAGGGCAGGCCGCGCCCCCCTTGGAGTCCGAATAGGACAAGGGAAGGGGGGCGACGCCCCCCTTTCCTACCCCCTCTCCCTCTCCTTCCTTCTCCCTCTCTCCCTCTTGGTGGAATCCTACTAGGACTTGGAGTCCTACTAGGACTCCCCTCCTTGGGCGCGCCCCCTAGGTCCGGCCGGCCTCCTCCTCCCTCCTTTATATACATGGGGAGGGGGCACCCTAGAGACACACAAGTTGATCTTTTAGCCGTGTGCGGTGCCCCCCTCCACAATTACACACATCGGTCATATCGCCATAGTGCTTAGGCTCTGCGCCGGTAACTTCATCATCACCGTCGCCACGCCGTCGTGCTGACGGAACTCTCCCTCGACCTCAACTAGATCAAGAGTACGAGGGACGTCATCGAGCTGAACGTGTGCTGAACGCGGAGGTGCCGTACGTTCGGTCGGACCGTGAAGACGTACGACTACATCAACGGCGTTGATATAACGCTTCCGCTTTCGGTCTACGAGGGTACATGGACACACTCTTCCTACTCGTTGCTATGCTTCTCCTAGATAGATCTTGCATGATCGTAGGAATTTTTTTGAAATTACTACGTTCCCCAACAGTGGCATCAGGGCCAGGTCTATGCGTAGATGTTATATGCACGAGTAGAACACAAAGAGTTGTGGGCGATAATAGTCATACTGCTTACCAGCATGTCATACTTTGATTCGGCGGTATTGTTGGATGAAGTGGCCCACACCGACATTACATGACCGCATTCATGAGACTGGTTCTTCCGACGTGCTTCGCACACAGGTGGCTAGTGGGTGTCTGTTTCTCCAGCTTTAGTTGAATCGAGTGTGACTATGCCCAGTCCTTGTTGAAGGTTAAAACAACACACTTGACGAAAAACCGTTGTGGTATTGATGCGTAGGTAAGAACGGTTCTTGATAAGCCCATAGCAGCCACGTAAAACTTGCAACAACAAAGTAGAGGACGTCTAACTTGTTTTTGCAGGGCATGTTGTGATGTGATATGGTCAAGACGTGATGATATATAAATTGTTGTATGAGATGATCATGTTTTGTAAAAGTTATCGGGAACTGGCAGGAGCCTTATGGTTGTCGCTTTATTGTATGAAAGGCAATCGCCATGTAATTGCTTTACTTTATCACTAAGCGGTAGCAAAAGTCGTAGAAGCAATAGTTGGCGAGACGACAATGATGCTTCGATGGAGATCAAGGTGTCAAGCCGGTGACGATGGTGATCATGACGGTGCTTTGGAGATGGAGATCAAAGGCACAAGATGATGATGGCCATATCATATCACTTATATTGATTGCATGTGATGTTTATCCTTTATGCATCTTATTTTGCTTAGTACGGTGGTAGCATTATGTCGGATCACGGGTTCCAGCAAAAACCCTTAAGGTTCGAACTCTAGGGTGCGCACGAAGATCTCTCCCTCCCTAGCTCACACTCTCACCGCGATCCCAAAGCTCAGCTCGCCGAACACGAAGGACAAGAGACACAAGAGTTTATACTGGTTCGGGCCACCGTTGTGGTGTAATACCCTACTCCGCGGCCCACTGTTGATGATGGCGTCAGCGGCGACGCCCATAGATATAGCTTCCGATAGTCTTGTCCTTTTGTTCCCTGCGAGGAATCGGGATGAACCTCACAGGGGTGTGTAAAGATCTTGTAGCGCCTTTGGCTTGATGCAATATAATCCTTTATCCAGTGTGGTGGTCGCATGTTCCGCTTCAGCTAGTCGCCCCTTTGCGTCCCTTGCGGTAGCTTGGTGCTCTACGCTGAAAGGTCCCAGTCCCCAGGCAAGCTGCAGCAGTCGCTGGTATGCCAGGTCACGATGCCGTGGTCAAGGCCAGGAGGTGAGCGGCCCGAGGTCCGGTGAGAGCTCCCGAGGTGCGATGCTCGGGGGGTCCCCTTTAGCGCACAAGCAGCTACCGAAAGGCCGAAAGGGAGGCGAGGTCGCCCAAGCGGAAACACATTAGTGAGGGTGGTGAAGTTGTACGTCTCGCTTCGGCCTTGTTCCCCCTCCCTTTCATTCTCGCGGTAGCTTAGCGCTCTATGCCGGCTGGTCCCAGTCCCCAGGCAGGCTTCATCCGTCGCTGGTATGCTAGGTCGCGATGTTGTGGTCAAGGCCAGGAGGTGAGCGGCCCGTGGTCCGGTAAGAGCTCCTGAGACGCGATGCTCAAGAGGTCCCCCTTGGCGTGCAAGAAGCTTCCTGAGGCTGAAAAGGAGAACGGCGCAGCCGAAGCGAGGCAACAGAAGCTGAGAACTCCAAACCGTGGCGCCTCGCCAGCACACATATATGAGAGCATCTCCAGCCGTTCAGCCCCCCAGGGCGCCCAAAAAGAGCGGCCTGGGGGCGAACCGGCGCTAGATTGGCCCCTGGGGGCGACCTAGCTCCCAGCCACACCCCCAGGCGCCGCCCCCAGCCACGGCAATTTCAAACGTAGTCATTCCCGCGCATAAAATAGACACCACAAATCCGGCGATCAAGCGGCCACAAGTTCGGCGATCGGATGAAAAGGCCGGCGTACAAAAAGTAGAAGGATGCGCGTGCGCATCAGATGGCGAGGTCGGCCTCCGGCGTCGGCGGAGTCGGCGTGCGCGGGCTTGGCGGGGTCTCTGTGCTTGGCGGCGTCGGCGTGGCTTCTGTGCTGCGGGGAGTCTCGGCGACATCATCGCTCGGGCTTGGCGGGAGCGTGGGCGTGGGCGTGGGCGGTGTCCTCGAGGGAAGCTGGTTCAGGATGAGGCCACGCTCCGCCAAGTACCACGCCTTGAACGCCTCGTCGTTGCTCTAGAGCATGTCCGCCCCGCCCAGCAGGAAAGCCAGGTCGGTGTTCCTTTTCTTCATGGCGACGTTGGTCCGGAGTAGGTCGAGCTTGGCGGCGCTGCTCGACATCAACACCGACCACCGCGCGTCGGTCTTCTCTTCACGAAGGACGGCCCGGGCCTGTGCGTCGGCGAGGCAGTGCTCGATGGACTCCTGCACTCAAGCGGTGGCCGCGTCGGCGTGTTTCCCCTTCTTGGCACCTTTGTTGCCGTCCGGCCGCCCTTCTGACGCGCTCGGAGTCGGCGCGTCCGGCATGTAGGACTCCTTGGCCTTGTCGAGGGTGCGCCGGACTTCCGCCCACTTCTCGCACTTGTCAATGCGCTTGTAAACGTGGAGGTACTTGAATTCGGCGTCGCGGTTGCTCTGCCGATACAGGGCGAACATGCGCAGCAACTACGCAGAGGAACAAACAGTTGGCGGGCGCAGACGACGAAGAGAGGCGGGAGACCGGCGTGGCATACCTGATCCTCAACGCTGGTGGTGACAGCCTCCCGTCGCTGAACTTCCGCCCTCCACTCGGCGTTTGACATGCCCGGTGGCTTGGACGGGGGCGCCCTCGGCTTCCTCTGCTTCGGCTGGGCGACGGAGGCGGTCGCAGTTGCCGCCGCGCGGGGGACGATGTACTTCTTCGGTGGCATGGCGGCCGGCTGGGAGGCGAGCGGGAGGGAGATTGGCGGGAGGAAAGGAGAAAATGGGAGGGAAGTGGGGAAAAAGCGGGAAGAAACGGCGGGAATAGGCGCTGGACTCACCGACAGGGCGGACCCACGCGCCCTTTTCGCTTGTGCCGGCGCCCCAGGCGCCCCCCAGGGTGCCGGGTTCTGCCTGGGTCCGCCGGCACCAGTTTCGGCCCGAGCCGGTGAAAAAGGGGCTTCCGGGGGGGGGGGGGGCGATTGGGCCGTTTTTTCGGCGCCGGCGGGGCAAAAACGCCTGGGGAGGGCCTGTTGGGGGCGTGGCTGGAGATGCTCTGTCTTATCTTAGCGGGCCTGGGGCTATTCCTTGTGCGGCTCCCCGTCGGCTCATCTGGTGCGGCGGCGGTGGTACCAGGTCGGGCTCACGTTAGATCCTTCCTTCTCACGTGCCCTCCTGAGTACTATGCGTTCTCGGGTCCCGACCCTTGAGCAAGGCTCAGCCGCCGCTGGTATGCCAGGTCGCGATGTCGTTGTCAAGGCCAGGGGGTGAGAGCTGGGGAGTCAGTAAGAGCTCCTGAGGCGCGATGCTCAGGAGCCCTGCCCTTTCACGCGCAAGCGAATCGCACAAGTGGAGGAACGAGCTAACGGGGCCACCTGTGGCTAGTGCTCCGGAGGTTCCTGCATGTTAACTGAAGAGGAACATAGCCTACGACCGAGCCGGCTACCCAGGGGTAGATCGTCTCGTATAGAGACGGGGGCACTAAGGACCCGGTGAGGTGACGTGCGCGGAGCGGGCCGCGAGCCAGAGCTCGATCTCTTAGATTTATCAGCGTTGCAGGGACGGACCCGAGCACAAGCGCCGTGCCGAAGTGCGTGGCTCTCGCCGCGAGGCGGATAGGAAATTGGTCAGCAATGCAGAATGCCGTGAGGTTCAGTCAGGCAAGTGATAATCAAAGATAACCCATCCAAGGAGACAAGCTAACTTAGATAGATGCAAGAACGATACATGCCACTGGGACGGACCCGAGCGGCCTGGGGATGATGCAGACCGAGGGGCGCCCCCAACAGAGTAAGCTAGAGATGCAAAAGGATACATGATGCAGGGGACAGGCCGTGCGGCCTGGGAATGATGCAGCCCGAGGGGCGCTCCCAGCTGAGTAAAACCTGAAAATGTCACCTGGTACCGTTGTCGAAGGGGTGTTGAAGTAGCCGAAGGTGCGTGATGAAGAAGTCGCTCCTCATGAGCCACCAGGACCCTGAGCCTCGGGAGGCTCTGGGGCCCGGGTGGTTCCTTGAGGACCGTCGCCGTCTCCGCCAGGACTGCGTGATGCCCGGCCTCCTGAGCCGCCAGGATACTCCGTAAGCGGCGCTGGAAGGTGACAGCCACGGTCGACAGGCCAAATGGCATGCGAACATAGCTGTGAGGTGGGCCCTCGCACCGACCAACTTGCGAAGGCTAGAAACGCTCCTGAGATGCGGCTCTGTTGAGCCCTAGAATGTCGACGCAGACGCGTAGCCCGCCGTCCTCGCCAGGATGGGGAGCTGCGTCGGGTGGTGGGCGACTGTCGCCGCGAATGGCCCTTGCCTCCTGAAGCTCCTTGGTAGTCTTGATGATGAACTCCTGAGCACCAGGCGCTCCTTGCCTAGTGCCTGCTTGGGGGAAGCATGCAACAAAGCACGCCTCCACATGGTGCCCGAGCGCCTCGCTCGTGATGTTGACGAGGTCAGAGGCCCTCCAGAAGAGAGCCCCCGAGCCTTGCCCGAGGAGGGCGCCGGGCGCGCCTTCCTATGCGAGGGAGGGAGACGCCCCATCTGAGGGCGCATGTCTTTAGGTGGTGCCGCTGGTCATGCCACTCTCCTGAGGCCCTTGGCGGAGCAGCTGCTTCTTCTCCTTAGGGATGGCCTCAGGAGGGTACATGATTCCTTCGTTGTCGGGGTCCTCGATCATAGCGGCCTGGAAGGCGCGCTCGAGGGAGCACACCGCATCCTTCTCCTCACAGGCGACCGCGATGATACCGCCGGTCCCTGGCATCTTGAGGACATTGTACCCGTGGTGGGTCGCCGCCATGAATTTGTTGGAAATATGCCCTAGAGGCAATAATAAATGGTTATTATTATATTTCTTTGTTCATGATAATCGTCTATTGTTCGTGCTATAATTGTATTGTCCGGAAATCGTAATACATGTGTGAATACATAGACTACAACATGTCCCTAGTAAGCCTCTAGTTGACTAGCTCGTTGATCAACAGATAGTCATGGTTTCCTGACTATGGACATTGTGTTGGGAATCGTAGCATAATTTTAAAATTTTCCTACGCTCACCAAGATGCATCTATGGAGTCTACTAGCAACGAGGGGAAAGGAATGCATCTACATACCCTTGTAGATCGCGAGCGGAAGCGTTCCAATGAACGTGGATGACGGAGTCGTACTCGCCGTGATCCAAATCACCGATGACCGAGTGCCGAACGGACGGCACCTCCGCGTTCAACACACGTACGGTGCAGCGACATCTCCTCCTTCTTGATCCAGCAAGGGGGCAGGAGAGGTTGATGGAGATCCAGCAGCACGACGGCGTGGTGGTGGATGTAGCGGGTCTCGGCAGGGCTTCGCCGAGCTTCTGCGAGACGGAGAGGTGTAACAAGGGAAGAGGGAGGTGCCCAAGGCTTAGATATTGCTGCCCTCCCTCCCCTCCTTTATATAGGCCCCCTGGGGGGGGCGCCGGCCCTGGGAGATGGGATCTCCAAGGAGGGCGGCGGCCAAAGGGGGGAAAGGGGTTGCCTTGCCCCCCAAGGCATGGGGGAAGCCCCCTAGGGTTCCCAACCCTAGGCGCATGGGGAAGGCCCAGGGGGGCGCCCCAGCCCACTAAGGGCTGGTTCCCTTCCACTTTCAGCCCACGGGGCCCTCCGGGATAGGTGGCTCCACCCGGTGGACCCCCGGGACCCTTCCGGTGGTCCCGGTACAATACCGGTAACCCCCGAAACTTTCCCGGTGGCCGAAACTTGACTTCCTATATATAATTCTTCACCTCCAGACCATTCCGGAACCTCTCGTGACGTCCGGGATCTCATCCGGGACTCCGAACAACTTTCGGGTTTCCGCATACATATATCTCTACAACCCTAGCGTCACCGAACCTTAAGTGTGTAGACCCTACGGGTTCGGGAGACATGCAGACATGACCGAGACGCCTCTCCGGTCAATAACCAACAGCGGGATCTGGATACCCATGTTGGCTCCCACATGTTCCACGATGATCTCATTGGATGAACCACGATGTCGAGGATTCAATCAATCCCGTATGCAATTCCCTTTGTCAATCGGTATGTTACTTGCCCGAGATTCGATCGTCGGTATCCCAATACCTTGTTCAATCTCGTTACCGGCAAGTCTCTTTACTCGTACCGCAATGCATGATCCCGTGACTAACGCCTTAGTCACATTGAGCTCATTATGATGATGCATTACCGAGTGGGCCCAGAGATACCTCTCCGTCACACGGAGTGACAAATCCCAGTCTCGATCCGTGCCAACCCAACAAACACTTTCGGAGATACCCGTAGTGCACCTTTATAGTCACCCAGTTACGTTGTGACGTTTGGCACACCCAAAGCACTCCTACGGTATCCGGGAGTTGCACGATCTCATGGTCTAAGGAAAAGATACTTGACATTGGAAAAGCTCTAGCAAACGAAACTACACGATCTTTTATGCTATGCTTAGGATTGGGTCTTGTCCATCACATCATTCTCCTAATGATGTGATCCCGTTATCAATGACATCCAATGTCCATAGTCAGGAAACCATGACTATCTGTTGATCAACGAGCTAGTCAACTAGAGGCTTACTAGGGACACGTTGTGGTCTATGTATTCACACATGTATTACGATTTCCGGACAATACAATTATAGCATGAATAATAGACAATTACCATGAACAAAGAAATATAATAATAACCATTTATTATTGCCTCTAGGGCATATTTCCAACAGTCTCCCACTTGCACTAGAGTCAATAATCTAGTTACATTGTGATGAATCGAACACCCATTGCGTCCTGGTGTTGATCATGTTTTGCCCTAGGGAGAGGTTTAGTCAACGGATCTGCTACATTCAGGTCCGTATGTACTTTACAAATATCTATGTCTCCATTTTGAACACTTTCACGAATGGAGTTGAAGCGACGCTTGATATGCCTGGTCTTCCTGTGAAACCTGGGCTCCTTCGCAAGGGCAATAGCTCCAGTGTTGTCACAGAAGAGAGTCATCGGGCCCGACGCATTGGGAATCACCCCTAGGTCGGTAATGAACTCCTTCATCCAGACTGCTTCCTGTGCTGCCTCCGAGGCTGCCATGTACTCCGCTTCACATGTAGATCCCGCCACGACGCTTTGCTTGCAACTGCACCAGCTTACTGCTCCTCCATTCAAAATATACACGTATCCGGTTTGTGACTTCGAGTCATCCAGATCTGTGTCGAAGCTAGCGTCGACGTAACCCTTTACGACGAGCTCTTCGTCACCTCCATAAACGAGAAACATATCCTTAGTCCTCTTCAGGTACTTCAGGATATTCTTGACCGCTGTCCAGTGTTCCATGCCGGGATTACTTTGGTACCTTCCTACCAAACTTACGGCAAGGTTTACATCAGGTCTGGTACACAGCATGGCATACATAATAGACCCTATGGCCGAGGCATAGGGGATGACACTCATCTTTTCTATATCTTCTGCCGTGGTCGGGCATTGAGCCGTGCTCAATTGCACACCTTGCAATACAGGCAAGAACCCCTTCTTGGACTGATCCATATTGAACTTCTTCAATATCTTGTCAAGGTATGTACTCTGTGAAAGACCAATGAGGCGTCTTGATCTATCTCTATAGATCTTGATGCCTAATATATAAGCAGCTTCTCCAAGGTCCTTCATTGAAAAACACTTATTCAAATAGGCCTTTATACTTTCCAAGAATTCTATATCATTTCCCATCAATAATATGTCATCCACATATAATATGAGAAATGCTACAGAGCTCCCACTCACTTTCTTGTAAACACAGGCTTCTCCATAAGTCTGTGTAAACCCAAACGCTTTGATCATCTCATCAAAGCGAATGTTCCAACTCCGAGATGCTTGCACCAGCCCATAGATTGAGCGCTGGAGCTTGCATACTTTGTTAGCATTCTTAGGATCGACAAAACCTTCCGGCTGCATCATATACAACTCTTCCTTAAGGAAGCCGTTAAGGAATGCCGTTTTGACGTCCATCTGCCATATCTCATAATCATAGTATGCGGCAATTGCTAACATGATTCGGACGGACTTCAGCTTCGCTACGGGTGAGAAAGTCTCATCGTAGTCAACCCCTTGAACTTGTCGATAACCCTTAGCGACAAGTCGAGCTTTGTAGATGGTCACATTACCATCCGCGTCCGTCTTCTTCTTAAAGATCCATTTGTTTTCTATGGCTCGCCGATCATCGGGCAAGTCAGTCAAAGTCCATACTTCGTTTTCATACATGGATCCTATCTCGGATTTCATGGCTTCTAGCCATTTGTCGGAATCCGGGCCCGCCATCGCTTCTTCATAGTTCGAAGGTTCACCGTTGTCTAACAACATGATTTCCAGGACAGGGTTGCCGTACCACTCTGGTGCGGAACGTGTCCTTGTGGACCTACGAAGTTCAGTAGTAACTTGATCCGAAGCTTCATGATCATCATCATTAACTTCCTCCCCAGTCGGTGTAGGCACCACAGGAACATTTTCCCGCGCTGCGCTACTTTCCGGTTCGGAAGGGGTGACTATCACCTCATCAAGTTCCACTTTCCTCCCACTCAATTCTTTCGAGAGAAACTCCTTCTCCAGAAAGGACCCGTTCTTGGCAACGAAGATCTTGCCTTCGGATCTGAGGTAGAAGGTATACCCAATAGTTTCCTTAGGGTATCCTATGAAGACGCATTTTTCCGACTTGGGTTCGAGCTTTTCAGGTTGAAGTTTCTTGACATAAGCATCGCATCCCCAAACTTTTAGAAACGACAGCTTAGGTTTCTTCCCAAACCATAATTCATACGGTGTCGTCTCAACGGATTTCGACGGAGCCCTATTTAAAGTGAATGCGGCAGTCTCTAAAGCATAGCCCCAAAATGAGAGCGGTAAATCGGTAAGAGACATCATAGATCGCACCATATCCAATAGAGTGCGATTACGACGTTCGGACACACCATTTCTCTGAGGTGTTCCAGGCGGCGTGAGTTGTGAAACTATTCCACATTTCCTTAAGTGTGTACCAAATTCGTGACTTAAATATTCTCCACCACGATCTGATCGTAAGAATTTTATTTTCCTGTCACGTTGATTCTCAACTTCACTCTGAAATTCCTTGAACTTTTCAAAGGTTTCAGACTTGTGTTTCATTAGGTAGACATACCCATATCTACTTAAATCATCAGTGAGAGTGAGAACATAACGATATCCTCCGCGAGCCTCAACACTCATTGGACCGCACACATCGGTATGTATGATTTCCAATAAGTTGGTTGCTCGCTCCATTGTTCCGGAGAACGGAGTCTTGGTCATCTTACCCATGAGGCATGGTTCGCACGTGTCAAATGATTCGTAATCAAGAGACTCCAAAAGTCCATCTGCATGGAGCTTCTTCATGCGCTTGACACCAATGTGACCAAGGCGGCAGTGCCACAAGTATGTGGGACTATCGTTATCAACTTTACATCTTTTGGTATTCACACTATGAACATGTGTAACATCACGTTCGAGATTCATCAAAAATAAACCATTGACCAGCGGGGCATGACCATAAAACATATCTCTCAAATAAATAGAACAACCATTATTCTCGGATTTAAATGAGTAGCCATCTCGAATTAAACGAGATCCAGATACAATGTTCATGCTCAAAGCTGGCACTAAATAACAATTATTGAGGTTTAAAACTAATCCCGTGGGTAGATGCAGAGGTAGCGTGCCGACGGCGATCACATCGACCTTGGAACCATTCCCGACGCGCATCGTCACCTCGTCCTTCGCCAGTCTCCGTTTATTCCGTAGTTCCTGTTTTGAGTTACAAATATGAGCAACCGCACCGGTATCAAATACCCAGGAGCTACTACGAGTACTGGTAAGGTACACATCAATTACATGTATATCACATATACCTTTGGTGTTGCCGGCCTTCTTCTTGTCCGCTAAGTATTTGGGGCAGTTCCGCTTCCAGTGACCACTTCCCTTGCAATAAAAGCACTCAGTCTCGGGCTTGGGTCCATTCTTTGACTTCTTCCCAGTAACTGGTTTACCGGGCGCGGCAACTCCCTTGCCGTCCTTCTTGAAGTTCTTCTTACCCTTGCCCTTCTTGAACTTAGTGGTTTTATTCACCATCAACACTTGATGTTCTTTTCTGATCTCTACCTCAGCTGATTTCAGCATTGAATATACCTCAGGAATGGTCTTTTCCATCCCCTGCATATTGAAGTTCATCACAAAGCTCTTGTAGCTTGGTGGAAGCGACTGGAGGATTCTGTCAATGACCGCGTCATCCGGGAGATTGACTCCCAGCTGAGACAAGCGGTTATGCAACCCAGACATTCTGAGTATGTGCTCACTAACAGAACTATTCTCCTCCATTTTACAGCTGAAGAACTTGTCGGAGACATCATATCTCTCGACCCGGGCATGAGCTTGGAAAACCAATTTCAGCTCCTCGAACATCTCATATGCTCCATGTTTCTCAAAACGCTTTTGGAGACCCGGTTCTAAGCTGTAAAGCATGCCGCACTGAACGAGGGAGTAATCATCAGCACGCTGCTGCCAAGCGTTCATAACGTCTTGGTTCTCTGGGATTGGTGCTTCACCTAGCGGTGCTTCTAAGACATAATCTTTCTTGGCTACTATGAGGATGATCCTCAGGTTCCGGACCCAGTCCGTATAGTTGCTGCCATCATCTTTCAGCTTGGTTTTCTCTAGGAACGCGTTGAAATTGAGGACAACGTTGGCCATTTGATCTACAAGACATAGTGTAAAGATTTTAGACTAAGTTCATGATAATTAAGTTCATCTAATCAAATTATTTAATGAACTCCCACTCAGATAGACATCCCTCTAGTCATCTAAGTGAAACATGATCCGAGTTAACTAGGCCGTGTCCGATCATCACGTGAGACGGACTAGTCAAGATCGGTGAACATCTCCATGTTGATCGTATCTTCTATACGACTCATGCTCGACCTTTCGGTCCTCCGTGTTCCGAGGCCATGTCTGTACATGCTAGGCTCGTCAAGTCAACCTAAGTGTATTGCGTGTGTTCCGAGGCCATGTCTGTACATGCTAGGCTCGTCAACACCCGTTGTATTCGAACGTTAGAATCTATCACACCCGATCATCACGTGGTGCTTCGAAACAACGAACCTTCGCAACGGTGCACAGTTAGGGGGAACACTTTCTTGAAATTATTATAAGGGATCATCTTACTTACTACCGTCGTTCTAAGCAAATAAGATGCAAAAACATGATAAACATCACATGCAATCAAATAGTGACATGATATGGCCAATATCATTATGCTCCTTTGATCTCCATCTTCGGGGCACCATGATCATCTTCGTCACCGGCATGACACCATGATCTCCATCATCATGATCTCCATCATTGTGTCTTCATGAAGTCGTCACGCCAACGATTACTTCTACTTCTATGGCTAACGCGTTTAGCAACAAAGTAAAGTAATTTACATGGCGTTATTCAATGACACGCAGGTCATACAAAATAATAAAGACAACTCCTATGGCTCCTGCCGGTTGTCATACTCATCGACATGCAAGTCGTGATTCCTATTACAAGAATATGATCAATCTCATACATCACATATATCATTCATCACATCTTCTGGCCATATCACATCACATAGCACTTGCTGCAAAAACAAGTTAGACGTCCTCTAATTGTTGTTGCAAGTTTTTACGTGGTTTGTAGGTTTCTAGCAAGAACGTTTCTTACCTACGTATGACCACAACGTGATTTGCCAATTTCTATTTACCCTTCATAAGGACCCTTTTCATCGAATCCGTTCTGACTAAAGTAGGAGAGACAGACACCCGCTAGCCACCTTATGCAACTAGTGCATGTCAATCGGTGGAACCTGTCTCACGTAAGCGTACGTGTAAGGTCGGTCCGGGCCGCTTCATCCTACAATACCGCCGAAACAAGAAAAGACTAGTAGCGGCAAGAAGAATTGGCAAACTCAACGCCCACAACTGCTTTGTGTTCTACTCGTGCATAGTAACTACGCATAGGCCTGGCTCAAGATGCCACTGTTGGGAATCGTAGCATAATTTTAAAATTTTCCTACGCTCACCCGAGATGCATCTATGGAGTCTACTAGCAACAAGGGGAAAGGAGTGCATCTACATACCCATGTAGATCGCGAGCGGAAGCGTTCCAATGAACGTGGATAACGGAGTCGTACTCGCCGTGATCCAAATCACCAATGACCGAGTGCCGAACGGACGGCACCTCCGCGTTCAACACACGTACGGTGCAGCGACGTCTCCTCCTTCTTGATCCAGCAAGGGGGAAGGAGAGGTTGATGGAGATCCAGCAGCACGACGGCGTGGTGGTGGATGTAGCGGGTCTCGGCAGGGCTTCACCGAGCTTCTGCGAGACGGAGAGGTGTAACAGGGGAAGAGGGAGGCGCCCAAGGCTTAGATATTGCTGCCCTCCCTCCCCCCCCTTTATATAGGCCCCCTGGGGGGCGCCGGCCCAGGGAGATGGGATCTCCAAGGGGGGCAGCGGCCAAAGGGGGGAAAGGGGTTGCCTTGCCCCCCAAGGCAAGGGGGAAGCCCCCCTAGGGTTCCCAACCCTAGGCGCATGGGGAAGGCCCAAGGGGGGCGCCCCAGCCCACTAAGGGCTGGTTCCCTTCCACTTTCAGCCCACGGGGCCCTCCGGGATAGGTGGCTCCACCCGGTGGACCCCCGGGACCCTTTCGGTGGTCCCGGTACAATACCGGTAACCCCCGAAACTTTCCTGGTGGCCGAAACTTGACTTCCTATATATAATTCTTCACCTCCCGACCATTCCGGAACCTCTCGTGACGTCCGGGATCTCATCCGGCACTCCGAACAACTTTTGGGTTTCCGCATACATATATCTCTACAACCCTACCGTCACCGAACCTTAAGTGTGTAGACACTACGGGTTCGGGAGACATGCAGACATGACCGAGATGCCTCTCCGGTCAATAACCAACAGTGGCATGTCTCCCGAACCCGTAGTGTCTACACACTTAAGGTTCGGTGACGCTAGGGTTGTAGAGATATGTGTATGCGGAAACCCGAAAGTTGTTTGGAGTCCCGGATGAGATCCCGGACGTCACGAGCGGTTCCGGAATGGTCCGGAGGTGAAGAATTATATATAGGAAGTCCAGTTTCGGCCACCGGGAAAGTTTCGGGGGTTACCGGTATTGTACTGGGACCACCGGAAGGTTCCCGGGGGTCCACCGGGTGGGGCCACCTATCCCGGAGGGCCCCGTGGGCAGAAAGTGGAAGGGAACCAGCCCTTAGTAGGCTGGGGCGCCCCCCTTGGGCCTTCCCCATGCGCCTAGGGTTGGGAACCCTAGGGTGGGGGGGCTTCCCCCTTGCCTTGGGGGGCAAGGCAACCCCTTTCCCCCTTTGGCCGCCGCCCCCCCTTGGAGATCCCATCTCCCAGGGCCGGCGCCCCCCCAGGGGGCCTATATAAAGGGGGGGAGGGAGGGCAGCAACCTACAGCCTTGGGCGCCTCCCTCCTCCCCTGCAACACCTCTCTCTCTCTTGCAGAAGCTCGGCGAAGCCCTGCCGGAGACCCGCTACATCCACCACCACGCCGTCGTGCTGCTGGATCTCCATCAACCTCTCCTTCCCCCTTGCTGGATCAAGAAGGAGGAGACGTCGCTGCACCATACGTGTGTTGAACGCGGAGGTGCCGTCTGTTCGGCACTCGGTCATCGGTGATTTGGATCACGGCGAGTACGACTCCGTCATCCACGTTCATTGGAATGCTTCCGCTCGCGATCTACTAGGCTATGTAGATGCACTCCCTTCCCCTCATTGCTAGTATACTCCATAGATGCATCTTGGTGAGCGTAGGAAAATTTTAAATTATGCTACGATTCCCAACAGTGGCATCATGAGCCAGGCCTATGCGTAGTTACTATGCACGAGTAGAACACAAAGAAGTTGTGGGCGTTGAGTTTACCAATTCTTCTTGCCGCTACTAGTCTTTTCTTGTTTCGGCGGCATTGTAGGATGAAGCGGCCCGGACCGACCTTACATGTACGCTTACGTGAGACAGGTTCCACCGACTGACATGCACTAGTTGCATAAGGTGGCTAGCGGGTGTCTGTCTCTCCTACTTTAGTCGGAACGGATTCGATGAAAAGGGTCCTTATGAAGGGTAAATAGAAATTGGCAAATCACGTTGTGGTCATACGTAGGTAAGAAACGTTCTTGCTAGAAACCTACAAACCACGTAAAAACTTGCAACAACAATTAGAGGACGTCTAACTTGTTTTTGCAGCAAGTGCTATGTGATGTGATATGGCCAGAAGATGTGATGAATGATATATGTGATGTATGAGATTGATCATATTCTTGTAATAGGAATCACGACTTGCATGTCGATGAGTATGACAACCGGCAGGAGCCATAGGAGTTGTCTTTATTATTTTGTATGACCTGCGTGTCATTGAATAACGCCATGTAAATTACTTTACTTTGTTGCTAAACGCGTTAGCCATAGAAGTAGAAGTAATCGTTGGCGTGACGACTTCATGAAGACACAATGATGGAGATCATGATGATGGAGATCATGGTGTCATGCCGGTGACGAAGATGATCATGGTGCCCCGAAGATGGAGATCAAAGGAGCATAATGATATTGGCCATATCATGTCACTATTTGATTGCATGTGATGTTTATCATGTTTTTGCATCTTATTTGCTTAGAACGACGGTAGTAAGTAAGATGATCCCTTATAATAATTTCAAGAAAGTGTTCACCCTAACTGTGCACCGTTGCGAAGGTTCGTTGTTTCGAAGCACCACGTGATGATCGGGTGTGATAGATTCTAACGTTCGAATACAACGGGTGTTGACGAGCCTAGCATGTACAGACATGGCCTCGGAACACACGCAATACACTTAGGTTGACTTGACGAGCCTAGCATGTACAGACATGGCCTCGGAACACGGAGGACCGAAAGGTCGAGCATGAGTCGTATAGAAGATACGATCAACATGGAGATGTTCACCGATCTTGACTAGTCCGTCTCACGTGATGATCGGACACGGCCTAGTTAAACTCGGATCATGTTTCACTTAGATGACTAGAGGGATGTCTATCTGAGTGGGAGTTCATTAAATAATTTGATTAGATGAACTTAATTATCATGAACTTAGTCTAAAATCTTTACACTATGTCTTGTAGATCAAATGGCCAACGTTGTCCTCAATTTCAACGCGTTCCTAGAGAAAACCAAGCTGAAAGATGATGGCAGCAACTATACGGACTGGGTCCGGAACCTGAGGCTCATCCTCATAGTAGCCAAGAAAGATTATGTCTTAGAAGCACCGCTAGGTGATGCACCAATCCCACAGAACCAAGACGTTATGAACGCTTGGCAATCACGTGCTGATGATTACTCCCTCGTTCAGTGCGGCATGCTTTACAGCTTAGAACCGGGTCTCCAAAAGCGTTTTGAGAAACATGGAGCATATGAGATGTTCGAGGAGCTGAAACTGGTTTTTCAAGCTCATGCCCGGGTCGAGAGATATGATGTCTCCGACAAGTTCTTCAGCTGTAAAATGGAGGAGAACAGTTCTGTTAGTGAGCACATACTCAGAATGTCTGGGTTGCACAACCGCTTGTCTCAGCTGGGAGTTAATCTCCCGGATGACGCGGTCATTGACAGAATCCTCCAGTCGCTTCCACCAAGCTACAAGAGCTTTGTGATGAACTACAATATGCAGGGGATGGAAAAGACCATTCCCGAGGTATATTCAATGCTGAAATCAGCGGAAGGGGAGATCAGAAAAGAACATCAAGTGTTGATGGTGAATAAAACCACTAAGTTCAAGAAGGGCAAGGGTAAGAAGAACTTCAAGAAGGACGGCAAGGGAGTTGCCGCGCCCGGTAAACCAGTTACTGGGAAGAAGTCAAAGAATGGACCCAAGCCCGAGACTGAGTGCTTTTATTGCAAGGGAAGTGGTCACTGGAAGCGGAACTGCCCCAAATACTTAGCGGACAAGAAGAAGGCCGGCAACACCAAAGGTATATGTGATATACATGTAATTGATGTGTACCTTACCAGTACTCGTAGTAGCTCCTGGGTATTTGATACCGGTGCGGTTGCTCATATTTGTAACTCAAAACAGGAACTACGGAATAAACGGAGACTGGCGAAGGACGAGGTGACGATGCGCGTCGGGAATGGTTCCAAGGTCGATGTGATCGCCGTCGGCACGCTACCTCTGCATCTACCCACGGGATTAGTTTTAAACCTCAATAATTGTTATTTAGTGCCAGCTTTGAGCATGAACATTGTATCTGGATCTCGTTTAATTCGAGATGGCTACTCATTTAAATCCGAGAATAATGGTTGTTCTATTTATTTGAGAGATATGTTTTATGGTCATGCCCCGCTGGTCAATGGTTTATTTTTGATGAATCTCGAACGTGATGTTACACATGTTCATAGTGTGAATACCAAAAGATGTAAAGTTGATAACGATAGTCCCACATACTTGTGGCACTGCCGCCTTGGTCACATTGGTGTCAAGCGCATGAAGAAGCTCCATGCAGATGGACTTTTGGAGTCTCTTGATTACGAATCATTTGACACGTGCGAACCATGCCTCATGGGTAAGATGACCAAGACTCCGTTCTCCGGAACAATGGAGCGAGCAACCAACTTATTGGAAATCATACATACCGATGTGTGCGGTCCAATGAGTGTTGAGGCTCGCGGAGGATATCGTTATGTTCTCACTCTCACTGATGATTTAAGTAGATATGGGTATGTCTACCTAATGAAACACAAGTCTGAAACCTTTGAAAAGTTCAAGGAATTTCAGAGTGAGGTTGAGAATCAACGTGACAGGAAAATAAAATTCTTACGATCAGATCGTGGTGGAGAATATTTAAGTCACGAGTTTGGTGCACACTTAAGGAAATGTGGAATAGTTTCACAACTCACGCCGCCTGGAACACCTCAGAGAAATGGTGTGTCCGAACGTCGTAATCGCACTCTATTGGATATGGTGCGATCTATGATGTCTCTTACCGATTTACCGCTCTCATTTTGGGGTTATGCTTTAGAGACTGCCGCATTCACTTTAAATAGGGCTCCGTCGAAATCCGTTGAGACGACACCGTATGAATTATGGTTTGGGAAGAAACCTAAGCTGTCGTTTCTAAAAGTTTGGGGATGCGATGCTTATGTCAAGAAACTTCAACCTGAAAAGCTCGAACCCAAGTCGGAAAAATGCGTCTTCATAGGATACCCTAAGGAAACTATTGGGTATACCTTCTACCTCAGATCCGAAGGCAAGATCTTCGTTGCCAAGAACGGGTCCTTTCTGGAGAAGGAGTTTCTCTCGAAAGAATTGAGTGGGAGGAAAGTGGAACTTGATGAGGTGATAGTCACCCCTTCCGAACCGGAAAGTAGCGCAGCGCGGGAAAATGTTCCTGTGGTGCCTACACCGACTGGGGAGGAAGTTAATGATGATGATCATGAAGCTTCGGATCAAGTTACTGAACTTCGTAGGTCCACAAGGACACGTTCCGCACCAGAGTGGTACGGCAACCCTGTCCTGGAAATCATGTTGTTAGACAACGGTGAACCTTCGAACTATGAAGAAGCGATGGCGGGCCCGGATTCCGACAAATGGCTAGAAGCCATGAAATCCGAGATAGAATCCATGTATGAAAACAAAGTATGGACTTTGACTGACTTGCCCGATGAGCGGCGAGCCATAGAAAACAAATGGATCTTTAAGAAGAAGACGGACGCGGATGGTAATGTGACCATCTACAAAGCTCGACTTGTCGCTAAGGGTTATCGACAAGTTCAAGGGGTTGACTACGATGAGACTTTCTCACCCGTAGCGAAGCTGAAGTCCGTCCGAATCATGTTAGCAATTGCCGCATACTATGATTATGAGATATGGCAGATGGACGTCAAAACGGCATTCCTTAACGGCTTCCTTAAGGAAGAGTTGTATATGATGCAGCCGGAAGGTTTTGTCGATCCTAAGAATGCTAACAAAGTATGCAAGCTCCAGCGCTCAATCTATGGGCTGGTGCAAGCATCTCGGAGTTGGAACATTCGCTTTGATGAGATGATCAAAGCGTTTGGGTTTACACAGACTTATGGAGAAGCCTGTGTTTACAAGAAAGTGAGTGGGAGCTCTGTAGCATTTCTCATATTATATGTGGATGACATACTATTGATGGGAAATGATATAGAATTCTTGGAAAGTATAAAGGCCTATTTGAATAAGTGTTTTTCAATGAAGGACCTTGGAGAAGCTGCTTATATATTAGGCATCAAGATCTATAGAGATAGATCAAGACGCCTCATTGGTCTTTCACAGAGTACATACCTTGACAAGATATTGAAGAAGTTCAATATGGATCAGTCCAAGAAGGGGTTCTTGCCTGTATTGCAAGGTGTGCAATTGAGCACGGCTCAATGCCCGACCACGGCAGAAGATATAGAAAAGATGAGTGTCATCCCCTATGCCTCGGCCATAGGGTCTATTATGTATGCCATGCTGTGTACCAGACCTGATGTAAACCTTGCCGTAAGTTTGGTAGGAAGGTACCAAAGTAATCCCGGCATGGAACACTGGACAGCGGTCAAGAATATCCTGAAGTACCTGAAGAGGACTAAGGATATGTTTCTCGTTTATGGAGGTGACGAAGAGCTCGTCGTAAAGGGTTACGTCGACGCTAGCTTCGACACAGATCTGGATGACTCGAAGTCACAAACCGGATACGTGTATATTTTGAATGGAGGAGCAGTAAGCTGGTGCAGTTGCAAGCAAAGCGTCGTGGCGGGATCTACATGTGAAGCGGAGTACATGGCAGCCTCGGAGGCAGCACAGGAAGCAGTCTGGATGAAGGAGTTCATTACCGACCTAGGGGTGATTCCCAATGCGTCGGGCCCGATGACTCTCTTCTGTGACAACACTGGAGCTATTGCCCTTGCGAAGGAGCCCAGGTTTCACAGGAAGACCAGGCATATCAAGCGTCGCTTCAACTCCATTCGTGAAAGTGTTCAAAATGGAGACATAGATATTTGTAAAGTACATACGGACCTGAATGTAGCAGATCCGTTGACTAAACCTCTCCCTAGGGCAAAACATGATCAACACCAGGACGCAATGGGTGTTCGATTCATCACAATGTAACTAGATTATTGACTCTAGTGCAAGTGGGAGACTGTTGGAAATATGCCCTAGAGGCAATAATAAATGGTTATTATTATATTTCTTTGTTCATGGTAATTGTCTATTGTTCATGCTATAATTGTATTGTCCGGAAATCGTAATACATGTGTGAATACATAGACCACAACGTGTCCCTAGTAAGCCTCTAGTTGACTAGCTCGTTGATCAACAGATAGTCATGGTTTCCTGACTATGGACATTGGATGTCATTGATAACGGGATCACATCATTAGGAGAATGATGTGATGGACAAGACCCAATCCTAAGCATAGCATAAAAGATCGTGTAGTTTCGTTTGCTAGAGCTTTTCCAATGTCAAGTATCTTTTCCTTAGACCATGAGATCGTGCAACTCCCGGATACCGTAGGAGTGCTTTGGGTGTGCCAAACGTCACAACGTAACTGGGTGACTATAAAGGTGCACTACGGGTATCTCCGAAAGTGTCTGTTGGGTTGGCACGGATCGAGACTGGGATTTGTCACTCCGTGTGACGGAGAGGTATCTCTGGGCCCACTCGGTAATGCATCATCATAATGAGCTCAATGTGACTAAGGCGTTAGTCACGGGATCATGCATTGCGGTACGAGTAAAGAGACTTGCCGGTAACGAGATTGAACAAGGTATTGGGATACCGACGATCGAATCTCGGGCAAGTAACATACCGATTGACAAAGGGAATTGCATACGGGATTGATTGAATCCTCGACACCGTGGTTCATCCGATGAGATCATCGTGGAACATGTGGGAGCCAACATGGGTATCCAGATCCCGCTGTTGGTTATTGACCGGAGAGGCGTCTCGGTCATGTCTGCATGTCTCCCGAACCCGTAGGGTCTACACACTTAAGGTTCGGTGACGCTAGGGTTGTAGAGATATGTGTATGCGGAAACCCGAAAGTTGTTCGGAGTCCCGGATGAGATCCCGGACGTCACGAGAGGTTCCGGAATGGTCCGGAGGTGAAGAATTATATATAGGAAGTCAAGTTTCGGCCACCGGGAAAGTTTCGGGGGTTATCGGTATTGTACCGGGACCACCGGAAGGGTCCCGGGGGTCCACCGGGTGGGGCCACCTATCCCGGAGGGCCCCGTGGGCTGAAAGTGGAAGGGAACCAGCCCTTAGTGGGCTGGGGCGCCCCCCTTGGGCCTCCCCCCATGCGCCTAGGGTTGGGAACCCTAGGGTGGGGGGCTTCCCCCTTGCCTTGGGGGGCAAGGCAACCCCTTTCCCCCTTTGGCCGCCGCCCCCCCCTTGGAGATCCCATCTCCCAGGGCCGGCGCCCCCCCAGGGGGCCTATATAAAGGGGGGGAGGGAGGGCAGCAACCTACAGCCTTGGGCGCCTCCCTCCTCCCCTGCAACACCTCTCTCTCTCTCGTAGAAGCTCGGCGAAGCCCTGCCGGAGACCCGCTACATCCACCACCACGCCGTCGTGCTGCTGGATCTCCATCAACCTCTCCTTCCCCCTTGCTGGATCAAGAAGGAGGAGACGTCGCTGCACCGTACGTGTGTTGAACGCGGAGGTGCTGTCCATTCGGCACTCGGTCATCGGTGATTTGGATCACGGCGAGTACGACTCCGTCATCCACGTTCATTGGAACGCTTCCGCTCGTGATCTACAAGGGTATGTAGATGCACTCCCTTCCCCTCGTTGCTAGTATACTCCATAGATGCATCTTGGTGAGCGTCGGAAAATTTTAAATTATGCTACGATTCCCAACAGAATTTGGCCAGAGCCGGATACCCAAGGATGGCGTTGTACGGCAAGCGAATGTGGGCGACGTCGAAGTCAATGAGCTCGGTGTGGTAGTTATCGCGTCCACCAAAGGTGACAGGGAGGCGGATCTGCCCTATAGGGGTGGTGGAGCCATCGGTCACTCCTGAGAAGGGCTTGGTTGGTTGTAGCTGATCATAAGGTACTTGGAGGCGATCGAACGTATCGACGGACAGAACATTGAGCCCCGCACCGCCATCGATGAGGGTCTTGCTGATTTGGACGTTGCTGATGATGGGCGAGCAGAGCATAGGGAGAGCGCCAGGGGTCGCTGCGCACTTGAGCTGGTCGGACGAGCTGAAAGTAATGGCGTACTTGGACCACCTGAGCGGGCGTGTGGCCTCAAGCCTGGTGAGAGCCGCGTTCACCTCTCGGGCGAACTGCTTGAAGATGCGCTGGGAGGCTGGGGCCTGAGCGCCACCCAAGATTGTGACGCCCCCGATTTGACCGTACACTAATCATACACGCAAACGAGTATGATCAAGATCAGGGACTCACGGGAAGATATCACAACACAACTCTAAAAATAAAATAAGTCATACAAGCATCATAATACAAGCCAGGGGCCTCGAGGGCTCGAATACAAGTGCTCAATCATAGACGAGTCAGCGGAAGCAACAATATCTGAGTACAGACATAAGTTAAACAAGATTTCCTTAAGAATACTAGCACAAACTGAGATACAGATCGAACGAGGCGCAGGCCTCCTGCTTGGGATCCTCCTAACTAACTCCTGGTCGTCGTCAGCAGGCTGCACGTAGTAGTAGGCACCTCCAGTGTCGTAGGAGTCGTCGTCGACGGTGGCGTCTGGCTCCTGGGCTCCAGCATCTGGTTGCAACAACCAGGTAGAAAGGAAAGGGGGAAAAGAGGAAGGAAAGCAACCGTGAGTACTCATCCAAAGTACTCGCAAGCAAGGAGCTACACTACATATGCATGGGTATATGTGTAAAGGGGCATATCAGTGGAATGAACTGCAGAATGCCAGAATAAGAGGGGGATAGCTAGTCCTGTCGAAGACTACGCTTCTGGCCACCTCTATCTTGCAGCATGTAGAAGAGAGTAGATGGTAAGTTTACCAAGTAGCATCGCATAGCATAATCCTACCCGGCGATCCCCTCCTCGTCGCCCTGTTAGAGAGCGTGTTGGGGATCGTAGCAGAATTTTAAAATTTTCTATGCATCACCAAGATCCATCTATGGAGTATACTAGCAACGAGGGGAAAGGAGTGCATCTACATACCCTTGTAGATCGCGAGCGGAAGCGTTCCAATGAACGTGGTTGAGGGAGTCGTACTCGCAGTGACCCAAATCACCGATGACCGAGTGCCGAACGGACGGCACCTCCGCGGTCAACACACGTACGGTGCAGCGACGTCTCCTCCTTCTTGATCCAGCAAGGGGAAAGGAGAGGTTGATGGAGATCCAGCAGCACGACGGCGTGGTGGTGGATGTAGCGGGATCTCGGCAGGGCTTCGCCGAGCTTCTGCGAGAGGGAGAGGTGTTGCAGGGGAGGAGGGAGGCGCCAAAGGCTGTAATGTTGCTGCCCTCCCTCCCCCCCTTTATATAGGCCCCCTGGGAGGGGGGGCATCGGCCAAGACCCATCTACATGGGGGGGGCGGCGGCCAAGGGGAAGGGGGGGTTGGCTTCCCCCCCAAGTCAAGTGGGGCGCCCCCCACCCTAGGGTTTCCAACCCTAGGCGCAGGGGGGAGGCCCATGGGGGGCGCCCCAGCCCACTAAGGGCTGGTTCCCTTCCCACTTCACCCCATGGGGTCCTCCGGGATAGGTGGCCCCACCCGGTGGACCCCCGGGACCCTTCCGGTGGTCCCGGTACAATACCGATAACCCCCGAAACTTTCCCGGTGGCCAAAACTGGACTTCCTATATATAATTCTTCACCTCCGGACCATTTCTGAACTCCTCGTGACGTCCGGGATCTCATCCGGGACTCCGAACAACTTTCGGGTTTCCGCATACTCATATCTCTACAACCCTAGCGTCACCGAACCTTAAGTGTGTAGACCCTACGGGTTCGGGAGACATGCAGACATGACCGAGACGCCTCTCCGGTCAATAACCAACAGCGGGATCTGGATACCCATGTTGGCTCCCACATGTTCCACGATGATCTCATCGGATGAACCACGGTGTCGAGGATTCAATCAATCCCGTATGCAATTCCCTTTGTCAATCAGTATGTTACTTACCCGAGATTCGATCGTCGGTATCCCAATACCTTGTTCAATCTCGTCACCGGCAAGTCTCTTTACTCGTACCGCAATGCATGATCCCGTGACTAACTCCTTAGTCACATTGAGCTCATTATGATGATGCATTCCCGAGTGGGCCCAGAGATACCTCTCCGTCATACGGAGTGACAAATCCCAGTCTCGATCCGTGCCAACCCAACAGACACTTTCGGAGATACCCGTAGTGTACCTTTATAGTCACCCAGTTACGTTGTGATGTTTGGCACACCCAAAGCACTCCTACGGTATCCGGGAGTTGCACGATCTCATGGTCTAAGGAAAAGATACTTGACATTGGAAAAGCTCTAGCAAACGAACTACACGATCTTTGAGCTATGCTTAGGATTGGGTCTTGTCCATCACATCATTCTCCTAATGATGTGATCCCGTTATCAATGACATCCAATGTCCATAGTCAGGAAACCATGACTATCTGTTGATCAACGAGCTAGTCAACTAGAGGCTTACTAGGGACACGTTGTGGTCGATGTATTCACACATGTATTACGATTTCCGGATAATACAATTATAGCATGAACAATAGACAATTACCATGAACAAAGAAATATAATAATAACCATTTATTATTGCCTCTAGGGCATATTTCCAACAGAGCGATCACCGGGTTGTATCTGGCACTTGGAAGGGTGTATTTTATTAAGTATCCGGTTCTAGTTGTCATATGGTCAAGGTACAACTCCGGGTCATCCTTTTACCGAGGGACACGGCTATTCGAATAGATAAACTTCCCTGCAGGGGTGCACCACATAACCCAACACGCTCGATCCCATTTGGCCGGACACACTTTTCTGGGTCATGCCCAGCCTCGTAAGATAAACACGTCGCAGCCCCACCTAGGCTCAACAGAGAGGTCAGCACGCCGGTCTAAATCCTATGTGTGCAGGGGTCTGGGCCCATCGCCCATTGCACACCTGTACGTTGCGAGGGCGGCCGGAAGCAGACCTAGCCTAGCAGGCGTTCCAGTCCAATCTGGCGCGCGCCGCTCCGTCGCTGACGTCAAGAAGAGCTTCGGCTGATACCACGACGTCGAGTGCCCATAACTGTTCCCGCGTAGCTGGTTAGTGCGTATAGACCAAATGGCCAGACTCAGATCAAATGCCAAGATCTCGTTAAGCGTGTTAAGTATCCGCGAACGCCGACCAGGGCCAGGCCCACCTCTCCCCTAGGTGGTCTCAACCTGCCCTGTCGCTCCGCCATAAAGTAACAGTTGGGGGCCGTCAGGAACCCAGGCCCACCTCTACCGGGATGGAGCCACCTGTCCTTTCAGCCCCCTCACCAGAATCTCTTGCGGGTACTCAACGAGCCGACCCGACTTTAGTCACCACATGTGTCATGTATATAAAGTATATAGTATATACCCGTGATCACCTCCCGAAGTGATCACGGCCCAGTAGTATAGCATGGCAGACGGACAAGAGTGTAGGGCCACTGATGGAACACTAGCATCCTATACTAAGCAGTAGGATAGCAGGTAAGGGTAACAACTGTAGCAACAATGACAGGCTATGCATCAGTATAGGATTAACCAAAAGCAATAACATGCTACACTACTCTAATGCAAGCAGTATAGAGAAGGAATAGGTGATATCTGGTGATCAAGGGGGGGAGGCTTGCCTGGTTGCTCTGGCAAGTAGGAGGGGTCGTCAACTCTGTAGTCGAACTGGGCAGCAGCAGCATCGGTCTCGTAGTCTACCGGAGAGAAGAGGGGGAAGAAACAGTAAATACAATGCAAACCTAAGCATGACGATGCGTGACATGACAATGAGCGATGCTAGATGTGCCCTAACGCGGTAGTAGGTGATATCGGCAAAGGGGGGAAACATCCGGGAAAGTATTACCGGTGTTTCGCGTTTTCGGACAGATGAACCGGAGGGGGAAAGTTGCGTGTTTGCTATGCTAGGGATGTGTGGCGGGCGAACGAGCTGCGTATCCGGATTCGTCTCATCGTTCTAAGCAACTTTCATGTAGAAAGTATTTTCATCTGACCTACGGTTTATTTTATATGATTTTCTAAAGTATTAATTATGTTTAGAATTTATTTAATCATTTTAAATCAACATTATTCAGAATAGTGTATGCTGACGTCATCATGACGTCAGCATGACGTCGGCAGTCAACAGTGCGGTTGACTGGGTCAAAACTGACCTGTGGGTCTAGTGGGACCCACGTGTCATTGACTGTTCAATTAAGTAACAGTAGTTAATTAGTTTAATTAGTTAATTGGGTTAACTAAACATAATTAATTAAGTTAATTATTTTAGTTAATTAATTAATATTTTTATTTATTTATTATCACTTTTATTAATTCCTTAAAAAATCATTCTGGGAGGGGCGTGGGCCCCATGTGTCTGTGGCCTAGAGGGGCCTAACGGAGCAGGCGAAACGGGTGCGGGCGTGGGCGCCCGTGTGCGCCCGAGGCCACCAGGGGGCGGCGACGCCGGCCCCGGCAGAGGCCGACCGCGGTGCGGCCCGCGCGCGGGCCGGGCGGCAGCGACGCGTCGACGTGCGTGGGGGCGAGCAGCGGAGGCGAGGGGAGGCGTGCGCGGCCCAGTGGTGCAGGGCGAGGCCAAGGCAGGGGGTGAGCACGGCGGGAGGCCGTGGACGTGCAACAGCGCGCAGGGCCGCGTCGTGCGCGGCGCATCCGCGTGCACGACGAACGACATGGGGAGGCAGAGAGCGGGAGGAGGGGGGCACAGCTCACAAGGGGCCGGTCGGGGAGGGCAGCGGGCTCGGGGTGGTCCGGCGAGGCAGATCGACGACGGGGGCGAGCGCGACGCGGACGAGGCGGCGGGGGTCGGGCGGCGCCGGCGAGGCGACGGGTGGACGACGACCCGAGGCAGGGGCACGGCGTCGAGGTGGCGGGGGCGTCCAGCGAGGCGGGGCGATGGGGAGAGCAGCGCCGTTGTCGGGGCCTCAGGCGGCGGTGGTGGGAGACGGGCGATGGGGAGGCAGTCCGGCGAGGGGGTCCGGGCGGCGGGGTGACGACGACCACAGCGGGGCGGCGTCGAGGCGCGATGGCGACCAGTGGGGATGGGGACGAGGAGGCGATTCGGCGACGGTGACGGGGCGGCGTTCACCGGGGTTGGCGTAGGGGCGGGAGGGCGTCGCGGCGAGGGCGGTCCGGCATAGTGGCCGCAGGGCTCGGCGGCGGCGTTCGTGCCCCGATCTAGACGGATCGGGTGGGGAGAGGGAGAGGGCGAACGAGTGGGGGAGAGTGGGGAGTGGGGTGCTAGGGTTTCGGGGGGGGGGAAGTGGATAAGAGGGAGTGGGGGGAGGAGTGGCCTGCTGGGCCTGGTGGGTTGGCCCAGTTGGGCCTGTGGTCAGCTCGGCCGAAGCCCAGGGGGTTTCTCTTCTTTCTTTCTTTTTGTCTTTTGTCTTTTCTTTCTTTTATTTATTTTCTCCTCTATTTTAATTCAATTTAAAATATTTATGCATTTTATAAAACTATGTCTTCTACACCATAATTATCTATGTATTATTTAGTACAAACCGAACATTTTTATTTTAATGTTTGAAAACTTTTATTATTTACCAAATTTTGAATTTGAAATTTGGACCGGTTTTGATCTAACGATATATTAGCAACAGTAACGGAGGTAACGTGGCACCATTAGCGTGGGATTGCTGTAGCTTAATTACCCGGGCGTCACAATTCTCCTCCTCTACAAGAAATCTCGTCCCGAGATTTAAGAGGGGGAGTAAGGGGGAAGGGATTTGGTCGCGAAATTCTAACGAGTCTTCTCGGTCTTGGTTGCTATTCTCAGAGAGGTCGATCCATTATGTTGATGTCTTCATTTCTCTGCTTCAGGTCATCATGCTGAAGTCGGCATCCTTTCTTCTGGAACTCAACCGTACTTACGAATGTATAAAGGGGGTATTCCGGGACAACGGACCTCTGCAAGGTTGACTATCTGGTAGCTAATATCGGGGAAGGTGGCGGAAAGTAACTCTTGAACTGGAACTTTAAGAAGATATCGAGAGTAAAGTAAGGAGGTATCATGGGAAGTTTTAAGCAGGTAGGCAATCGTTCGTTGCCTGAAACAAAGTGTGAAAGGGGTCCAGAGCAATGGGAATAAGTATTGCTTGTGTTACCAGAATGATGATCTCACGGGAGGTGGTCGTGAATTACATACGAGGCCACGCGTGAGGAACAACCTTGGGAACAGGGGGTCTACAGGAGAGTCAGCTTTCGATCCTGTGGAACTGTGGGTTATGGGCCCACCATGTGGATTAAAAGTAGGAGGAACGGTGACATCTTGCACGGTCATGATAGCAAGACATGTCAGAGGGCAGCCTGTCGATTATGTCGGCAACAACGTCGGTACCAAGGGCGAGGGACGAAGAGAACCATTTTCCTGCTCGTTGAAACGAGGCGGACCAGTAGGCAAAGTTCTCGTCCTTCGGCGGTTACCGAAATGTCATCAACAAAAGTAACAGGGTCTTACTGACAGAATTGTACACCGAGGTGTTTACATAAGCAGGGAATATTAATGCTTAGATCATATAGATCACAAGAAAGGTTAAACCAAACAATGGAAAGGAAAATATGTTTATTAGAGTAAACAGAACAATGGAAAGGAAAATGTGTTTAAGCACATATTTCAGGGATATATCCTTCCCCAAGGGCAAGCGGGGCATGATATCTGTGACAGGATATAATGTAGAAAACCATTTAGGTAAGGGGAGAGGAATTTCATGACATTACCCATACAGCGGTGTTTGGATAATTGAGAAGGAAACATTTAGCATTGGGCTTCAAATGTTCTTGTTGAAAATCGGAGTACCTTAGACATGCTTCGAGATAGCATTGACATGGTCATCAGGTGAAGATCAGACTTTGAAAACACAAAGGATCCATCAGGAATAACTTGTAGAATAAGTCTTACAATTCCCTCATGGAAGAAGGGATAACCTTGCTGAAAAGGAATCTATAACAATAGGGCCAACCGGCCAGGTGTGCTAGGCACGACATCACCTTACCGGGTCACATAAGACCAATGTTATAACTCTTGGAAATATGTTCCAACCATCATATCTGACCGAGATTCAGATCTGATTGGTGTCAGGATAACTCGGACTCAGGATGCCTCAGAAGAAAGGTGCAACACAAATTGTCGAAACGACATCGAAGATTCTCGGGAGATGAACTATGGAAGTGAGTTCCGAACAAGGGTTCATCATTAAATCAAGGAGAGGTGAGGAGGTGACTGATTGACTCAGTGACAATCCATTGAGATTTCCAAAAGATGGATTTCCACAACTATGTGAACAATGAGATAACATTAGCTAGATCAAATGACTTAATGATGTATGCTCGAGGAAAACATACACAGTTAAACATTGGTTGAAATGTGCACCCAAAATATGGGCTAGGCAGCACGATCAATGTTCGAATGATGATTCATTAAGCCATAGACGTAGAATGAAACTATAGACCAATAACTTCAAAGCAATAGGGTTGCTAGAAGTTTAGAATTTACACATCACAGACCATTTGTCGGTATTTCGTTTAGAAACAACACGGGGACCAAGAAAGAATGGTGATGGTGAGAAGTATCACTGTACCAAGAATTCTTAAGAGGTGGAGTAATGCTCACGACATTCTTGACATCAAAGATGGTAATAGTCCACGGCAGAACATAACATAAGTTGGATAGCAGGGAAATCAAGATACAACACAAAATATGAACACGTTTGTGTTGGGGGGAGGCAAGAATGTTATCGATGATAACACAATTTATCGAGGGGCAAGGATGGTATTTCTCATCCTGAATTTCGACACACAACTTGGAAGAAGTCAAATTGTTGACAATGATCACGACAAATTTGTCGAGAGGTTTTCAAGAAGATGTAATTGATCGACGATGACATCAAGTCAAGGGAATGATGAAAGCGAAAGGTTATTGGAACCACGGGTAGGACACAAACTCAAAATCGAGTTTGCTGTTCAAGGAGAAGTGATATGACGAGGAAGATCGATGCAAGATTAGCTCACTGTCGAAATTTGTGCGCTGCGAAGGTCCAGGTAGCACAGTTAAAATCGGCACGATAATGACATAGCCGAGCAGGCTAGGAATGACTTGAAGGATTATTAAACTCGTAAGCAACAAAAATTACTTAGAGTTATTGAATCGGAGTGCGGAATTGATTCACTTATCGGTGTCCTTGAGGGGTTCTAACAACTCAGAACCCGTTGGAAAAATGGAATCGACAAGAATATTAGTTGATGAAGAACTCATAAGAAGTTAAGTAGTTCCTTGGCATTCTCGAGATACTAGGGGGGTAATACTCGACGACAGACCAAAGTAGAGGTTGGATGGGGGTATTGCTCTACAGAGGACAAATGCTTAAACTTGCACGAGAAATGGTATTTAAAGGAGAACATGGTCGGAACCACGATTGCAAAAGGATCAATACACAGATACTAGACGATATCATATCAAGGAAATAGTTATTATTACAAGAAGCTTCTATGATAGGATCTACATCGTGTCCATGGGCATGAACACAAAGTTCAAGGTCGACTCCCACTTCTCCAATGCATACCCTTTCATTCACTTCCCATTTTTCGAAGAAGTTGTAATGTTTAAATTTTATCTAGCAAAACTCCAGAAGAGTATGACTCGTGATAGCTCTCGGGTTTACCCGGATCTGGAAAGGCATAGGTTCAACCCTTAGGGTCATATTGGGAACATATACCACAAACTACAATAGTAAATAACATAAGCTCGATAGTAGAGCATGGGTGACAAAAGAATAGGATACAATTTACCGAAGGCATTATGTATGAGGGAAGAACTTCTCAAGGTGATTGAATATGAAGGACACTGTCGGATAAAAATCCAACAATGGATCGGGCGATCCACAACAGAGCTGATGTGAGTATCGGTACTCAATCAGAGGAAGAAAGAATGCAAAGGCATCAGATTATGGGAATAACTAACTAATTCAAATCTCAAATGCAAAGGAATTGCGATTTCCAAATCAAGAGATCAGAAGCAAACGCTCTGATTGAGGATGGATAAGTTGAGTAAACTTACGGGTACAACCGACGGCTATTCGGTTGGTCGAGAACCAGTTCATGTTTAAAATGACGTCTGATCCGGAAGGATGAATTCTAGGATTTCGACTGAGGATTGCGAGCATTCACCACATATCAAATCAAAGGCTGAAAATGATGATGACAAGGGATACTAATGAATATTGCTAGACATATGGAACGCAACCATAATGCAAGCAGACAAGTATTTGCACAACAACAGCTGGCAGGGAATTACCGGAAGACCGGATAGTATATCAATGTACCTTGTGGATCATATGATCAACTAGTAATGAACAGTTCCTCGATAAGGGTGAAGAATTATTCGTAGGGGTATTCATGCGGCAAGGAACTGCGGGGTAGTAAGCATAATGGATGCTTGGAACATCGGAGAGTATTTGAGGGCACCTTGTAATAACAAGGGCAACTTGGGATGAAGGTATGAACGACAAAAGTATGTAGTTATCCATAAAGATTTATCGGTGGTAGGGATCGCAATGGAGAAGGGCACAAGGGTCTCGGGAAAGCATCAGAGAGTGTCTGCAGAATCTTCTGGTGCAGCAGGCGATCATCTTGCCGGAAGGGGCTCTCCGGGAGAAAGTATTTATGAGAACCTACAGTTAGTCTTTTTAGCAAAATCATTTAACCCGAATAGGAGAGAGTTCAGAGTCCCATAGTAAAGGTCGAGGAATAAAAGATCCTACTACCACCCAATGGCGACGTGGGCCCGTAAGCTGCACAACCATGTTAGTAAAAGTTTTGCAACGACTAGACTCAACTTCGGCCAAGGAGTTGGGAAGGGGGATTCCTACAGGCAGTCGGCTCTGATACCAACTTGTGACACCCCCTATTTGACCGTACACTAATCATACACGCAAACGAGTACGATCAAGATCAGGGACTCATGGGAATATATCACAACACAACTCTAAAAATAAAATAAGTCATACAAGCATCATAATACAAGGCAGAGAGTGGGAGGAGGGGGGCGCAGCTCACAAGGGGCCGCTCGGGGAGGGCAGCGGGCTCGGGGTGGTCCGGCGAGGCAGATCGACGACGGGGGCGAGCGCGACGCGGACGAGGTGGCGCGGGTCGGGCGGCGCCGGCGAGGCGACGGGTGGACGACGACCCGAGGCAGGGGCACGGCGTCGAGGTGGCGGGGGCGTCCAGCGAGGCGGGGCGACGGGGAGAGCGGCGCCGTCGTCGGGGCCTCAGGCGGCGGTGGTGGGAGACGAGCGATGGGGAGGCAGTCCGGCGAGGGGGTCCGGGCGGCGGGGTGACGGCGACCACAGTGGGGCGGCGTCGAGGCGCGATGGCGACCGGTGGGGATGGGGACGAGGAGGCGATTCGGCGACGGTGACGGGGCGGCGTTCACGAGGGTTGGCGTAGGGGTGGGGAGGGCGTCGCGGCGAGGGCGGTCTGGCGTAGTGGCCGCAGGGCTTGGCGGCGGCGTTCGTGCCCCGATCCAGACCGGATCGGGTGGGGAGAGGGAGAGGGCGAACGAGTGGGGGAGAGTGGGGAGTGGGTGCTAGGGTTTCGGGGGGCAAAGTGGATAAGAGGGAGTGGGGGGAGGAGTGGCCGGCTGGGCCTGGTGGGTTGGCCCAGTTGGGCCTGTGGTCAGCTGGGCCGAAGCCCGGGGGGGTTTCTCTTCTTTCTTTTTTTGTCTTTTGTATTTTCTTTCTTTTATTTATTTTCTCTTCTGTTTTAATTCAATTTAAAATATTTATGCATTTTATAAAACTGTGTCTTCTACACCATAATTATCTATGTAATATTTAGTACAAACCGAACATTTTTATTTTAATGTTTGAAAACTTTTATTATTTACCAAATTTTGAATTTGAAATTTGGACCGGTTTTGATCTAACGATAGATTAGCAACAGTAACAGAGGTAACGTGGCACCATTAGCGTGGGATTGCTATAGCTTAATTACCCGGGCGTCACAAAGATGCAGGCCACGGCGCGCGGCTCCTGGAAGCCCCCAGCCCCCTCGTCTTGATGGTGGTCGTCGTTTCTCCTTGGCGGTGGCGGCAGCGGAGGGAGGCCAGCATTGCCCTAAGGGCGGTCCTCACGAGGCTGGTCCCTCCATGCGCCCTCACGAGGCTGGCCCTGCCAGTGGTCCTCCCGAGGTCGGTCGCACCACTCCTGGCAGGGGCCGCGGTCGTCCCAGCGTCCTCCATTTCGTCCTCCTCCTCGGCCATAGCCCCGGTCGTTGCGCTCGGGGCGCCGGCCAAAGCGCCCATCGCGGATGGCCATGAGCTCTTGACAGTCGTTGGTGTTGTGGTTGTGCATGTTGTGAAAGGCACAGAACGGACGGCTGCTCTTGGACGACTCGGGTTGGTCCCGTCCGCGCTTCGTCTCGGGCTCAATCGCGAGCACGGCTTCCCCCTTGCGCTTCGAGTCCTTGGGCTTGGCCTTCTTCTCTTCTGGGTCGGCAGCTGGGAGCTCGAGGAGGGAGAGGCGCCCCTCCTCGGCTCTAGCGCACTTGGTCGCCAGGTTGAACATCTCCAGCGCAGTGCGTAGCTCCTCGTGGATAGCGAGCTCTTCCTTCATCTTGACGTCACGGACACCATCAGAGAACGCTGAAATGATGGCCTCGTCCGTTACCTTGGGGATCTTGAGGCGGACATTGTTGAAGCGCTGGATGTACTTCTGCAGGGTCTCTCCTGGCTGTTGTTTGATGCGCAGCAGGTCGCCCGCGGCCGGTGGGCGATCGCGAGTGCCCTGGAAGTTGGCGATGAAGTGGTCGCGCATCTCGCCCCAGGAGGAGATTGATCCCACGGGCAGGTTCAAGAGCCACGAGCGAGCGCCGTCCTTGAGAGCCAGGGGAACCAGTTCGTCATGACCTTCTCGTTGCCGTTGGCCGCTTCGATGCTCAACTTGTAGAGCTGCCGGAACTCCGCAGGGTCGGCGTGCCGTCGTAGCGCGGAGGCAGGTCGGGCTTCAACTTGCCCGGCCAGACGACGCTATGCAGCTCTGGAGTGAAGGCACGGCAGCCGGCCGTGGCCACCGGGGCCCGTCGTGGGGGCGGAGCTTGGTCCTGGTGCCCTCACGCCGCTACAGCAAGCGGCGCACGGTCTTGCCGCGACAGGCGATCTTGACGTGGCGGTGTTGGTAGCGGTGGAGTGTTTTCTTGTGGTCGGGGAACTACTTTACAGATTCCTTCTTCACGCGCGGGCGCCCGGCGTGGCGGGTCGTGCCGGGGGGCCGTGCGTCTTGGTGCCAGGGCGCCGTCTTGGTGAGGAGGTGGCGAAGGCGCTTCGTGAGCTACGTCGCCCGCAGCTGGCGGAGGGCGAGGCAGCGAGAGGGACGGTGCGGGAGAGCCCCCAGCGGCGCTAACGAGCCCGGCGATGCGGTCCAGCCAGTCCTCGTAGAGGTCGTCGACCGGGCGGTAGCGCAGGAGCTCGCGTGCCATGAGCAGCACGGCCTGCGCATGCGACGAGTGTGAGATGATGAGCCGGCTGGAGTTAGCGACGGGGTGGCGGTGCGGCCGTCCCGCCACATAGAGGGGTGCAGCAAGGATGCTTGCTGCTCGTTCCCCGCCGGGCCGGTGGCGGCGTTGGCAGCGGGTGACGGAGAACGATGGGGAGGCCTGTCGATGGGAGCTGTCTGAGCGACGCGGGCGGCAGGGGCGGCCCGGCGCTCAGCACGGGCTCGACGAGCATCAGCCATAGACGTGGTCGAGCGGTGGAGCACGGATCGACAGAAGGAAAGCTTCAGCGCACCCCCTACCTGGCGCGCCGAATGTCGGATCACGTGTTCCGGCAAAACCCCTTAAGGTTTGAACTCTGGGGTGCGCACGATGATCTCTCCCTCCCTGGCTCGCACTCTCACCGCGATCCCAAAGCTCAGCTCGCCGAACCCGAAGGACAAGAGACACAAGAGTTTATACTGGTTCGGGCCATCGTTGTGGTGTAATACCCTACCCCAGTGTGTGGTGGTGGATTGCCTTCTAGGCTGAGGATGAACAAGTACAAGGGATGAACAGCCTCCTGAGGAGAGGTGTTCTTGAGCTCTATGAGCTGGTGAGGTGGCCTTGGTGGAAATCGATCCCTCTTCCTACGGTGGTGGCTAGGCCTATTTATAGAGGCCCTTGTCCTCTTCCCAAATGTAGGTGGGAAGGGATCCAACAACGGCCAATTTTGAAGGGAGACAACTTGTACAAGTTATCCTGACTAAAGGTGGTCTTCGCCTGCCAAAGGTCCTGGCGGTGACGCCTTCCTGGGCTCCATGGTGACCTCCGTCCTGCCGTCCTGCTGGTCTTGGTCTTGTTGCACCGATATGGAAACCTTTACCTGATGCCTCGGGACGCCTCACCTGCGCCTGCTTCTTTAGCACCAAAAATGAAACCAGTGCACTGTGCGCGCTGGCGCCCGCCTGGCCTTGGTCGTCATGGCTTGCGTCACAGGAACCTCACGAGGTACCTCTTGCCTTGATCTCTCTGCTCCTCGCGAGCCAGCCTGGCGAGGCCGCCCCTGAGGAGGTCTTGTGTCGTCCGCCTCGCGAGGCTTGGCCCCTCGCGAGGGTCTTGAGTGTTTGCTAGTGAAGATGGGCCATACAGGGCCGCCGGTGGAGCCACGCCGTGGGCCGCAGGCAGGCAAGTCTGGGGACCCCCATTCCCAGGACGCCGACATATTATAAGATGATCTCTCACTAAATTTCAAGGTATAAGTGTTCTACCTAAGTATGCACCGTTGCTACAGTTCGTCGTGCCGAGACACCATGTGATGATCGGGTGTGATAAGCTCTACGTTCACATACAACGGGTGCAAGCTAGTTTTGCACACGCAGAATACTCGGGTTAAACTTGATGAGCCTAGCATATGCAGATATGGCCTCGGAACACTTAGACCGAAAGGTCGAGCGTGAATCGTATAGTAGATATGATCAACATAGTGATGTTCACCACTGAAAACTACTCCATTCACGTGATGATCGGACATGGTTTAGTTGATTTGGATCACGTGATCACTTAGATGATTAGAGGGATGTCTATCTAAGTGGGAGTTCTTAAGTAATATGATTAATTGAACTTTAATTTATCATGAACTTAGTACCTGATAGTATTTTGCATGTCTATGTTGTTGTAGATCAATGGCCCGTGCTACTGTTCCTTTGAATTTTAATGCGTTCCTAGAGAAAGCTAAGTTGAAAGATGATGGTAGCAACTACACGGACTGGGTCCGTAACTTGAGGATTATCCTCATTGCTGCACAGAAGAATTACGTCCTGGAAGCACCGCTAGGTGCAAGATCCGCTGCAGGAGCAACACCGGACGTTGTGAACGTCTGGCAGAGCAAAGCTGATGACTACTCGATAGTTCAGTGTGCCATGCTTTATGGCTTAGAACCGGGACTTCAACGACGTTTTGAACGTCATGGAGCATGTGAGATGTTCCAGGAGTTGAAGTTAATATTTCAAGCAAATGCCCGGATTGAGAGATATGAAGTCTCCAATAAGTTCTACAGCTGCAAAATGGAGGAGAATCAGAATGTCTGGGTACCACAATGATAACCCACAAGTATAGGGGATCAATTGTAGCCTCTTTCGATAAGTAAGTGTGTCGAACCCAACGAGGAGCTAAAGGTAGAACAAATATCCCCTCAAGTTCTATCGACCACCGATACAACTCTACGCACACTTGACGTTTGCTTTACCTAAAACAAGTATGAAACTAGTTTGTAGGAGTGATGCTAGAACTACTTTGCAAGAATAAAGCTAGAAGTACTTTGCAAGATAATAAAAGTTAGGAGTTTAGTAAAAGGGTTTGTGTCAACAAGAAAGTTATTTGTCCCTAGGCAATCGATAACAAGTATTGGTAATCATTCTTGTAATTTTATATGAGGGAGAGGCATGAGCTAACATACTTTCTCTACTTGGATCATATGCACTTATGATTGGACCCCTAGCAAGCATCCGCAACTACTAAAGATCATTAAGGTCGTGAAACCCAACCATAGCATTAAGTGTCAAGTCCTCTTTACTCCCATACGTCATACTCCACCTACTCGGGTTTAAGTTTCTGTCACTCTCGCAACCCACCATAAGCGAACCATGAACATATTGCAACACCCTACAGAGGGGCTCCTCACTGAAAGTGCAACTGTCCCTCGGTGGTTTTGGTAATTCCTAACAACATAAGCTCATTGTGCTAATGCTATTCCATGATAAATATTTCAGGAAAGCTCAATGATTGGCATGGCATGGATTAGAAAGTGGACCCTTCAAAATGCTAAGGACAAAAGATTGGCTCAAGCTCAAAGCACAAGACTCTACATTTTCTATTTTAGTGATCCAAGATCACATTGAGTCTATAGGAAGAGCCAATACTACTAAGAAGGGATGAGGTGTTGCTTAATGAGGTTCTTGCTCAAAATGCTTAGTGATATGCTCCAAAACCTCCACTACTTTCCCATATCCACATATGTCCCAAACCAAACATCCAACTCGGACCCACCGATTCTTTCTATCCGGAGCCACCAAGTTCAGTTGACATAGCCACTGCCAGAAACCCTAGTCTTTTCGGTCTCACTGATAGGGATCTCGGTCTCACCGAGATGGGATTGCAAACTCTCTGTTTCCCTTCGTAACGTTTCGGTCAAACCGAGATGAGCGATCGGTCCCACCGAGATTGCAATGCAAACTCTCTGTTTCCCTTTCGTAACGTTTCGGTCCAACCGAGATGAGCGAATCGGTCCCACCGAGTTTGCCTGACCAACTCTCTGTTTGACTATTACCAAAATCGGTCTCACCGAGTTTGTGTAATCGGTCTCACCGAGATTACGTTATGCCCTAACCCTAATGATATCGGTCCCACCGAGTTGACATGTCGGTCCCACCGAGAATCCTAACATTCACATTTTGAACTAAATCGGTCTGACCGAGTTCTCTGAATCGGTCCCACCGAGTTTGGTGATTTGTGTGTAACGGTTAGATTTTGTGTGGAGGCTATAAATACCCCTCTACCCACTCTTCATTCGTGGAGAGAGCCACCAGAACATGCCTACACTTCCAACACATATTTTCTGAGAGAGAACCACCTACACTTGTGTTGAGGTCAAGATATTCCATTCCAACCACATGAATCTTGATCTCTAGCCTTCCCCAAGTTGCTTTCCACTCAAATCTTCTTTCTACCAAATCCAATCCTATGAGAGAGAGTTGAGTGTTGGGGAGACTATCATTTGAAGCACAAGAGCAAGGAGTTCATCATCAACACACCATTTGTTACTTCTTGGAGAGTGGTGTCTCCTAGATTGGCTAGGTGTCACTTGGGAGCCTCCGTCAAGATTGTGGAGTTGAACCAAGGAGTTTGTAAGGGCAAGGAGATCGCCTACTTCGTGAAGATCTACCCTAGTGAGGCAAGTCCTTCGTGGGCGACGGCCATGGTGGGATAGACAAGGTTGCTTCTTCGTGGACCCTTCGTGGGTGGAGCCCTCCGTGGACTCGCGCAACCGTTACCCTTCGTGGGTTGAAGTCTCCATCAACGTGGATGTACGATAGCACCACCTATCGGAACCACGGATAAAAAATCTCCGTGTCAACATTGTGTTTGCTCCCTCAAACTCCTCCCTTTACCTTCATATGCAATTGTTTTATATTCCGCTGTTATACTCTTAGAATTGCATGTGTAGGTTGATTGCTTGACTTGTGCTAAGATGCTAGAATCTGCCAAGAACTAAAATTGGGAAAAGGCTAGATTTTTATTTGGTCAAGTAGTCTAATCACCCCCCTCTAGACATACTTTCGAACCTACAAGTGGTATCAGAGCTTTGGCCTCCATTTGCTTTGATTTCCATAGCTTTTGGTGGTAATAGCCTTGGTTTCACAACGTAGGAGAGTATGGCGTCTAGCGAGGGAAATTACCACCGTAGAGGTCCTTACTTTGATGGTAATAATTTTGCTAGTTGGAAGCATAAGATGAAAATGCATAATCTTGGACATAACCCCGCCGTTTGGGCTATTGTGTGTATTGGCTTGCAAGGTGAATTCTTCGATGGGAAAGAACCTAACCGTGAAGCTACCGCGGAAGAGTTGAAGATGCTACAATACAATGCTCAAGCTTGTGACATTCTCTTCAACGGATTGTGCCCCAAAGAATTCAACAAAATCAGCCGTCTTGAGAATGCAAAGGAAATTTTGGATACTTTGATTGATATGCACGAAGGTACCGACTCCGTCAAGGAATCCAAATTGGATGTGCTTCAAAGTCAACTTGACAAGTTCAAAATGAAGGATGGTGAAGGTGTCGCCTGAAATGTACTCTAGGCTTGCTCTCATCACAAATGAGATTGCCGGCTTAGGAAGTGAAGAGATGACCGACAAATTCATCATCAAGAAGATCCTAAGAGCCTTGGATGGAAAATATGATACCGTGTGCACATTGATCCAAATGATGCCCAATTACAAAGATCTCAAGCCAACGGAAGTCATTGGAAGAATTGTTGCTCATGAGATGTCACTCAAGGATAAGGAAGAGCTTCACAACAAGTCAAGTGGTGCTTACAAAGCCTCGTGTGATGCTCCCACATCATCAAGTGAGAAGCAAACCTTCAATGAAGAATTGAGCCTAATGGTAAAGAACTTCAACAAGTTCTACAAGAGTAGAAGCAAAGAAAGAAGTTCCAAGTCAAGGTCCTACAATGACAAAAGATCTTCTAGTCGTGAGCGAAATTGCTACAATTGTGGAAGACCCGGACACTACTCCAATGAGTGTACGGCCCCCTACAAAAGAAGAGAAGATTCTCCCAAAAGAAGAAGTAGAAGAGAAGAATCACCACCAAGAGAAAGGAGGAGTAGAGATGATCGTTATGAACGAAGACCCTCTCGGAGAAGCAAGGATTCGGAAAGGAAGGAAAAGTCATCAAGGAGCTACACAAAAAGAAGACATCAAGCTCATGTTGGTGAATGGGTATCCGGCTCCGACTCCGACAATCACTCCGAAAGAAGTTATCACTCCGACTCCGAATATACTCAAGATGAAGGTGTTGCCGGTCTAGCACTTGTGTCAACCAACTCCTACGACATATTTGACTCACCAAATGAAGGAATTGTAAGATGCTTCATGGCCAAAGGTCCAAAGGTAACACATCCCGAGTATGTTGATTTCAATAGTGATGAAGATGATTTGCTAGGTGATGATGATTTACTTGTTGACAACTCTAGTGATGAAGACTATGATGAAACGTCAATTAATCATGCTAATCAAGATAAAATGAATGATGATGATAAGAAGGAGATTGAGCGTCTAACTAAAGAACTAAACACTCTTAAGTTAGCTCATGAAACTACCTTGGAAAATCATCAAGAACTTTTAAGGACTCATGATAAGCTACGCTTTTAAAAGCTCAACCTTGAGCAAGAGCATGAGTTTTTAAGGCCAATCAATGATGATCTTCGCAAGAAAAGTTCTTCTTACATTGCCAAGCATTTACTCTTGTCTACTTACATGCCACAAGTTAAATCTAGCAACAAGAACAAGAAAGATGCTTCATCTAGTAGTAACAACAATCATGCTAAATCCAATGTTGTTGCTTCTAGTAATTCTCTTGATTCCACTAATGATTCTCTTAGCCAAGTTACACTTGAGCAAGAAAATAGCTTATTGAAGGGAATTATAGAGAAAGGTGTTTACAAGAGCCTTGCCGGAAGTAAGCAATTTGAGGAAATTGTGCGCAAGCAAGGAAGACACCGGAAGAATCAAGGTGTTGGTTTTGAACGAAAGTTCAATGCCAATGGAGTTGAGTGGGAAGAAGATCAATACCCCAAGACGAAGTTTGTTCCTCAACAAGAGAAGTATGATCCTACTTCTTTCAAAGGGACACAAGCTCAAGATGATCTTCCACCACAAGACCACAAGCAAAAAGGCAAGGACAAGCTTCAAGAGGAAATTGATGCATTTGAAGAAGCACCTAAGGCCTTGGTCAAGTGGGTTCCCAAGACTACATCAAGTTCTACTTCATCAAGTACAACTACAACTCCAAGGATTCCCATCAAGATGGTGTGGATCCAGAAGAAGAAGAACTAGAGAGTTCTTGAGGGTGACTCCGCCAACATACTTCACTCTTATCATTTTGGCAAGGACAAGTGCAAACAACTTCCATATCTTGCACTAGTTCAAGGAGTCACAAACCCTCTTGTTGGTAAGACAAGGGACAAGGTAACCTAATGCTTTCATGGACATCATCTTGTGTATGCATCACTCTATGTCTATGGATATCCTTGTTTGTTCCTTGTGGGACTAACCCGTGTAGGTATTGAAAGTGCAACTCACTCCAAAGGATTGCTCCAAATGATCTACATCAACATTGAGCATCTACATCTTCAACACCTACATGAAGTCATCATCGACAAAACCCAAGGTTAGTTCATCCCTCTTAGGGGGGATATCACATCTAGGGGGAGCTTTACTCTAATCAATTGAGCTAAAGCAACTCTAATGGTGTGAACACAACAATGCTTTATGTAAAAGTGGTAACCCCACTTGTGCTTAAACGATGAGTATGACCTATGATCAAATGTTCTCATTTGACTCCTAAGTCAATATACTCATATATAGATGACCTAGTCATCGCCAAATTGCTTGATAGATGCTAGAGTGTTTGTGCATGCTTTGTCACATATTTCATTTGCCATTTTATTGTGTGAGCATGTTGGTTGCATATTTTACTCATTCGAGGACATCCATTTGTTGTTTTGATTGTTTGGCTCTTTCTCTTTTGCCAAATGGATGGGCAAGAATGCCTAAGAACTCCCTCTAGCTATCTATGCTTTTCTCCTGTCAAACTCTATTCATGCTACATCACAAAGTTTGATCAAGTCAGATTCGAACCACTCTGTGTGAGGAGCACTCGGAGTCCCCGATTCGTCATAGACTTAAACCTCCAAAACCTCTTTATGCATCTCGGTCTGACCGATTCATCCTTTTCGGTCCTACCTAGTCACTAAGTTGATCTAGGGTTTTCGATCTCGGTGCAACCGATTAGAACTTTTCGGTCACACCGAGTTGCAGTAACTGCTTGTAGTTTTGCATCTCGGTGCCACCGAGTCGTTCCACTCGGTCACACTGACAGGGTCAGTTTATATACCGACGGGCCAAATTTTGGAAAAATTTCCGAACCTCCTCGCCCGTGCGTAATCTACTCTGCCTCCTCAGGTCTCCGGATCGTCCTCTCGTCGCCAGCGACCTCCCGCCGCTGGTCTCCACCGCCGTCAACGGAAATCTCCACCGCCGTAGCAAGTTCGTCGCCGAACTAGGGTACGAACTTGAACTTTGTGCTAATCCTTACCTCCGATTCTTAGCACATTGCTTTGCCATGATTCTTGCCACGATTGAAATCATCCTGTCCAGCGAAAACATTCCGTAGATTAGTTTTGATTTGAAAATTTAGGGTTAGGTCTCCGCAGAATTCATCTCGGACCGACCGAGTTGTAGAAATCGGTCTCACCGATTTTGGCTTAGGCCAGAGCACATGCGTTTTCGGTCTAACCGAAAATTGCAAATCGGTGTGACCGAGTTCGATTCTCTGTGAAACCCTAGCAGCCGCGGTACCACCAAGTTGTGACTCGGTCTTACCGAGTTCACTAGTTTAGGTTCCAAAAGCTGCTTCGGTATCACCGAGTTTACAAATCGGTAGATCCGAAATGCTTTCTGTGAAGAACTAAAACTAAGTTTTTAAGTCATCCATTTTGCAAAACTCCTGTACTTTGTGATGCTCATCTACTCTACCTCATCTATAACCTATTCACAGGGTCTACTGTCAGAGTATTTGCAGAGATGTCTGACCAGAGTGATAGTTATAACAGGTCTGAGCAACAGGTGCAGATGAGTGAGGGTTCAGATCCCTCTAGCAGCTATGAGGAAGGCAGCAGGAGCACTCCAAGCAATCTGCCAAAGGCTGCCACCAGGACAAGGAAGAAGATAACTTCTGACTCTGAGGATGAAGATTATGTGGCTGTTGAAGATGAAGCCACTTCTAAGAAGAAGGTGCTTAAGAAAGAGTATGGCACAACTGCTGCAACAAAACCTGGTCTGAAAACAAAGATGCCAGCGAGAAGACAGCCCATGTCAAAAGTCAGAACTTCAACTGCTGAAGCTTCAAAATCAGCTGCTGAAGAAGCTGAGAAAGGGAAGAAGAGGAAGGAGAGGGTTAAGAAAACAATGGCCAGAGTCATTGGAAAGCCCTCCATGATGCAAGAACCTTCAGAAGAAGAGGAAGAGGAAGAGGATGCTGCACCAGCACCCAAAGCACAAAAGCTTATGGGAGATGCAATTAAATCAGGGGCTGCTCCATCAAAGCCCAAAGCTGCTCCCAAGGCTGCTGCTCCAGCTCCAAAACCAAAAACCAAGAGAAGCACTAGGAACATACCTGCTGAAGAGAAGAACAAGGCCCCAGTGCCTCAAGCTGCTGAAGAAGAAGATCATGATTCTGTTGTTTTAAGAAAGCTGAAACCCATGATCCCTGACCACACTGATGCACACCCAGTTGCAGAGAACATGAAAATCAGGAAGGATGCCGGATTGAGACTATGGAGACAGTCTGATCCATATGCTATCAGGAGAAGGACTGCTGTGGACTACAGATTTCACACTAAGGAACAACAGGACTTCTATGAGACTATTCTGCTTGACAAGAAGCCCATTGTGTGTGATATGAGATGGGTTGACTGGGAATTCATCAAGGAAAATGAGGATCACTTCACTGGCGTGCTTGATAGCTTCAAGGCATGTGGAGTGGACACTTTTGTTGCCCAGAAGCTCACCAAGTGGAATGATGAGCTCATCATGCAATTCTAATCCACTGCCCACTTCTATCCAGATGGAAGGATAGTATGGATGTCTAAGGGTACTAGGTACCAGTCTACAGTTGAGGAATGGGCTAAGCTTATAAATGCTCCTGAGGAACATGAGGATGACTTGGACATTTATGCAGAGAAGAAGAAAGACCACAACACTATGGCCAACATGTACAAAGAGATCCCAGATGCTGCTTTGGATACACATAAGTTTGGATCTGTCACTACTGTTGTCTGGTCTGCCAACCATAAACTGGATCTTAAGGCACACACTGCTACCCAAGTCAGGTGATCACAAGATGATCAGAGGACATGCCATCAACTTGCTGCACATATTTGATGTCCCACTGAAGTTCAAAGTCATGAGCCTGATTGTTGAGACAATCAAGAGGACTGCTGCTGACCAGAAGAGAAGTTGTGGGTATGCCCCACACATTCAGGAGCTCATCAACTCAAAGATGGGCACAGCACATATCTTTTGGACAAGGAGCACATGCCCATCTATCCTGAATTTGAAGATGACACAGTAGTGATGAATGAGAATGAACCATCTTCAGCTCAAGCACATGAGAAGAGAGAGAAGGCTAAGGCTGAGAAGGCTGCAAAGATGCCAACTGTGGAAGAGGCATCTCAGGTATTCTTGAAAAGCAAGCAAGACCAGCTTGGATACCTGATCCAATCCACCCTGAGGATTGAGAAGGGCTTGGCCACCCTGACCAAGAACCAGGAGAGTCTGGAGAGGATCATTGAGCAGAAATTCTATGACCTTGATGTCAAGGTAACAGAGATCCAAACTGCAGTTGAGCAACTTCAGGAGGAAGCAGAGGAGAAGAAGGGCAAGTCTACCACAGATGCTTTTGCCAGAGTGCCCAGAGGACAGAGATCTGCTGCAGTGCCAGTGACAGACACCAGAGCTACAGCATCAGCACCAGCAGCTACAGCTCCAGTTCCACCTCCAGCAGCTACTCCACCAGCTCCAGCTACTTCATCTGAAGCCTTCGTTCTTGGAGTTCTCTCGACACCACCTCCCGAAGATCAAGCCTGAGAGTCGTTTAGCACTATGCATTTTTGAACTTTTTGGTAACTTGTTGCCAAAGGGGGAGAAAAATGTATAGATCATAGGCTTCGAGAGAGAGAGTGTTGGTTTTTATCTCTCTTTGCACTTATTTGGTTTGGTTTGAAACTTTATTGTGTGCTTGTGTGAGCTACTTGTGAGATACTTGTTTGATCATGTGTTTGATCATATGCTACCCTTAATGCTTGTTGGATGATATTATTTCTTATATCCTAGATGATCATTCACTTGTTTTGGTGATGAGTGCATGCTTTAACTTCTATCATTTTGAGCGCTCCACCAAGATGTATGTGACATGGAAGAGTAACCCATGATCCTAATCGATTGTGCATTTGCATTCAAAAGCAAATTTTAAATAATGCACAAATTTAGGGAGAGCTCTTGCTTATCACATACTTCTCAAAGCGACGATGTTTTTTAATCTTATTTATCATTTGTCGAAGCTTTGATCTATATGTTGTCATCAATTAACAAAAAGGCGGAGATTGAAAGTGCAACTATCCCTGGGTGGTTTTGGTAATTCCTAACAACATATAGCTCATTGAGCTAATGCTATTCCAAGATAATATTTCAGGAAAGCTCAATGATTGGCATGGCATGGATTAGAAAGTGGACCCTTCAAAATGCTAAGGACAAAATATTGGCTCAAGCTCAAAGCACAAGACTCTACATTTTCCATTTTAGTGATCCAAGATCACATTGAGTCTATAGGAAAAGCCAATACTATTAAGAAGGGATGAGGTGTTGCTTAATGAGGTTCTTGCTCAAAATGCTTAGTGATATGCTCCAAAACCCTCCACTACTTTCTCATATCCACATATGTCCCAAACCAAATAATCCAACTCGGCCCCACCGATTCTTTCTATCCGGAGCCACCGAGTTCAGTTGACATAGCCACTGCCAGAAACCCTAGTCTTTTCGGTCTCACCGATAGGGATCTCGGTCTCACCGAGATGGGATTGTAATCTCTCTGTTTCCCTTCGTAACGTTTCGGTCAAACCGAGATGAGCGATCGGTCCCACCGAGATTGCAATGCAAACACTCTGTTTCCTTTTCGTAACGTTTCGGTCCAACCGAGATGAGCGAATCGGTCCCACCGAGTTTGCCTGACCAACTCTCTGTTTGACTATTACCAAAATCGGTCTCACCGAGTTTGTGTAATCGGTCTCACCGAGATTACGTTATGCCCTAACCCTAATGATATCGGTCCCACCGAGTTGACATGTCGGTCCCACCGAAACACCTAACGGTCACATTATGAACCAAATCGGTCTGACCGAGTTCTCTGAATCGGTCCCACCGAGTTTGGTGATTTGTGTGTAACGGTTAGATTTTGTGTGGAGGCTATATATACCCCTCCACCCACTCTTCATTCGTGGAGAGAGCCATCAGAACATGCCTACACTTCCAATACATATTTTCTGAGAGAGAACCACCTACACTTGTGTTGAGGTCAAGATATTCCATTCCAACCACATAAATCTTGATCTCTAGCCTTCCCCAAGTTGCTTTCCACTCAAATCTTCTTTCTACCAAATCCAATCCTATGAGAGAGAGTTGAGTGTTGGGGAGACTATCATTTGAAGCACAAGAGCAAGGAGTTCATCATCAACACACCATTTGTTACTTCTTGGAGAGTGGTGTCTCCTAGATTGGCTAGGTGTCACTTGGGAGCCTCCGTCAAGATTGTGGAGTTGAACCAAGGAGTTTGTAAGGGCAAGGAGATCGCCTACTTCGTGAAGATCTACCCTAGTGAGGCAAGTCCTTCGTGGGCGACGGCCATGGTGGGATAGACAAGGTTGCTTCTTCGTGGACCCTTCGTGGGTGGAGCCCTCCGTGGACTCGCGCAACCGTTACCCTTCGTGGGTTGAAGTCTTCATCAACGTGGATGTACGATAGCACCACCTATCGGAACCACGGATAAAAAATCTCCGTGTCAACATTGTGTTTGCTCCCTCAAATTCCTCCCTTTACCTTCATATGCAATTGTTTTACATTACGCTGCTATACTCTTAGAATTGCATGTGTAGGTTGATTGCTTGACTTGTGCTAAGTTGCTAAAATCGGCCAAGAACTAAAATTGGGAAAAGGCTAGATTTTTATTTGGTCAAGTAGTCTAATCACCCCCCTCTAGACATACTTTCGATCCTACACTCACGTTTGCGCGAGACAGAGGGCACCGTAGGTTTCGCTATTTGTTATTGACAATAGATGTGTTGGGAATCGTTGCAGAATTTTAAAATTTTCTACGCATCACCAAGATCCATCTATGGAGTTTACTAGCAACGAGAAGGAAGGAGTGCATCTACTTACCCTTGTAGATCGCGAGCGGAAGCGTTCAAGTGAACGGGGTTGATGGAGTCGTACTCGTCGTGATCCAAATCACCGATGACCGAGCGCCGAATGGACGGCACCTCCGTGTTCAACACACGTATGGAGCAGCGACGTCTCCTCCTTCTTGATCCAGCAAGGGGGAAGGAGAGGTTGATGGAGATCCAGCAGCACGACGGCGTGGTGGTGGAAGTAGCGGGGATCCCGGCAGGGCTTCGCCAAGCGTAAGCGGGAGGGAGAGGTGTCACGGGAGGGAGAGGGAGGCACCAGGGGCTGTTGTGTGGCAACCCTCCCTCCCCCCACTATTTATAGGGGCCCTGGGGGGGCGCCGGCCCCCTGGAGATCCCATCTGAGGGGGGGCGGCGGCCAAGGGGGTGGCTTGCCCCCCAAGCCAAGTGGGGCGCCCACCCACCCCCAGGGTCTCCAACCCTAGGCGCAGGGGAGGCCCATGGGGGGCGCACCAGCCCACCAGTGGCTGGTTCCCCTCCCCACTTCAGCCCATGGGTCCCTCTGGGATAGGTGGCCCCACCCGGTGGACCCCCGGGACCCTTCCGGTGGTCCCGGTACAATACCGATAACCCCCGAAACTTTCCCGGTGGCCGAAACTGGACTTCCTATATATAATTCTTCACCTCCGACACATTCCAGAACTCCTCGTGACGTCCGGGATCTCATCCGGGACCCCGAACAACTTTCGGGTTTCTGCATACTAATATCTCTACAACCCTAGCGTCACCGAACCATAAGTGTGTAGACCCTACGGGTTCGGGAGACATGCAGACATGACCGAGACGCCTCTCCGGTCAATAACCAACAGCGGGATCTGGATACCCGTGTTGGCTCCCACATGTTCCACGATGATCTCATCGGATGAACCACGATGTCGAGGATTCAATCAATCTCGTATACAATTCGCTTTGTCAATCGGTACGTTACTTGCCCGAGATTCGATCGTCGGTATCCCAATACCGCGTTCAATCTCGTTACCGGCAAGTCACTTTACTCGTATCGTAATGCATGATCCCGTGACCAGACACTTGGTCACATTGAGCTCATTATGATGATGCATTACCGAGTGGGCCCAGAGATACCTCTCCGTCATACGGAGTGACAAATCCCAGTCTCGATCCGTGCCAACCCAACAGACACTTTCGGAGATACCCGTAGTGCACCTTTATAGTCACCCAGTTACGTTGTGACGTTTGGTACACCCAAAGCACTCCTACGGTATCCGGGAGTTGCACAATCTCATGGCCTAAGGAAATGATACTTGACAATTGGAAAAGCTCTAGCAAACGAACTACACGATCTTTGTGCTATGCTTAGGATTGGGTCTTGTCCATCACATCATTCTCCTAATGATGTGATCCCGTTATCAATGACATCCAATGTCCATAGTCAGGAAACCATGACTATCTGTTGATCAACGAGCTAGTCAACTAGAGGCTCACTAGGGACATGTTGTGGTCTATGTATTCACACATGTATTACGATTTCCGGATGACACAATTATAGCATGAACAATAGACAATTATCATGAACAAGGAAATATAATAATAACCATTTTATTATTGCCTCTAGGGCATATTTCCAACAGTCTCCCACTTGCACTAGAGTCAATAATCTAGTTACATTGTGATGAATCGAACACCCATAGCGTTCTGGTGTTGATCATGTTTTGCTCTAGGGAGAGGTTTAGTCAACGGATCTGCTACATTCAGGTCCGTATGTACTTTACAAATATCTATGTCTCCATTTTGAACACTTTCACGAATGGAGTTGAAGCGACGCTTGATATGCCTTGTCTTCCTGTGAAACCTGGGTTCCTTGGCAAGGGCAATAGCTCCAGTGTTGTCACAGAAGAGAGTCATCGGGCCCGACGCATTGGGAATCACCCCTAGGTCGGTAATGAACTCCTTTATCCAGACTGCTTCCTGTGCTGCCTCTGAGGCCGCCATGTACTCTGCTTCACATGTAGATCCCGCCACGACGCTTTGCTTGCAACTGCACCGGCTTACTACCCCTCCATTCAAAATATACACGTATCCGGTCTGGTACACAACATGGCATACATAATAGACCCTATGGCCGAGGCATAGGGGATGACACTCATCTTTTCTCTATCTTCTGCCGTGGTCAGGCATTGAGCCGTGCTCAATTGCACACCTTACAATACAGGCAAGAACCCCTTCTTGGACTGATCCATATTGAACTTCTTCAATATCTTGTCAAGGTACGTACTCTGTGAAAGACCAATGAGGCGTCTTGATCTATCTCTATAGATCTTGATGCCTAATATATAAGCAGCTTCTCCAAGGTCCTTCATTGAAAAACACTTATTCAAATAGGCCTTTATACTTTCCAAGAATTCTATATCATTTCCCATCAATAGTATGTCATCCACATATAATAAGAGAAATGCTACAGAGCTCCCACTCACTTTCTTGTAAACATAGGCTTCTCCATAAGTCTGTGTAAATCCAAACGCTTTGATCATCTCATCAAATCGAATGTTCCAACTCCGAGATGCTTGCACCAGCCCATAGATGGAGCGCTTGAGCTTGCATACCTTGTTAGCATTCTTAGGATCGACAAAACCTTCCGGCTGCATCATATACAATTCTTCCTTAAGAAAGCCGTTAAGGAATGCCGTTTTGACGTCCATTTGCCATATCTCATAATCATAGAATGCGGCAATTGCTAACATGATTCGGACGGACTTCAGCTTCGCTACGGGTGAGAAAGTCTCATCGTAGTCAACCCCTTGAACTTGTCGATAACCCTTAGCGACAAGTCGAGCCTTATAGATGGTTACATTACCATCCGCGTCTGTCTTCTTCTTAAAGATCCATTTATTTTCTATGGCTCGCCGATCATCGGGCAAGTCAGTCAAAGTCCATACTTCGTTTTCATACATGGATCCTATCTTGGATTTCAAGCTTCTAGCCATTTGTCGGAATCTGGGCCCGCCATTGCTTCTTCATAGTTCGAAGGTTCATCGTTGTCTAACAACATGATTTCCAGGACAGGGTTGCCGTACCACTCTGGTGCGGAACGTGTCCTTGTGGACCTACGAAGTTCAGCAGTAACTTGATCCGAGCTTCATGATCATCGTCATTAACTTCCTTCCCAGTCGGTGTAGGCACCACAGGAACATCTTCCCGCGCTGAGCTACTTTCCGGTTCGGAAGGGGTGACTATCACCTCATCAAGTTCCACTTTCCTCCCACTCAATTCTTTCGAGAGAAACTCTTTCTGCAGAAAGGACCCGTTCTTGGCAACAAAGATCTTGCCTTCGGATCTGAGGTAGAAGGTATACCCAATAGTTTCCTTGGGGTATCCTATGAAGACGCATTTCTCCGACTTGGGTTCGAGCTTTTCAGGTTGAAGTTTCTTGACATAAGCATCGCATCCCCAAACTTTTAGAAACGACAGCTTAGGTTTCTTCCCAAACCATAATTCATACGGTGTTGTCTCAACGGATTTTGACGGAGCCCTATTTAAAGTGAATGCGACAGTCTCTAAAGCATAGCCCCAAAATGAGAGCGGTAGATCGGTAAGAGACATCATAGATCGCACCGTATCCAATAGAGTGCGATTATGACATTCGGACACACCATTTCGCTGAGGTGTTCCAGGCGGCGTGAGTTGTGAAACGATTCCACATTTCCTTAAGTGCGTACCAAATTCGTGACTTAAATATTCTCCCCCACGATCTGATCATAAGAACTTTATTTTCCTGACACGTTGATTCTCAACCTCACTCTGAAATTCCTTGAACTTTTCAAAGGTTTCAGACTTGTGTTTCATTAGGTAGACATACCCATATCTACTCAAGTCATCAGTGAGAGTGAGAACATAACGATATCCTCCGCGAGCCTCAACACTCATTGGACCGCACACATCGGTATGTATGATTTCCAATAAGTTGGTTGCTCGCTCCATTGTTCCGGAGAACGGATTCTTGGTCATTTTGCCCATGAGGCATGGTTCGCATGTGTCAAATGATTCATAATCGAGAGACTCTAAAAGTCCATCAGCATGGAGCTTCTTCATGCGCTTGACACCAATGTGACCAAGGCGGCAGTGCCACAAGTATGTGGGACTATCGTTATCAACTTTACATCTTTTGGTATTTACACTATGAATGTGTGTAACATCACGTTCGAGATTCATTAAGAATAAACCATTAACCAGCGGGGCATGACCATAAAACATATCTCTCATATAAATAGAACAACCATTATTCTCGGATTTAAATGAGTGGCCATCTCGAATTAAACGAGATCCTGATACAATGTTCATGCTCAAAGCTGGCACTAAATAACAATTATTGAGGTTTAAAACTAATCCCGTAGGTAAATGTAGAGGCAGCGTGCCGACGGCCATCACATCGACCTTGGAACCATTCCCGACGCGCATCGTCACCTCGTCCTTCGCTAGTCTCCGCTTATTCCGCAGCTCCTGTTTTGAGTTACAAATATGAGCAACCGACCGGTATCAAATACCCAGGAGCTACTACGAGTACTGGTAAGGTACACATCAATTACATGTATATCACATATACCTTTGGTGTTGCCGGCCTTCTTGTCCGCTAAGTATTTGGGGCAGTTCCGCTTCCAGTGACCACTTCCCTTGCAATAAAAGCACTCAGTCTCAGGCTTGGGTCCATTCTTTGACTTCTTCCCGGCAACTGGCTTACCGGGCGCGGCAACTCCCTTGTCGTCCTTCTTGAAGTTCTTCTTACCCTTGCCTTTCTTGAACTTAGTGGTTTTATTCACCATCAACACTTGATGTTCCTTTTTGATCTCCACCTCCGCTGATTTCAGCATTGAATATACCTCAGGAATGGTCTTTTCCATCCCCTGCATATTGAAGTTCGTCACAAAGCTCTTGTAGCTTGGTGGAAGCGACTGAAGGATTCTGTCAATGACCGCGTCATCCGGGAGATTAACTCCCAGCTGAGACAAGCGGTTGTGTAACCCAGACATTCTGAGTATGTGCTCACTGACAGAACTATTTTCCTCCATTTTACAACTGAAGAACTTGTCGGAGACTTCATATCTCTCGACCCGGGCATGAGCTTGGAAAACCATTTTCAGCTCTTCGAACATCTCATATACTCCATGTTTCTCAAAACGCTTTTGGAGCCCCGGTTATAAGCTGTAAAGCATGCCGCACTGAACAAGGGAGTAATCATCAGCACGTGATTGCCAAGCGTTCATAACGTCTTGGTTCTCTGGGATGGGTGCTTCACCTAGCGGTGCTTCTAGGACATAATCTTTCTTGGCAGCTATGAGGATGATCTTCAGGTTCCGGACCCAGTCCGTATAGTTGCTGCCATCATCTTTCAGCTTGGTTTTCTCTAGGAACGCGTTGAAGTTGAGGGCAACGTGGGCCATTTGATCTACAAGACATATTGTAAAGATTTTAGACTAAGTTCATGATAATTAAGTTCATCTAATCAAATTATTCAAGGAACTCCCACTCAGATAGACATCCCTCTAGTCATCTAAGTGAAACATGATCCGAGTCAACTAGGCCGTGTCCGATCATCACGTGAGACGGACTAGTCAAGATCGGTGAACATCTTCATGTTGATCGTATCTTCTATACGACTCATGCTCTACCTTTCGGTCTTCCGTGTTCCGAGGCCATGTCTGTACATGCTAGGCTCGTCAAGTCAACCTAAGTGTATTGCGTGTGTTCCGAGGCCATGTCTGTACATGCTAGGCTCGTCAACACCCGTTGTATGCGAACGTTAGAATCTATCACACCCAATCATCACGTGGTGCTTCGAAACAACGAACCTTCGCAACGGTGCACAGTTAGGGGGAACACTTTCTTGAAATTATTATAAGGGATCATCTTACTTACTACCGTCGTTCTAAGCAAATAAGATGTAAAACATGATAAACATCACATGCAATCAAATAGTGACATGATATGGCCAATATCATTTTGCTCCTTTGATCTACATCTTCGGGGCGCCATGATCATCTTCGTCATCGGCATGACACCATGATCTCCATCATCGTGTCTTCATGAAGTTGTCACGCCAACGATTACTTCTACTTCTATGGCTAACGTGTTTAGCAATAAAGTAAAGTAATTTACATGGCGTTATTCAATGACACGCAGGTCATACAAAAAATAAAGACAACTCCTATGGCTCCTGCCGGTTGTCATACTCATCGACATGCAAGTCGTGATTCCTATTACAAGAACATGATCAATCTCATACATCACATATATCTCATTCATCACATCCTTTTGGCCATATCACATCACAAGGCACATGCTGCAAAAACAAGTTAGACGTCCTCTAATTGTTGTTGCAATTTTTTACGTGGCTTGTATAGGTTTCTAGCAAGAACGTTTCTTACCTACGTAAAACCACAACGTGATATGCCAATTTCTATTTACCCTTCATAAGGACCCTTTTCATCGAATCCGTTCCGACTAAAGTGGGAGAGACAGACACCCGCTAGCCACCTTATGCAACTAGTGCATGTCAGTCGGTGGAACCTGTCTCACGAAAGCGTACGTGTAAGGTCGGTCCAGGCCGCTTCATCCCACAATACCACCGAAACAAGATAAGACTAGTAGTGGCAAGAAAAATTGACAACATCTACGCCCACAACTGCTTTGTGTTCTACTCGTGCATAGTAACTACGCATAGGCCTGGCTCATGATGCCACTGTTGGGAATCGTTGCAGAATTTTAAAATTTTCTACGCATCACCAAGATCCATCTATGGAGTTTACTAGCAACGAGGGGAAAGGAGTGCATCTACATACCCTTGTAGATCGCGAGCGGAAGCGTTCCAATGAACGTGGATGACGGAGTCGTACTCGCCGTGATCCAAATCACCGATGACCGAGTGCCGAACGGACGGCACCTCTGCGTTCAACACACGTACGGTGCAGCGACGTCTCCTCCTTCTTGATCCAGCAAGGGGAGGAGAGGTTGATGGAGATCCAGCAGCACGACGGCGTGGTGGTGGAATGTAGCGGGTCTCCGGCAGGGCTTCGCGAGCTTCTGCGAGACGGAGAGGTGTATCAGGGGAGGGAGGGAGGCGCCCAGGCTGTAGGTTGCGGCCCTCCCTCCCCCCCTTTATATAGGCCCCCTGGAGGGGGGGCGGCGGGCCAAAGGGGGGGGGAAGGGGTTGCCTTGCCCCCCAAGGCAAGGGGGAAGCCCCCCCCCCTAGGGTTCCCAACCCTAGCGCATGGGGGGAGGCCAATGGGGGGCGCCCCAGCCCACTAGTGGCTGGTTCCCCTCCCCACTTCAGCCCATGGGGCCCTCCGGGATAGGTGGCCCCACCCGGTGGACCCCGGGGACCCTTCCGGTGGTCCCGGTACAATACCGATAACCCCCGAAACTTTCCCGGTGGCCGAAACTGGACTTCCTATATATAATTCTTCACCTCCGGACCATTCCGGAACTCCTCGTAACATACGGGATCTCATCCGGGACTCGGAACAACTTTCGGGTTTCCGCATACTAATATCTCTACAACCCTAGCGTCACCGAACCTTAAGTGTGTAGACCCTACGGGTTCGGGAGACATGCAGACATGACCGAGACGCCTCTCCGGTCAATAACCAACATCGGGATCTGGATACCCATGTTGGCTCCCACATGTTCCACGATGATCTCATCGTATGAACCACGATGTCGAGGATTCAATCAATCCCGTATACAATTCCCTTTGTCAATCGGTACGTTACTTGCCTCAGATTCGATCGTCGGTATCCCAATACCTCGTTCAATCTCGTTACCGGCAAGTCACTTTACTCGTACCATAATGCATGATCCCGTGACCAGACACTTGGTCACATTGAGCTCATTATGATGATGCATTACCGAGTGGGCCCAGAGATACCTCTCCGTCATACGGAGTGACAAATCCCAGTCTCGATCTGTGCCAACCCAACAGACACTTTCGGAGATACCCGTAGTGCACCTTTATAGTCACCCAGTTACGTTATGACGTTTGGTACACCCAAAGCACTCCTATGGTATTCGGGAGTTGCACAATCTCATGGTCTATGGAAATGATACTTGACAATTGGAAAAGCTCTAGCAAACGAACTACACGATCTTTGTGCTATGCTTAGGATTGGGTCTTGTCCATCACATCATTCTCCTAATGATGTGATCCCGTTATCAATGACATCCAATGTCCATAGTCAGGAAACCATGACTATCTGTTGATCAACGAGCTAGTCAACTAGAGGCTCACTAGGGACATGTTGTGGTCTATGCATTCACACATGTATTACGATTTCCGGATAACACAATTATAGCATGAACAATAGACAATTATCATGAACAAGGAAATATAATAATAACCATTTTATTATTGCCTCTAGGGCATATTTCCAACAAGATGTGTCTCGGTGATGTCTACATAGTTCTCGAACCCGTAGTTTGTTCGGAGCTCCGGATGAGATCACGATTTGTATTAACGTTCGATGACGATTTGTATTGTGAGTTATGTGATTTGATGTACCGAAGTTTATTCGGAGCTCTGGATGAGATCACGGACATGACGAGGAGTCTCGAAATGGTCGAGACATAAAGATTGATATATTGGACCATGTTATTCGGACACCGGAAGTGTTTCGGATAGTTTCGGGTAAAACCGGAGTGCCGGAGGGGTTACCGGAACCCCCCGGGGGAACTAATGGGACACCATGGGCCCTATTGGAGAGAGAGGAGGGCAGCCAGGGCAGGCCGCACCCCCCCTTGGAGTCCGAATAGGACAAGGGAAGGGGGCGCCCCCTTTCCTACTCCCTCCCCCTCTCCTTCCTCCCCCTCTCTCCCTCTTGGTGGAATCCTACTAGGACTTGTAGTCCTAGTAGGACTCCCCTTCTTGGGCGCGCCCCCTAGGGCCGGCCGGCCTCCCCCTCCCTCCTTTATATACGTGGGGAGGGGGCACCCTAGAGACACACAAGTTGATCTTTTAGCCGTGTGCGGTGCCCCCCTCCATAGTTACACACCTCGCTCATATCGTCGTAGTGCTTAGGCGAAACCTTGCGCCGGTAACTTCATCATCACCGTCGCCACACCGTCGTGCTGACGGAACTCTCCCTCGGCCTCAACTGGATCAAGAGTACGAGGGACGTCATCGAGCTGAACGTGTGCTGAACACAGAGGTGCCGTACGTTCGGTGCTAGGATCGGTCGGATCGTGAAGACGTACGACTACATCAACCGCGTTGATATAACGTTTCCGCTTTCGGGCTACGAGGGTACGTGAACACACTTTTACCACTTGTTGCTATGCTTCTCCTAGATAGATCTTGCGTGATCGTAGGAATTTTTTGAAATTACTGTGTTCCCCAACAGGAACCTGTTGTGATGATGAAGCTCGACATCACTAAAGCTTTCGACTCTATTCAATGGCCTTTCCTCTTGGAGGTGCTTCGAGCAATGGGATTCAGCGATAAGTGGAGAGAATGGATATGTGGATTGCTTTCAAGTTCATCAAGACGCATCATGGTCAACGGTATCCCAGGCAAGCCCATCCTAAATTGTGTGGGCCTCAGGCAAGGCGATCCTATCTCGCCAATGCTATTTATCCTAGTAATGGAGCCGCTCCATAGGCTGTTCGAGATTGCTGCCTCCCGCAGCATTCTGAGCCCTCTCTCAGGTACGGGCATTACACAAAGGTTGTCCATGTTCGCAGATGATGTGATGATTTTCTGGAAGCCATGGGATGAGGATCTTATTGCTTGCGATGCGCTCTTACGTCTGTTTGGTGACTGCTCTAGACTATGCACAAATCTGGCCAAGAGTGCAGCCTTTCCTATCCGGTGCAGCCCAGAAATCATGCAAAGAGTTGGGGAGATTATGGGCTGTCCGGTGGGAGCTTTCCCATGCAAGTACCTAGGGTTGCCTCTCACCCTACGAAAACAAACAACAGCGCAGCTTCGAGGGCTGGTGGATCAGCTGGCTGGATGCCTACCACGATGGAAAGCCGTGAACATGCCAAAGAGTGGAAGACTGATGTTAATTCAGTCGGTGTTGTGTGCCATACCGCTTCATGCAATGATGGCACTTGATATTCCCATCAAGACGATCACCCAAATGGAAAAGATTTGCAGAGGTTTTCTTTGGAGCGCGAAGGAGAAAGCAAATGGAGGTCAGTGTATGGTGGCCTGGGACAAAGTGTGCTCGCCCAAGTGGGCCGGAGGCTTGGGCTTACCGAACATGAGATGGCTAAACCTGGCCATGCAAGCCCCGTGGCCCTGGCTTCAGCGCGTGGATGGATCTAGGCCTTGGGCACATCTGGATATCACCGTCCCCAGGAATCAACATTCCTTTTCAAGGCTGCAACGAAGACCATGGTAGGCAATGGAAATAATGCATGGTTCTCGGAGGACATGTGGATTCATGGGGCGCGCGTGGAGGATATTGCCCCAAACCTGTACATGAAAGTGTCGCAGAGCACTCGTTGCACGCGCACGGTTAGCCAAGGCTTGCACAATGGCACCTGGGCAGTTGATGTGGGGCCTGAGCTCAATGTGATCATGCTCCAGGAATATATGACCCTCTGGGAACTCCTCGCTGAGATACAACTTCAACCGGAGCAGGATGATACCACTTTCTGGGCTTAGGAGACGAGTGGATGCTTCTCCACGAGATCGGCCTATGCAGCGAATTTTGGTGCCAGTGAGGTCCTCCCCATGACGACATTCACCTGGAAGTCAAGGGCGCCGTTACGTTCCCTCTTCTTTGCATGGCTGGCCCTGCAGAACAGATGCTGGACGTCCGAGAGGTTAGCTTGCCGTGGACTGGAACACCAAGAAGCTTGCCCGTTTTGTGACCAAGAAGAGGAGACCATCAATCACCTGCTCATTGGGTGTGTTTTCGCGAGACAAGTCTGGACGGGAGTCTGCCTAGCTTCCAATCGACCGTAGTGGATACCGAGAGCGGGCACAACACTTGAGGAGTGGTGCAACACAAAGACAGACACGAGGATGGGTGCTAAGGACACTAGAGCCTTGTTGATCCTTGGTATGTGGGAGATATGAAAGCACCGAAATGCAATAGTCTTTGACGGAGCCACGCCTTCGAGCTCACATGTGCTACGTAGGATAGTCCTTGAGGGTAGAATATGGAAGAGAGCGAACCTTTTTAAAGGAGACGTTGAGCCAATCTTCTTGACGGTGGAAAGGTGGGAGAGTGAGAGAAGTTAGGCGTAGGAGTGTAATCCTTGTACGGGTGGATTTGGGGTTATGTAACTTGTAATCTCCAACGTGGAGGGGCTCCTTACCCCATCCTTTTCTTCAATATATATAGTACGCACTCTCGTGCGTATTCGAGAAAAAAAATATGAGCTCAAGCCCAAGTGTCCTTGAACCCAAAGCCCATTTGATTACAGTACACACTGCAAACCGGCGCACACCCCGTCCTCCGCTTGGGCTCGGCTCATTTTTTTCTTTCTTTCAATAGTAGCGATGTTGTTTTGTTTTTTTCTCGAAAGTGACATGTGCAGGATTTCTATAGCTTCTAGAAGCTTCCAATCGGTTTTGGGAAGCTTCTAACCTTTTTTATTTTTCTTTCGTTTTCTGGAAGGTTTTTATTCGCCTTTTTCTTTTCTTTTTTTCCTTTTTTCTTTTCTTCTTCCTTTTTCATTTTATAAATGCACGGACTTTTTCAAATGCATGAATACGTTCAAATCCATGAACTTTTTCAAAGTTTATGATTTTATTTTCAAGCTCCGTGAACATTTTTAAAATTTGTGATTAATTTTCAAAATCGATGAACTTTTGTCCAAATCTGTGAACTTTTCTCAAATTTGTGATTTTTTTCAAAATAAATGATCTTTTTTCATGTCCATGATCTTTTTTGCAAATCCGTGCCCTTTTGTTTTCCCAAAACTCACAATATTATTTCAAATTCGTGATTTTTTAATAAAAATTACGACCTTTTCTGAATTCGTGAACTTTTTTACATTTTGCAAACTTTTTTCCAAATCCTGAAGTTTTTTCAAATCCATGAACTTTTTAACTTTATAATTCTAATTTCAAGCTCCCTGAACAATTTTCAAATTTGTGATTTATTTGAAAATCAATGAACTTTTTCCAAATCTGCAATTTTTCTCAAATTTATGATTTTTTTTCAAAATTGATGATCTTTTATCAAGTCCATGATATTTTTTTGAAAATCCGTGCACTTTTTTCCCCAAAACTCACAATATTATTTCAAATTCATAACTTTTTAATCAAACTTATGACCTTTTTGACTTCATGAACTTTTTCCAATTATGCAAACTTTTTTCCAAATCCCTTAGTTTTTTTGAACTCATGATTATTTCTCGAATTCATGAACTTTTTTGCTATCCTGATGTTTTTAAAACACATTTTCTTGAAAAGTCATTAGTTAACTGCAACCAGCGAACCTTGATTACTAGAGCAGCCGGTCAACAACGAGCGAACGCTTGCTCGTTGTTAGGCCGGCCAACACTATTTTTTCGGGTTGATGAAAGATCCAACTCCTGAAACCATACCTACTTTCTGCTTTCGACACCCCTTAAAAAAAACTTCCTGCTTTCGAAAGTGCTCACACTCGAAGGAGAGAAATAGCTTTATCTGCAATTCCATGAAAGAGAAGAGGGCATCAATCAAAACTAATAATGGAGAGCGTGTGAGCGTTGGCTGCACTCATGGACGGTTAAAAGCAACTCTAGCAGACCCCGCATCCCACCGGCCTGCAAAACGCGTTTGCAGTTCGCGCAAAACAGTTTTTGCGAGCGGGCGCGAGCTGGCACATATGCAGACCCCCAAACAGATCCGTAAAAAAGTATATTCTCGGAATATGCTTTTTTACGGGTCGGCTATGCGGGCTCTGCTCTTTGCGCCGCTGCATCCCGCATATCATCCGCCCGCAAATATCAAATCCAACATAATTCAACAATCGAAAACAAACTGAATTATTCAAATCAAACATAATATAATAATCATCCGTATTACAAATAATTATTCAAATCACCGTAGCAAACTTAAATAATGCAATACAAAACTTGTCGTGAATACAAATATAAATGAATACAAAAATTAGTCACCGTCCTGCCCTTTGCCAATGGTGCTCAATGAGATCTTCCTGAAGTTGAAAGTGTGTTTCTGCATTTTCAATCTCCTTGTATGTCTGAAGAAAAGCTCTAATGCGGTTTGGGTCTCTAGCTGGTTTGACACGGCTACCCACATTGTCGTAAAAGAATTCTAAGTTCATTCCTCTCTCATCTTCAAGAATCATATTGTGCAGGATAACACATCATGTCATGATGTTCTTCAAGGTTTTTTTTATCCCAAAAACGAGCAGGACCACGGACAATGGCAAACCTAGATTGCAAAACACCGAATGCTCTTCAATGTCTTTTCGGGCTGCCTCTTGCACCCTTGCAAATTCACATTATTTTTTGTTTTGGGTTCTTTGATACTCTTGACAAATGTGCACTAAGGAGGGTATATACCATCTGCAAGATAGTACCACTTTGTGTATTCATGCCCATTGATAGTGTAGTTGCAAGCAGGAGGATCACCACTAGCAAGCCTAGCAAACAAATGAGCGTTGCAACACATTGATATCATTGAGAGTGCCCAGCATACAAAAAAGCAATGACAAATCCATAAATCCTTGGATGTTACGGCCTCTAGCACAATTGTTGCATCACGAGACTTGCCACAATACATTCCTTGCCAAGCCTTGGGGCAATTTTTCCAATTCCAATGCATATAATCAATGCTACCTAGCATGCCAGGCCAACCTCTCCTCTCATTAGCTGCCATCAATTTCTTTGTGTCATCTTCATTGGGTGCCCGAAGATACTCAGGACCAAAGACACGGACGGTCACTTTCACAAATCTACGCACAGACTCAATTGTGCTATCTTCACCAATGCGAAGATACTCATCGGCATAGTCAGCCAGAACGCCATATGCAATCACCCGCATAGCTACGGAGATTTTTTGATATGCACTAAATCCCTTTAAGCCCGCGGCATTCCTTCTTTGAGTAAAATACCGGCAATTTGCCTCGCAAGCTTGAACAAGTTTCACAAAGAGGGATCGGCGCATTCGGTACCTTCTGCGGAAGAGGTGTGCAGGATATGTAGGATTCTCCGCGAAATAATCATGCATCAACATCTCCGCGAAATAATGTTTGTTGCCGAAAGGTCGCAAGCATGGTCTCCACATCCAAGTCGTCCGAATCGGACGAATCGGATAGCAAGAACTTCTCGCACGGGGTCAACTCCATCTATACGCACACCGGCGCGTCAATATACTACACAGCTCGCAAAAATCACAAAAAGGGGACTAACCGGTGGCGGGTGATCCCGGGCGGCGACGAGCAGGGTGCGCTCGACGGTGGTCGATCCCCAGCGGCGGCGGCGACGGGGGCGGCTCTTCTCGCCGGATCAGGAGGGACGGTGCAGCGGCTCGGCGCGGGAGGGTGTGGGGCGGCCCCGCGGCGCGATTCCGCCCGCAGATATGGCCGGAATCGCCGGCGGCGGGCGGGCGACGGCGGAAGGAGGGGGAAAAGAGCGCGGGGCTGAAATGTCCCTCCCGCCAACTGCTTTTCTGTGATGCAGGGCACCGCAGCGGCGAGGGGGAAACCCGCGTTTTCCCGGGTTGGGGCTGGGAATTTGTCGCGCCCTCAAAAAATTTTGCGGGCCGAGGCGGGATGCGGGGTCTGGTCGGGCAGGCTTTGCGGCCCATACCCGCATTTTGGCGGTTATTTTGCGGATCAAGGGCGGATGCGGGGTCTGCTAGAGTTGCTCTAAGGTGCTTGGGAGGAGCTCTCGTTCTTGAAGTCCAGACATGACGTCAACATACATATCTACCACCATGGCATGGGCACGTTTATAGCTCACTTACTGCATTTTTAGGGGTAGCTCAGTTACTCTAAGGTGCATGTTGTACTCGCCAATAACACGCAACGTAAGGACTGGCCCAACAAATGTAGTTCTGTGTGTGACGAATGCGGTCAATTGGCATGTACTCCGTATTTGTGTGCGGACACCCCAACAAAATGCATACATATGCGGCTGTATTACCCACCCAATGGTCTGGCACTGGCTGCTTCCCCGTATATATGTTTATCTAAAAGTACAGTCGGGTGATGATTTTTTTTGTTTTCCCTCTATTTTCTGGGGTAAAAATACATGAATACATCTCTTCAGAAATACAAACATATTCTAGAGGTAGATGAATACTTGTTTTTAACATATGGACATTGTTTTTTTCTTTTTGAAAAAAACACAAACATTTTCTAAAATGTGCCAAAAAACATTTCCATTTGAAAAATATACGAGCATTTTATAAATATCCTATTTAAAAAATGCATAAAATTAATTAAAATATGTGAAATTTTGTTTATAAACTAATTCAATTATTTTTAAATGGGTGTAATTTTTATATTATATGAACTTTTATTAATGCACAATGAACAAATTTTGGCACACACTTTTTTATTATGCGATGGAAATTTTGGAAATACAGGATGAATGTTTTTTAATTCATGATTATTTTGTTTAGTTATGTGTTGTAGGAACATTTGTTTAGGTATGCGATAAACATAATTTATACATGATAGGTCATTTTTCTAAATAACCGTTAAACATTTTGAAAACACGATGAATATTTTCAAGATTGGTAAATTAAAAATTAAATATATATTCTAAGACATTTTAATACATATATATATATGATAAAAATTATTAAAATAAAAAAATCCAATTGAGTATGAATCAAATGATCGATATGTAAAAAAAAACTAAATACTAAAAAAATCCTATAAAAATCCTTGGAATAAAAGAGCCCCTTAGATGGGAGAGCGCTAGTAACCAACGACGCCACAAGGGAAAACACAGATCACCATGTCCCTACAGTCTTACATAATGGACTAATGTAACTGTGGGAAGAATTAAAAAAATTAAAGAGATAATAAAACTAATTGCGTTATGAAATTTATTTTCATGTACTCCCTCTATTCTAATTTATTTAAAGTTTTAGTTTTGTGTTAAATGAAACTTCACTATATTTAACAAAGTCTATAAAATCGGGATACTCCCGTCGATCCATATTAATTGTCGGTACTAAATCAGCAACAATTAATATGGATCGGAGGGAGTAATAAAACTTAGAGCGGTGCTATACGTACGATCAAATTCGGTACAATTTTTGTACGACAAGACTCATCTGGTGTGGTGGGCCCAGACCTCGGGAAACGGGCCTGTCTCTTGTCGTACAAATCGTATGACAATGGATCGTACGTGAGGCAGTTTCGTAATTTTTTTTTTAAACAAGGCAAAAGATTTGCCATTTTTATTGATTAAGAAGAAGAGAGTTGCCCGGTTAATTAGAGGAAACCGGGCGAAAACCAAAGTTTCGTAAAACTTATTTTACGTTATAAATGTTGGTGGATTCTTGTAAAAACCTAGTCAAGTTAGAAAAGTCTGATTAGGACAAAGATTGCAGTTTCCCCCCAGAAAAAAAACTCTATAATTGAGCTTCATTGCAAATGGTGCGATTCAATTGTAAGATCTAAACGGAGTCTTCTGACAGTTTGGAACTGAAACTCATGGAAGATAGTGAAAGCAGGAACAAACAAGGGTCACATGCCCCGGTCCGGGCGGTCCTTGGCTCGTCCTCTTCGTTCCCTCTCAGATTCCATAAAAAATCTCTGTCGCACATTGTGGCAGGCAAGGCAGTTATGAAATAAAACCAAAATAGGGCTCGCGTCATGTATCACAACGAGCTCTGAAAAGCAGATAGGCTCACGGGAAGCTAGAGCGTGTGACATGTACCCATGTAGAGAAAATTGCACAAGCCATCGATTGTTGGGGATGGAATTTGTACAGAACACACTATTTGCTACACAAAACATCATCGATTGCTGTAATCGGTTGCATATAGCTCTAATTCATCATTTGAATCTGTTGACAAGATTTGCAATAGGTGGGCCCAGCCTGTAAGTGCACATGTGGACAAATGAACATGTCACATCAGTCGACTCAACCTTACTATTTAATTTTTTTGTATTGCTTAACACATGTGTCACATGGTGAACCTAACTAAAACTTCTAGTCCTATGGTCAGAATGAGTCAAAATTTCCAGTTCTTTACTCTATACATATATGATTTTTTTTTATTTTCAAAAATAATAAATTTTGAAAAGAAAAATCAACAAATTTTGTTTACTCAATACATATATGATTTACTGGATTTATTTGGAAATAAAAAATTTAAAAAAAATATTGGCCGGTCAGAATTTTTGCCAGTTTGCCCTTACAAGCGGGGCCCATTCACAAGGAATCATGTCAATGTGACAATGTAGTCAAGCGAGGTCCATTCACCAGGAATCCTGTCGATATAGTCAAATGATGAATTAATGCTACTTGCAATGGGTTAAACTAATAGGCGGTGTCTTTTTTAAAACAAATTAGTGATTTGTGCAATTTCTTCACCATGTAGAAAGCTACCTCGTGGGATATTCAAAACGGTGCCTAGTCTCATCTACATACGATGAACGGTAAAATGAAAACAAATAGTAAGAAAATTCAAATAATTCGGGAACTTTTTTGCAAGCAAGATGCTTGAGTGGAAATTTTCGTGGGTAATCGACATTCGAGGAGCTCCTATCAAGAAAGACAAAATCGGCTATGAACACTGCGTTTTTTTCAAACTCCCTCGCGGACCTGAAATTCATCTTTTTTATCGCTAGCTTCTCGAATATCCAAACTTCATCAAATTTGGCACGGACATCACACATTCAGCCATCCTGCACCACAGGAAAAAAATGGATTTTTTAAAATTCTTTTACCATTTTAAAGAATTTTACTGTTCACGGATGGGAGCATCTAGACCTAGGTACAGAAGCGCCGCGGGTGATATATCACTGTTACCACGTGATACCGAATAATTACTGATACCTTCATATTCATACGAACGATGCGGGGAGGGTGGTGTAATTTCCTCAGCCATGTAGGAGGTAGTGCGTGTTATCACTGTTAGAGCATGGTTAATAGTATAGCCAGCCGCCGCTGACTATAAGTCAGTGTCATGTCATCTACGGCCCATCTTATAGTCAATATTGTACAATACTTCCTTCTTTTCGATTTATAAGGCTTATCTTAATTTTTTTTGTTTTTTTGATTTAAAAGGAACTTATCTTCTATTGAGATTCCAAGGCGCATTAAATATTTGCATGCAATAATTAAAAGGAACTCACCAATGCATGTAACTTTCCTACTCATCTACTTCCTCCGTTCCTAAATATTTGTCTTTCTAGATATTTTAACAAGTGACTACATACAAAGCAAAATGAGTGAACCTATACTCTAAAATATGTCTATATACATTCGTATGTGGTAGTCCATTTGAAATGTTTAGAAAGACAAATATTTAGGAATGGAGGGAGTAGTGGGCAAGCATATATGCACTGCAATTAATCCAAATGAATGCATCATTTTAATTTGGGTAGCTTTGTAAAGTACGAGATATATTCCTTCACTCACCATGTGCCTTGGTTGATGAAATTTTAGATTTGAGCCTTATAAACCGGAAATGAGAGAGTAGTAGATCAAAAGATTGTACTACTTTTCTATTATGTGGCCCACCTTTCATTCTCACAAAGTGTCTAGAAGCATGTGCTAGAGCTGACTCTTCACGAAAAGCCCGCTTACCTTCTCTTCTCTTTCCTCTAACTAAAAAAATATACTAGTTTATTTTTTATAGCCCGCTGACTCAGCTCTATTGTATTATACTTGCTCTTACCATGTCATACCGAATAATTACTGATACCTTCATATTCATATGCACGTTGGCACTTACAAAGACGGCGACATGATGATTCCATTGCTACTTGTAAGCTCGGTGCGCATGCTACGTGGCATTGGCATACATACATGGCCCGCAGGCCTCAGTTAGACACACTGCTTCAGCGTACACTCATACAGTAACTCACGGAGAACAATTAGTAGCTTGTACGTACTACAACCACGTAGAGTGCACAGGTAGCCACACACTTGTTTAATTTACAGGCAGCAAACTCACTCACCCGACGATCCCAGCTAGTAGCAGAGTACTTCTACAAGTCGATCGTGGTGTACAACGACAACACATACTTAGCACTTTAGCAGGCAGCAATACGCATCACACAAATAATTAGCACGAGCGAGCACAGGGAAGTGACATAAGCACGCGCGTCCGACATCACATACATAGAGTAGCTGGGCTACTACTCCTGTCGGTAGGGTGGAGTAGAGGTTGAAGAAGCCGTTGGTGCGTTGAGACTTGAGACGGTGGGCCGACGATAGGGCGGTCAGGGGCACTTGGGCCTCTTCCTGGGGCCGGCGGTGAGCATGTCGCGGTAGCAGGGGCACTCGTCGCGGCTGCCGCTCCTCCCCGTGGGCACGCAGGCGCACTCCTCGCAGCACAGCCCGCAGTACTTCATGCACGCCCCCCGCTTCGCGCGCGACCGCCCGCACCGCACCGCGCACTTGCCCGCGCAGAACCCTGCACACCACACCACAGGCATCCATGGATCAGCCGCTCGACCGCACGCTGCGTGATGGAGGACACAGGACAGGACACGCGTGTGTAGCTAGGTAGTACGTACCTGAAGCAGCGTCGCCAGCCGGGAGCAGGGAGGCAGCGACGAGCAAGACGAGGAGCAGGGCGACCTGCGTCCGCAGCGCCCTGCACCTCGATGGCTTGCTCATCCTGGTCGAGCTTCAAGCTCTGCTAGCTGGGATGCAGGAGCTTGCAGGAGGAGCTAGATAAGGTGGTAGCAGAGTGGGAGTGTGGGTGTGAGGGTAGGGAGTGAGCGAGTGAGGATGATGTAGCTCAGGTCCGGGCACCTTTGTACCGGTCGATCGGGAAGCCTCTGGAGAACGGGCGACGTGTCGCGCGGTCACGTGCACCTGCTCCTAGAATTGATGGGGTTTCGTTGGTGCCCGGATTCGAGTTAATGCACGGCGACGATAGTAATAACACGGCGACGGAGGGGGCAGGGCTGCTGGTCTGCTAGGTGTGTGCTGCACTGCGCCGCGGCAGAGGAGGAGCCGGTCCGTGACCACCGTGTTTGATGATCAGTGGCGCGCGCGGGCGGCCGTGGTGGTGTCGGCTCTGTGCATGGCCCGGCGCCCGTGTCGGGTTCCGTCAGGGTCGACGTGCCATATTGTCGTCGTGCAGGCGTTTGGCGTTTCGCCCTGCATGGTTCCCAGAAATATGCAGGGCCCGGAGAGGACGAACGCCCGTGCATGTGCCGATAAATTCAGACAGTACCGCTCTTTGTTGTACTCGAACAACGGATCACTATCGTGCTAGAGCGGCGAAACTTTAACGCCTCCTCACAGGATCAGGATAGAAATATTTTCTTTAAAATGTGAAGGATATGATCAGTCCTATATAAAAAATAAGAATTCATTCCTACCAAAGGACTCTGGAGGAAAAGTTTACGAATCCTATCCTATAGAAATTCTATAAATTCCTCTATACCAAAGGAGACCTGGGTCTGCAACAGGCGTGCACCAAAATACAATCATGCCGCTTTTGATTCACAGGATATGAATATCATAGGAATATTAAATTTGTAGAATATGAGATGTCATGTATCTCAAATTATATAAATAGGAACAAGAAAAGAGATGTCCTTTGATTCACATGATAGGGATTTTTTCATTGAGTCTAGGCTAATGTTTAATTTCCTATAAAATATGGAGGACATGAAAAATTCCTTCATAGAAATGTGATTCTATTTCTACAAACGAAAGGACCCTAAAGGAAAAAAAATCTATAATATCCTATCCTATAAAATTCCTACAAAATACCTCCCAACCAAAAGAGGCATCAGGTATGATGGAACCGTCTAGCCTCATGTGCTCCTAGTGTGTGTCTGTATGTATTTACTATATTTCGTTAAAAAAACAGAAAGCCAAGACTTCAGCTTTTTGAAAAAATTGTTGGAATCAGACGATTTATCCAAGACCATGGATCACAATCCCATGGTTGGGACCCCTTTCTTTTTTGCTTCATCCGTCTCCTTAAGTTTCCTCCACACAATGCCCCACCCACTGTACCAACGGACGCCAACTCCCACCACCAGCGGCCGGTGGCGTTGTCACCATGTCGTTGTTGACCTTATCTCTCTCTCCCACCCCCACTCGAACAAGTTAACATGTTGTCGCTCCTCCACCAGCGACACGATGGCAAGCCACATCGTCCTCAACTCCGGCACGATCCCAGGGAGGCCACAACATCCCCTACCCGCCTCGGGTGTTTCACCCCTCTTCCACCAGAATCAGTTGAGGCGAAGATTTTTTCCAGCAAATATGGATGAGATCGCACTCTCAATCCTGAAACTGGAATATCCAACCTAGGCTGGAATAAATACAAATAACACTCAAGAAAAGAGACAATTGAGATTGGGAGGAGACTTGAGGAAGGGGAAGAAGTTGTCTAGAATGTTTTCATTTCTCCCTCCCCATCTTTTCGGGCGTTAACACATTATATATTTCGCACTCCACTAGGCCACACAAGTAACCTCAGCCCCAGGTTGTAATATTCCAAAATTCTAAATTTCAGAATGTTAACTATTTAAGTAGGATTAACTAAAACAAGCATGTGCTGCTTGCGATTACCTAACTTTGACTAGTATTTGAAGCTTTTGGAGTTTAAATGGATATTAAATTGAGAGGGAATAAAAGGAGTTTCGGAAATATTCATTTTTGGATTTAACTCGATCTTTAAAAATATTCAAAGCAACCACGAGAGACGATTATATTACTCTTCAAAATAATAGGCTGAAAATACTTTAAATATTAATTGGTTACTCATTTGGAGTTCAAAATATTTTTGGAATTATTTATAATCCTAAATTAACAATTTAGGAAATATTTATAAAGTCCAAAATAGATTTATAAATTATTATATGTAATGATATTTTGTGACGGAAGCATTATTCCTGAGCTCTAAATACTATATTTAATTTATGTGAATTTTTATAGAGTTTCCGAAATTGAATTGGTTTGATTTAAGATCAAAATCTAATTCAAAAGTAGAAAGAAAAAACTGAAGAAAAATGTACCCAACCCGAACAACTGAGTCACTATCCACTGAGCTAACTGATCAAATTCAAGCATTCAATGGGAATTATTGATGTGACAAATCGCTTAAGATTCATTGTGACGTCATCTACAACCGTGACGCTTCGGTTTCCCTTCGGTTGGCGAACTCGGATTTATTTAAGTATATGCCAATATTGTTGTTGGGTCGGTCCCTAGAGTGGCACAAGTTGCATCACTCAGGGCAGGCCTGCTTCTACAAATGGGTGCCGATAATTTGCCTCAACGAGGTCCGCAGATTGCTCAACAACACCATGAACAAGGGACAAATTTAGCATCCTCTGTGGCACAAACTGGACTTAGACAAAGAGTCGAATGCTAGATTTTGTAGACTCGAGACCGATTTCGGTAATTGAACGATGTTCTTCTGGGATAATGACTGTCAACCTTAGCGCGAATAAGCCCATGCATCATCGTTATAATTCAGATTTCATGATATGACCTTAGTCCGGCCACCAATCAACCTCTTCCGAGAGATGATAGAGTATCACCGAGCCTTTCAGTATCTTGTTTATAGTTAACCTTTACATCCAATTTTGCTATTTTGAGTCCATCGGGGTCTCTTTATGAGCAAGTCCAATGGTTCTTCGAGTCTGATTGACAACCAAAATCCCTTTCCATCGAGGACTGAGTCGGTTCCCTCAGCGAGACCCAGATATAGTCGAGGGCTAATGATAAGGGAAACTGAGGGAGTCCTGGATTAGGGGGTCCCCGGGCGTCCGGGCTATGTCACGTGGGCCGGACTGGTGGGCCGTGAAGATACAAGATAGAAGGCTCTCCCCCGTGTCTGGATGGGACTCTCCTTTGCGTGGATGGCAAGCTTGGCGTTTGGATATGAAGATTCCTTTCCCTGTGAACCGACTCTGTACAACCCTAGGCCCCTCCGGTGTCTATATAAACCAGAGGGTTTAGTCCGTAGAGGCAATCACAATCATACAGGCTAGACATCTAGGGTTTAGCCATAACGATCTCGAGGTAGATCAACTCTTGTAACCCCTATACTCATCAAAGTCAATCAAGCAGGAAGTAGGGTATTACCTCCATTAAGAGGGCCTTAACCTGGGTAAACATCGTGTCCCCTGCCTCCTGTTACCATGGATCCTCAGACGCACATTTCGGGACCCCCTACCCGAGATCGGCCGGTTTTGACACCGACATTAGTGCTTTCATTGAGAGTTCCTCTCTGCTGTCGATAGAGGGTTCGATGGCCCGTTCGATCATCTACAATAATGCCGTTTCAGGGGAGATTTTCCTCCCCAGCCAAATCTTCGTATTCGGCGGCTTCGCACTGCATGCCAACTCGATTGTCCACTTGGAGCAGATCGACAGCTACGCCCCTGGTCATCAGACCAGTTTTGGAAATCTGAACTATGTCGCTGATATCCGCGGAGACTTGATCTTCGAAGGGTTCGCGGCCCCAACCGCCGCTACGGCCTTAGATCCGGAGCACACTACCAGGTCCGAAGACAGGAGTTTAGAGCCCGTTGGACTGCCTGCAGTTATGGAACTTGCTACCGGAGATCCGGAGGGGACGGCGTCATCGGCAAACCGAAGACAAACCGAGCTCCCCCCGTCGCTAAGGTGCCGGATTCTCCCTCGGACTCTAAATCTGAAATCTCGAGGTCCGCGTCGAGCAGGCATGACCAGGAGGCTCTCGCCCCGGTCAGCCCTGCGGACCCTCGCTTCTCTGTCCAAACCTCGCTCCTAAACGAGGCCCTGGACTTAATGCGATCACTCGCCATTACGGAAGAATCGCTTCTGAATTATGCCCAGCCCGGACTATGGGCTGAGAGCGGGGAATTTTACGTCCCACCCACCACCCACTTCATAGCCACTGTCGAAGATCTAATCGACATGCTGGACTACGCCTCCGAAGACATCGACGGTATGGACGACGATGCCGGTGACGAACAAGGCCAAGACCCTCCGTTTACCGGACGATGGACGACCACCTCCACATACGACGTGTACATGGTGGACACACCCAAAGAGGGCGACGACGGCAAGGAGGATCCGGTTGAGGACAAGCCTATTGAGGCACCTGCGAAGCGTCGACGTCAGTGGTGCCGCTCAAAATCGCGTCACGACAAAGACAACAATACCGGGACAGGAGACAATAACACTCCGGAGAATGCCGAAGATGCTGAAGCCTCTGTCGAGCCAACATCGGAACAGGATGATTGGGAGGAAGGGCAAGTTAACCCCTACGATCCGGTCGGGAACGAGGACTCGGAGGACAGTAATTACCTACCGATCTCCGAAGAGGATGTGAGCCTCGGCGACGAAGACTTCATCGTGCCTGAGGAACCCCTCGAGCAAGAGCGCTTTAAGTGCCGGCTAATCGCTAGTGCGAGAAGCCTGAAAAAGAAGCAGCAACAGCTTCAAGTTGAACATGATTTGCTCAATGATAGATGGACTAATGTCCTGGCAGCCGAGGAATACGGCCTTGAACGCCCAACTAAGAGTTACCCGAAGCGCAAGCTACTATGACAATTCGACGACGAGGCCCTTGAGCCAATACCGCCAAAGAACAAAGCTACTGACGAACCCGACCGCCCACCACATGGACGGGACAGACCGGCTACTTACGCCGAACACCAGCCCGCGCCGCCCCGCCGCCGAGGCAAGGAGACAACGGCCCCGGGCTATACCTACGACCTACGCAAGGACATGGACAATAGAGCCGGTCAGCCAAGATCAATTTATGGATCAAAGGGACGCGCTCCAACATGAGAGGACAACCATCAGGCTTGGCGTGACAGGCACAACCTCACCCGGGCCGAAAACCGCATACGGACTTCATCCGTACTGCGCCGTGATATCGCCCGATACAGAGGCGCTGCACACCCCTTATGCTTCACCGATGAGGTGATGGAGCACCAGTTCCCAGAAGGGTTTAAACCCATGAACACTGAATCATACGATGGTACGACGGATCCCGCAGTATGGATCAAAGATTTTCTTCTCCATATCCACATGGCCCGCGGTGATGATCTCCACGCCATCAAATACCTCTCGCTCAAATTAAAGGGACCAGCACGGCACTGGTTAAACAGCCTCCCAGAAAATTCTATTGGCAGCTGGGAAGACTTGGAGGATGCCTTTAGAGACAACTTCCAAGGCACGTGACATCGATGACCTTAGTCACATAGTCCAGCAACCCGGGGAATCAGCCCGGAAACTCTGGACCAGGTTCTTAATTAAAAAGAACCAAATTGTGGATTGTCCGGACGCCGAAGCCCTCACGGCCTTTGAACACCATGTCCGAGACGAGTGGCTCGCCCGACACCTCGGCCAAGAAAAGCCGAAGTCCATGGCAGCCCTGACTGCACTTATGACCCGCTTTTGCGCGGGAGAAGATAGCTGGCTAGCCTGTAGAAGCAATAGCACCAGCGACCCCGGCACCTCCGAAGCCAGGGATGGCAATGGCAAGCCACGACGCAACAAGCACAAGCGTCGAAGCAATAATGAAGGTACCAAAGACACGGCGGTCAACGCCGGATTCAGTGGCTCTAAATCCGGTCAACGGAATAAGCCATTAAAAGGAAACAGAGATGGTCCATCTAGTTTGGACAGAATACTCGATCGGCCCCGCCAGATTCATGGCACCCCCGACAAGCCTGCCAATCATATCAACAGAAATTGTTGGGTCTTTATACAGTCCGGCAAGCTCAACGCCGAACACAAGGGGAAGGGGCCGCCCAGCGAGGATGACGATGAAGAGCCTCACCCACCGAACATAGGGGGACAGAAGAAATTTCCCCCGAGGTCAAAACGGTGAACATGATCTATGTTACTCATATCCCTAAGCGGGAGCGCAAGCGCACATTAAGGGACGCCTACACCATCGAGCCAATCGCCCCAAAATTTAACCCATGGTCAGCCTGTCCGATCACCTTTGATCACAGAGACCATCCGACCAGTATCCGTCATGGAGGTTCGGCTGCATTGGTCCTCGATCCAATCATTGACGGATTCCACCTCACGCGAGTCCTTATGGACGGCGGTAGCAGTCTGAATCTGCTTTATCGGGACACCGTCCGCAAAATGGGCATTGATCCATCAAGAGTCAAGCCCACTAAAACCACCTTTAAAGGGGTAATACCCGGCGTAGAGGCCTGTTGCACAGGATCCATAACGCTGGAAGTCGTCTTCGGCTCACCGGATAACTTCCGGAGCGAAGACCTGATCTTCGACATCGTCCCGTTCCGTAGTGGCTATCACACACTACTTGGACGAACTGCTTTCGCCCGTTTCAATGCAGTCCTGCACTACGCTTATTTATAGCTTAAGATGCCTGGACCACGTGGCGCTATAACAGTCAATGGAAACATGGAGCGCTCCCTCCGTACAGAGGAGCATACCACGGCCCTCACAGCCAAGGTGTAGGGATCTTGCTAAGCCGAATACTACACTGGTAGTCAAGCCCTCGGACACTGTTAAACAAGTCCGGTCTACCCTGCAAAACGACAGTCCGGGTCCTCCAGAGCTAGATTAGCAATTCGGCCTCCTTCAATGCCCCAGCCTGCTAGCAGCATACGTACCGCGCGTACATAACTACGCATTAAAAATACCATGGGCAAGGATGGAGGCACGCTAAACATAAGGTCTACGGCACGGCTCGACCCTATCCGGACCTCCACATTGTTCCACCTTTTTTCTTCTTGTTTTTATTTTTCAGGTTCTCTACAACCCACATCAATTTTTGGTGGTAACATGGGCCTCCTTCTAGGCCCCTTATGCATTCTCGATAGTTGATCCTCTCAAAGGATCATACACCAAGGCGAAAAGCGGCGCAGACGTGCGGCAGGGTGTCCAAAGGATCTTCAAGATCATCTTTGTGCTTTTAGGACCTTATACAACTTTCCCTTGTCTTCGGCATGTAAAATAGAGGTGATGCTTATCGCATCTTCTGTACAAATACGTTTTGACGTACTAATCAGATTATAATGGAAACAGTTTTTTGCCCAACCCTGTTCGGTGTTGGCTTCTTTTTAATATGTTTTTTCACTTCACGTCCAAATTGGCATATACACCTTGGTACGACTTAAATCGCCAGGGGCTCTATTCAAGCCATATATATATATATATATATATATATATATATATATATATATATATATCTTCAAACAATAGAAAGTCCGAACACTCTCAGAGTACACTTCGGCATCCCGGATACTGCATTATATGCATCGGCTCAGAATCACGTATTTGGTCAATAGTTGGGTTGCCCGGCTCCTGTGCTTGCCACCTTAAGTTCCGTTTTTCGGCTAAGGTAGTAAAGGGAGAACTACTGCGATTTTGTTTCTGGCTAGCCCGGTCAAGCACCTCAGTAGAGAAAGCCGAAAACTGACTGTCGTGATGCGGCGAGAGCTGGTCAGCAATTCGGTGACTTATTAAATCTCTAGCGATTTCTCCCGTATTACACGAAGGGCTGGCCTTGTTCAGTCACACGTCTAAAGGCATCTAAGTTCGATCGCCGCATACGCACCAGGGGCTGTCTTACAACCCCATTGTAAAACTCCTATGGCTAAGTGAGAGTGGTAAAGCCACATAGTCCGATTGCCTTGTTCGCCGCACTAACACCTCCTTTACGGACCAAGACGTTGGGTCAAGTGTGATTATGTGCTATCCCGAACACCCCCGTACTATCTACGTGGGGGCTGAAGCCGACGACTGGCAAACTCTCAAAGATACAAACGGCCGCACAGGAGGAGAAGTAATTCAAGATAACAAGCACAAATATATTACAAAGCCTTGGTTTATAATACATTGTCCGGATAGTCCGGATACATTCACTCGAACAAGATGTCCTTTGAGCATTGGCCCTCTATCAAGCGGGCACCTTTCAGGACCTCTTCAAAATAGCACCCCGGCGTACGGTGGACCTTATCTCCGGGCGGACCTTCAACGGCCACGCTAGCGGCCTTCATCTTCGCCCAGTGCATCTTGACACGGGCAAAGGCCAGCCGTGCACGTTCTATGCATGACGACTGCTTGACCGTGGCAATACGGGGTAGTGCGTCAACAATTCGCCGCACTAGGCCAAAATAGCTGCTCGAAACGGGTTCGGTTGGCCACAGCTGGACTATGGCGTCCCTCATGGCTGATCCGGACATCCTATGCAGCTCGGCCCACCGCGCCATCTGGTCATTTAGCATCGCTGGGCGCTCCCGCGCCTCAAACTATGACCAAAATAGTTCCTCCGTCGCGTGTCCCTCCTGAGCCCCGAAGAACTGTGCGGTACTCTTTGGAATATCCGCAAAGACATCTGGAGCATTCCACAATTGTGTGAGTAAAACATACGACTAATTGCCGAATTTACACTGTAGAAGAAAGGGCTTACCGGCCGCTATTTGTCCAGCTTGTTTAATCTCTTCACGTGCCGCTCGGGATTCGGCCCGCGCCTCCTCTGCCTCTTTAAGGGCCTTGGCAAGGTCAGTCGCCTGGGCTTTACTTTTCTCCTCTAGGGACTTGTACTTATCGGCCGCGTCCTTGAGCGCCTGCTCTACTTGGGTCACCCGCTCCTCGTATTGGCAGCGGACAGCCTGTTCGGCCTTCAAGTCCTCGGCCGCTTTATCCGTGGCCGCCTTGCTCATCCTTGCCTGCTCCTTGGCCTGGGTCAGTTCACCCTGAATGGCCTCAAAGGCAGCCATGCTGCCTACAACCATACACATAGCAGCACATGAGCTTTGACACAAAATCTGCAGGCATGAACAAAGTGTTCTAAAACATACCTTGCGCCTCATCCAATCTCTTGTTGATGCGGACTAGATCTTCATCGGCTAGCCCCAGCTTACGTTTAAGTTCGGATACTTCGGCAGCCTGCGCGGTCGCCGCTAACAGAGAAGCCTACATTTAAGCGTATACAAGTATATTATCTCCTGTGAAAATTATTGATCCTCTGTCCCCCTTTCTAGCAAAAGGGACGACCAGAGTCTCAGGGGATACTAGCTATGCAAAGGCATCTTTTCATATGAAAAGGGGTCAGGGATATTACATTGCTTACCTCGAAGCCTATAGCAGGCTGGTGAAGGCCTTGTTCAGTCCGTTCTTGGCGGACTGAACCTTTTCAACCACCACACCCATTAGGGTGCGGTGCTCCTCCGACAAGGAAGCACGTTGCAGTGCCTCCACCAAGGTGTTCGGCACCTCCGGACTAGTGGAGGTTGCCGCAGCAGTCGACACCCCCTCGCTTGAAGGGGGTCGCTTATTTGGTTCCGGAACCGTTTGGGTTTCCGGAACGAGGTTCGGCTAGGGGCCGAACTGATCAAGGCCCCCGCCGTCGGTCTTCTTGGGGATTGCGCCCCCATGTTCTCGACAGCCAAGGCGTTACCCTCTGGCGCTGTTTTGGCGGTCTCCCGTACCACTCCGTGGCCCGGAGAGGCCCTGTGGGACAACACTTCGGTGTCGTCCGTGGCGGTTGGCGGGGAGGCTCGCGGAGGCGACTCGCTCTCCATCATCCCCGGATCTAAAGAATTCCCCTCCGATGATTGTTGGGGGAGATCGCGGGCCGAACTGCACCATACAATGTGTTAGGATCTTAATCAAAAAGACCGAACTTATGTAAGGCATCTTTGGGTACTTACGATTCGGCGAGGGCCTTCGGCCTGGGGCACCACTCGGGGATGGCTTCGGCGTCCGAATCTGAACCATCTGGGAGGGACAATTTCCCCCTTTTGGACGCCCCCGCCTTGGGGCCTTCGGAGGCCGCCCTTTTCTTCTTCCTCCCCTTTGGGGAAGGATTGCTTTCTGCCTCCTCCTCCTCTTTGTCTTCATCTTCCTCGGAAGAGTGAGTATCGGTCTCTCCGGACACTGCGTCTGGAGTACCTTTGCGGTGGAGGCCGTCTTTGGCTCCTTTCTTCTTCTTCTGGACCTTTTTCTGTGGCACTTGATAGGGCCCCGAGACCAGCATCCTCATTAGAAGAGGATCTGCTGGATTTTCGAGCAATGGAGCTGAACATCAAATCCGCTCTGCCTTCTTCATCCAGCTCTGTTTTACAGGACGGAATTATCGGTACACCCCCTCTTTTGATTAATGAACTATGTTGTGTTCGGAAAGGTAGCACTCACCGGGGAGGGTGGATGATTGTAGTCAAGGCCGATGTCCTCGGATGTCCCTGGCCACGACTTTTGAGTCTTGAAAAGTAGCTTCCAAATTGCTTCGTGTGTCATGCCGAAGAATCGCTCAAAGGTTCGTGGCCCTTCCGGATTTAACTCCCACATGCGGAGAGGCCGGCGCTGGCAGGGAAGGGACCGGCGGATGAGCATCACCTGGATCACATCTGTGAGGCTGGTGTTCTTCTCTATGATATTTTTGATGCGCTTCTGCAGCATCAGCACCTTGTCGGTTGATCCCCAATCCAGACCCTTGTTGGTCCATGACGCAAGCCGAAGCGGGGTGCAGGGGAGGCCGCCCACTTGGTGCCGCGGGGCTCAGTGATATAAAACCACTCCTGCTGCCATATCTTGATGGTGTCCACAAAGGCCCCTTTGGGCCAGATAGCTTTGGGAAGCTTGCTCACCATGGCACCGCCACAATCTGCGTGTTGCCCGTCGACCACCTTCGGCTTCACATTAAAAGTCTTGATCCACAGGCCGAAGTGTGGAGGGATGCGGAGGAATGCTTCACACATGACGATAAACGCCGAGATGTGGAGGAAGGAGTTCGGGGCCAGATCATGAAAATCTAGCCCGTAATAGAACATGAGACCTTGGACAAAGGGGTGTAGGCTAAACCCTAGTCCGCGGAGAAAGTGAGGGAGGAATACAACCCTCTCACCGGGCTCTGAAGTGGGGATAACCTGCTCCTTGGCAGGGAGTCTGTGTTTGATTTCCGCTGTCAAATACCTCGCCTCCCGAAGCTCCTTGATGTCCTTCTCCGTCACGGAGGAGGCCATCCACTTGCCTTGCGAGCCGGATCCAGACATGGATGGAGTGCTTGGTGGCAAGGAGAAAAGCCTGGAACTTGGGCGTTGGAGCTCAGGGACGGAAGGGCCGAGGAAGGAGAAAGGTGTGGGGGAAAAGATAAATCCTTATCCTCTTATAAAGGCGGTGAATATCGAGCGTCCCCCCATGAGCCTTAAAACTCGCCGGTTCCCAAGGGGGTCCTGCAAACAACACGGTTGGATTACCGAAACTCGTATTGATGAGGATCCCGCAATAAGGGGACACGATCTCTGCTTTGACAAGACGTGTCCCCTTATTGCCGATCTCTGCTTTGACAAGACCTGTCCCCTTATTGCCGATCTGTTATACACCTAGGCCTTTAGCTAGGACGTATGTCGTCATGGGCCTATAAGGGGACACGATCTCCCCTTATAACCACATCTGTTATACATGCCGTTGTTGCTCCTCTTCATGGCACACTCTATATAAGCCGAGGAGGGCATAAGGTCAAGGGTTCACACCATTTGTAATCATCCTATACACGAGAGAAAACAACACACAAGAAGTAGGGTATTACCACCATTGTCGATGGCCTAAACTTGTATAACTCCTTATGTGTACACCCATTTGCATCTTTGGTAGTCGCTATGCATATTGTTAATGAAATAACCATGACATGGGAGCTCATACGTCAACTTTGCATCACTATTTCTTATTATAAATTGCTCATTATCAACCATGTTTTTCACATTATGCCACCAATCTTATTTGTTTTTCCTATTATTTTACAAGTTACAATAAAGGAGGGGGAAGTGCCATGAAACTTCCAGAAAGGATCAAAAAGAAGTTAAGCAAACAAAATAATTTTTTGAAGACAGAAAAGTTCCCAAAAAATCAGAAAGTCAGAATCATCGAGGAAAAGAGCCAGAGGCTTGGACCCAGGCATACGGGGGCCACGCGGCCACCCAACATGGCCAGACCCTTGGCCACGCCACAATGCTGCATGTGGCTCATAGGGCGCGCCTCCCCCTCTCGCACCCTTGGTGTTACTTTTACTTGAAAACCCTAAACCTTATTAAGTTGGATTTTTTGCGCCATCGAAGCAAGGAAGAAAATGGAGGGGAGCCGTTTTCTTTCCAGGAGGGCTGATTTTGTTGAGATTCATCCCCTTTGGAAGGGGTAATTGATAACCTATAAGTATAGGGGATCGCAACAGTTTTTGAGGGTAGAGTATTCAACCCAAATTTATTGATTCGAGACAAGGGGGGCCAAAGAATATTCTCGAGTATTAGCAGCTGAGTTGTCAATTCAACCACACCTGAAAGACTAAATATCTGCAGCACAGTATTTAGTAGCAAAGTAGTATGGAAGTAGCGGTAATGGTGGCAAAAGTAACAGTAGCAGTTTTGTAGCAATCCTAACAGCGGCAACGGAAAAGTAACTGAGCAAAGATCAATATGTGAAAAGCTCGCAGGCAATGGATCAATGATGGATAATTATGTCGGATGGTATTCATCATGCAACCGTTATTGTTGGGAAACGTAGTAATTTCAAAAAAAATCCTACGCACACACAGGATCATGGTGATGCATAGCAACAAGAGGGGAGAGTGTGTCCACGTACCCTCGTAGACCGAAAGCGGAAGCGTTAGCACAACACGGTTGATGTAGCCGTATGTCTTCACGATCCGACCGATCTGAGTACCGAACGTACGGCACCTTCGAGTTCAGCACACGTTCAGCTCGATGACATCCCTCGAACTCCGATCTAGCCGAGCTTTGAGGGAGAGTTCTGTCAGCACGACGGCGTGGTGACGGTGATGATGATGCTACCGATGCCGGGCTTCGCCTAAGCACCGCTACGATATGATCGAGGTGGAATATGGTGGAGGGGGGCACCGTACACGGCTAAGAGATCAAGAGATCAATTGTTGTGTCTAGAGGTGCCTACTGCCCCCGTATATAAAGGAACAGGGGGAGGGGGCGGCCGGCCAGGAGGAGGGTGCGCCAGGGAGGAGTCCTACTCCCACCGGGAGTAGGACTCCCTCTATAGGAGGGGGAAAGGAAGGGAAGGAGAGAGAGGGAAGGAAAGGGGGCGCCGCCCCCCTCCTTGTCCAATTCGGAGTAGAGGGGGAGGGGGCGCGCGGACAGCCCTAGCCGCCCCTCCTCTTCTCCACTAAGGCCCATCTTGGCCCATTAAACTCCCCGGGGGGTTCCCGTAACCCCCCGGTACTCCGGTATGTGTCCGAAACTTCCCGAAACCATTCCGGTGTCCGAACATAGTCGTCCAATATATCGATCTTTATGTCTCGACCATTTCGAGACTCCTCGTCATGTCCGTGATCATATCCAGGACTCCGAACTAACTTCGGTACATCAAAACACAAAACTCATAATACCAATCGTCATCTAACTTTAAGCGTGCAGACCCTACGGGTTCGAGAACTATGTAGACATGACCGAGACACGTCTCCGGTCAATAACCAATAGCGGAACCTGGATGCTCATATTGGCTCCTACATATTCTATGAAGATCTTTATCGGTCAAACCGCATAACAACATACGTTGTTCCCTTTGTCATCGGTATGTTACTTGCCCGAGATTCGATCGTCGGTATCGCAATACCTAGTTCAATCTCGTTACCGGCAAGTCTCTTTACTCGTTCCGTAATACATCATCTTGCAACTAACTCATTATTCGCAATGCTTGCAAGGCTTATAGTGATGTGCATTACCGAGAGGGCCCAGAGATACCTCTCCGACAATTGGAGTGAGAAATCCTAATCTCGAAATACGCCAACCCAACAAGTACTTTCGGAGACACCTGTAGAGTACCTTTATAATCACCCAGTTACGTTGTGACGTTTGGTAGCACACAAAATGTTCCTCCGGTAAACGGGAGTTGCATAATCTCATAGTCATAGGAACATGTATAAGTCATGAAGAAAGCAATAGCAACATACTAAACGATCAAGTGCTAAGCTAACGGAATGGGTCAAGTCAATCACATCATTCTCCTAATGATGTGACCCCGTTAATCAAATGGCAACTCATGTCCATGGCTAGGAAACTTAACCATCTTTGATTAACGAGCTAGTCAAGTAGAGGCATACTAGTGACACTATGTTTGTCTATGTATTCACACATGTATTATGTTTCCGGTTAATACAATTCTAGCATGAATAATAAACATTTATCATGATATAAGGAAATAAATAATAACTTTATTATTGCCTCTAGGGGATATTTCCTTCAGTCTCCCACTTGTAGTAGAGTCTATAATCTAGATCACATCGCCATGTGATTTAACATCAATAGTTCACATCACCATGTGATTAACACCCATAGTTCACATCATCATGTGACCAACACCCAAAGGGTTTACTAGAGCCAGCAATCTAGTTCACATTGCCATGTGATTAACACCCAAAGAGTACAAAGGTGTGATCATGTTTTTCTTGTGAGAGAAGTTTAGTCAACGGGTCAGCCAAATTCAGATCCGTATGTATTTTGCAAATTTCTATGTCAACAATGCTATGCACGGAGCTACTCTAGCTAATTGCTCCCACTTTCAATATGTATCCAGATTGAGATTTAGAGTCATCTAGATGAGTGCCAAAACTTGCATCGACGTAACCCTTTATGATGAAATTTTTGTCACCTCCATAACCGAGAAACATATCCTTATTCCAGTAAGGATAATTTTGACCAATGTCCAGTGATCTACTCCTAGATCACTATTGTACTCCCTTGCCAAACTCAGGGCATGGTATACAATAGGTGTGGTACAAAGCATGGCATACTTTATAGAACCTATAGCTGAGTGATACGTCCATTTTGCATCATGCTTTTATATCAATATTTATTTCATTATGTGCTGTTATTACACATTATGTCATAATACTTATGCCTATTCTATCTTATTTTACAAGGTTTACATAAGGAGGGAGAATGCCGGCAGCTGGAATTCTGGGCTGGAAAAGGAGCAAATATTAGAGACCTATTCTGCACAACTCCAAAAGTCCTGAAACTCCACAGAAGTTATTTTTGGAAATAATAAAAAATACTGAGCGAAGAAAATACCAGAGGGGGCCCACACCCTGGCCATGAGGGTGGGGGGCGCACCCTACCCCCCTGAGCGCGCCCCCTGCCTCGTGGGCCCCCTGTTGGCTCTCCGGTGCCCATCTTCTGCTATATGAAGTCTTTCGTCCGAAGAAAAAATCATAAGCAAGCTTTCGGGACGAGACTCCGCCGCCACGAGGCGGAACCTTGGTGGAACCAATCTAGGGCTCTGGCGGAGCTGTTCTGCCGGGGACACTTCTCTCCGGGAGGGGGAAATCATCGCCATCGTCATCACCAACGCTCCACTCATCGGGAGGGGGCCAATCTCCATCAACATCTTCACCAGCACCATCTCCTCTCAAACCCTAGTTCATCTCTTGTATCCAATTCTTGTCTCCAAGTCTGGGATTGGTACCTGTAGGTTGCTAGTAGTGTTGATTACTCCTTGTAGTTGATGCTAGTTGGTTTATTTGGTGGAAGATCATATGTTCAGATCCTATATGCATATTAATACCCCTCTAATATGAACATTAATATGCTTTGTGAGTAGTTACGTTTGTTCCTGAGGACATGGGAGAAGTCTTGCTATTAGTAGTCATGTGAATTTGGTATTCGTTCGATATTTTGATGAGATGTATGTTGTCTCTCCTCTAGTGGTGTTATGTGAACGTCGACTACATGACACTTCACCATTATTTGGGCCTAGAGGAAGGCATTGGGAAGTAATAAGTAGATGATGGGTTGCTAGAGTGACAGAAGCTTAAACCCTAGTTTATGCGTTGCTTCGTAAGGGGCTGATTTGGATCCATATGTTTCATGCTATGGTTAGGTTTACCTTAATACTTCTTTTGTAGTTGCGGATGCTTGCAATAGGGGTTAATCATAAGTGGGATGCCTGTCCAAGTAAGGACAGCACCCAAGCACTGGTCCACCCACATATCAAATTATCAAAGTACCGAACGCGAATCATATGAACGTGATGAAAACTAGCTTGACGATAATTCCCATGTGTCCTCGGGAGCGCTTTTCTCTATATAAGAGTTTGTCCAGGCTTGTCCTTTGCTACAAAAAGGATTGGGCCACCTTGCTGCACTTTATTTACTTTTGTTACTTGTTGCTCGTTACAAATTATATTATCACAAAACTATCTGTTACCTATAATTTCAGTGCTTGGAGAGAATACCTTGCTGAAAACCGCTTATCATTTCCTTCCGCTCCTCGTTGGGTTCGACACTCTTACTTATCGAAAGGACTACGATAGATCCCATATACTTGTGGGTCATCACTGAGGCATCGGGAATAACTTTCATTCTCTCTCTATCTTCTGCCGTGGTCGGGTTTTGAGTCTTACTCAACTTCACACCTTGCAACACAGGCAAGAACTCTTTATTTGACTGTTCCATTTTGAACTACTTCAAAAACTTGTCAAGGTATGTACTCATTGAAAAAATTTATCAAGTGTCTTGATCTATCTCTATAGATCTTGATGCTCAATATGTAAGCAGCTTCACCGCGGTCTTTCTTTGAAAAACTCCTTTCAAACACTCCTTTATGCTTTACAGAAAATTCTACATCATTTCCGATCGACAATATGTCATTCACATATATTTATCAGAAAGGCTGTAGTGCTCCCACTCACTTTCTTGTAAATACAGGCTTCACCACAAGTCTGTATAAAACTATATGCTTTGATCAACTCATCAAAGCGTATATTCCAACTCCGAGATGCTTGCACCAGTCCATAGATGGATCGCTGGAGCTTGCACATTTTGTTAGCACCTTTAGGGTCGACAAAACCTTCTGGTTGCATCATATACAACTCTTCTTTAAGAAATCCATTAAGGAATGTAGTTTTGACTTCCATTTGCTAGATTTCATAAAATGTGGCAATTTGCTAACATGATTCGGACAGACTTAAGCACTACGAGTGAGAAAATCTCATCATAGTCAACACCTTGAACTTTGTCAAAAACCTTTTTTGACAAGTCTAGCTTTGTAGATAGTAACACTACTATCAGCGTCCGTCTTCCTCTTGAAGATCCATTTATTTTCTATGGCTTGCCGATCATCGGGCAAGTCAACCAAAGTCCATACTTTGTTCTCATACATGGATCCCATCTCAGATTTCATGGCCTCAAGCATTTCGCGGAATCTGGGCTCATCATCGCTTCCTCATAGTTCGTAGGTTCATCATGGTCAAGTAACATGACCTCCAGAACAGGATTACCGTACCACTCTGGTGCGGATCTCACTCTGGTTGACCTACGAGGTTCGGTAGTAACTTGATCTGAAGTTACATGATCATCATCATTAGCTTCCTCACTAATTGGTGTAGGAGTCACAGGAACAGATTTCTGTGATGAACTACTTTCCAATAAGGGAGCAGGTACAATTACCTCATCAAGTTCTACTTTCCTCCCACTCACTTCTTTCGAGAGAAACTCCTTCTCTAGAAAGGATCCATTCTTAGCAACGAATGTCTTGCCTTCGGATCTGTGATAGAAGGTGTACCCAACATTTTCTTTTGGGTATCCTATGAAGACGCACTTCTCCGATTTGGGTTCGAGCTTATCAGGTTGATACTTTTTCACATAAGCATCGTATCCCCAAACTTTAAGAAACGACAGCTTAGGTTTCTTGCTAAACCATAGCTCATACGGTGTCGTCTCAACGGATTAGACGGTGCCCTATTTAATGTGAATCCAGCTGTCTCTAATGCATAACCCCAGAACGATAGTGGTAAATCGATAAGAGACATCATAGATTGCACTATATCCAATAAAGTACGGTTATAATGTTCGGACACACCATTATGCTGTGGTGTTCCAGGTGGCATGAGTTTGTGAAACTATTCCACATTTTTTAATTGAAGGCCAGACTTGTAACTCAAATATTCGTCTCCGCGATCAAATCACAGAAAAACTTTTATTTTCTTGTTACAATGATTCTCCACTTCACTCTGAAATTCTTTGAACTTTTCAACTGTTTCAGTTTCATTAAGTAGATATACCCATATCTGCTCAAATCATTTGTGAAGGTCAGGAAATAATGATACCCACCGTGAGCCTCAACACTCATCGGACCGCATACATCGGTATGTATTATTTCCAATAAGTTAGTAGCTCGCTCCATTGTTTCGGAGAACGGAGTCTTAGTCATCTTGCCCATGAGGCATGGTTCGCAAGCATCAACTGATTCATAATCAAGTGATTCCAAAAGCCCATCAGCATGGATTTTCTTCATGCGCTTTACACCAATATGACCTAAACGGCAGTGCCACAAATAAGTTGCACTATCATTATTAATTTTGCATCTTTTGGCTTCAATATTATGAATATGTGTATCACTATGATCGAGATCCAACAAACCATTTTCATTGGGTGTATGACCATAGAAGGTTTTATTCATGTAAACAGAACAACAATTATTCTCTAACTTAAATGAATAACCGTATTGCAATAAACATGATCAATCATATTCATGCTCAACGCAAACACCAAATAACACTTATTTAGGTTCAACACTAATCCCGAAAGTATAGGGAGTGTGCGATGATGATCATATCAATCTTGGAACTACTTCCAACGCACATCGTCACTTCACCCTTAACTAGTCTCTGTTTATTCTTCAACTCCGTTTCGAGTTACTAATCTTAGCAACTGAACTAGTATCAAATACTAAGGGGTTGCTATAAACACTAGTAAAGTACACATCAATAACATGTATATCAAATATACCTTTGTTCACTATGCCATCCTTCTTATCCGCCAAGTATCTAGGGCAGTTCCACTACTAGTGACCAGTCCCTTTGTAGTAGAAGCACTTAGTCTCAGGCTTAGGTCAAGACTTGGGCTTCTTCACTTGAGCAGCAACTCGCTTACCGTTCTTCTTGAAGTTCCCCTTCTTCCCTTTGCCCTTTTCTTGAAACTAGTGGTCTTGTCAACCATCAACACTTGATGTTTTTCTTGATTTCTACCTTCGTCGATTTCAGCATCACGAAGAGCTTGGGAATCGTTTCCGTTATCCCTTGCATATTATAGTTCATCACGAAGTTCTAGTAACTTGGTGATAGTGACTAGAGAACTCTGCCAATCACTATCTTATCTGGAAGATTAACTCCCACTTGATTCAAGTGATTGTAGTACTCAGACATTCTGAGCACATGCTCACTAGCTAAGCAATTCTCCTCCATCTTGTAGGCAAAGTACTGTCAGAGGTCTCATACCTCTCGACACGGGCATGAGTATGAAATACTAATTTCAACTCTTGGAACATCTCATATGCTCCGTGGCGTTTCAAAAAACGTCTTTGAAGCCCCGATTCTAAGCCGTAAAGCATGGTGCACTAAACTATCAAGTGGTCATCATATCGAGCTTGCCAAACATTCATAACGTCTGCAGTTGCTCCTACAATCGGTGTGTCACCTAGTGGTGCATCAAGGACATAATTCTTCTGTGCAGCAATGAGGATAATCCTCAGATCACGGATCCAATCCGTATCATTGCTACTAACATCTTTCAACTTAGTTTTCTCTAGGAACATATCAAAAATAAAACAGGGGAGCTAAACGCGAGCAATCAATCTACAACATAGATATGCTAATACAACCAGGACTAAGTTCATGATAAATTAAAGTTCAATTAATCATATTACTTAAGAACTCCCACTTAGATAGACATCCCTCTAGTCATCTAAGTGATCACGTGATCCAAATCGACTAAACCATGTCCGATCATCACGTGAGATGGAGTAGTTTTCAATGGTGAACATCACTATGTTGATCATATCTACTATATGATCCACGCTCGACCTTTCGGTCTCAGTGTTTCGAGGCCATACCTGCATATGCTAGGCTCGTCAAGTTTAACCCGAGTATTCCGCGTGTGCAAAACTGGCTTGCACCCGTTGTAGATGAACGTAGAGCTTATCGCACTCGATCATCACGTGGTGTCTCGGCACGACGAACTTTGGCAACGGTGCATACTCAGGGAGAACACTTTTATCTTCAAATTTAGTGAGAGATCATCTTATAATGCTACCGTCAATCAAAGCAAAATAAGATGCATAAAGGATAAACATCACATGCAATCAATATAAGTGATATGATATGGCCATCATCATCTTGTGCTTGTGATCTCCATCTCCGAAGCACCGTCATGATCACCATCGTCACCGGCGCGACACCTTGATCTCCATCGTAGCATCGTTGTCGTCTCGCCAACTTATGCTTCTACGACTATCGCTACCGCGTAGTGATAAAGTAAAGCATTACAGGGCGATTGCATTGCATACAATAAAGCGACAACCATATGGCTCCTGCCAGTTGCCGATAACTCGGTTACAAAAGATGATCATCTCATACAATAAAATATAGCATCATGCCTTGACCATATCACATCACAACATGCCCTGCAAAAACAAGTTAGACGTCCTCTACTTTGTTGTTGCAAGTTTTACGTGGCTGCTACGGGCTGAGCAAGAACCGTTCTTACCTACGCATCAAAACCACAACGATAGTTTGTCAAGTTAGTGCTGTTTTAACCTTCTCAAGGACCGGGCGTAGCCACACTCGGTTCAACTAAAGTTGGAGAAACTGACACCCGCCAGCCACCTGTGTGCAAAGCACGTCGTTAGAACCAGTCTCGCGTAAGCGTACGCGTAATGTCGGTCCGGGCCGCTTCATCCAACAATACCGCCGAACCAAAGTATGACTCACTTGTGTTCTACTCGTGCATATAACATCTACGCATAAAACCTAGCTCGGATGCCACTGTTGGGGAACGTAGTAATTTCAAAAAAATTCCTACGCTCACATAGGATCATGGTGATGCATAGCAACGAGAGGGGAGAGAGTGTCCACGTACCCTCGTAGACCGAAAGCGGAAGTGTTAGCACAACGCGGTTGATGTAGCCATACGTCTTCACGATCCGACCGATCCGAGTACCGAACGTACGGCACCTCTGAGTTCAGCACACGTTCAGCTCGATGACGTCCCTCGAACTCCGATCCAGCCGAGCTTTGAGGGAGAGTTCTGTCAGCACGACAGCGTGGTGACGGTGATGATGATGCTACCGACGCAGGGCTTCGCCTAAGCACCGCTACGATATGATCGAGGTGGAATATGGTGGAGGGGGGCACCGCACACGGCTAAGAGATCAAGAGATCAATTGTTGTGTCTAGAGGTGCCCCCTGCCCCGTATATAAAGGACCAGGGGGAGGGGGCGGCCGGCCAGGAGGAGGGCGCGCTAGGGAGGAGTCCTACTCCCACCGGGAGTAGGACTCCCTCTTTTCCTAGTTGGAGTAGGAGGGGGAAAGGAAGGGAAGGAGAGAGGGGGAAGGAAAGGGGGCGCCCCCCCTCCATGTCCAATTCGTACTAGAGGGGGAGGGGGTGCGCGGCCAGCCCTAGCCGCCCCTCCTCTTCTCCACTAAGGCCCATCTTGGCCCATTAAACTCCCCGGGGGGTTCCGGTAACCCCCCGGTACTCTGGTATGTGTCCGAAACTTCCCGAAACCATTCCGGTGTCCGAACATAGTCGTCCAATATATCGATCTTTATGTATCGACCATTCCGAGACTCCTCGTCATATCCGTGACTCCGAACTACCTTCGGTACATCAAGACACAAAACTCATAATACCGATTGTCATCTAACTTTAAGCGTGCGGACCCTACGGGTTCGAGAACTATGTAGACATGACTGAGACACGTCTCTGGTCAATAACCAATAGCGGAACCTGGATGCTCATATTGGCTCCTACATATTCTAGGAAGATCTTTATCGGTCAAACCGCATAACAACATACGTTGTTCCCTTTGCCATCGGTATGTTACTTGCCCGAGATTCGATCATCGGTATCTCAATACCTAGTTCAATCTCGTTACCGGCAAGTCTCTTTACTTGTTCCGTAATACATCATCTCGCAACTAACTCATTAGTCACAATGCTTGCAAGGCTTATAGTGATGTGCATTACCGAGAGGGCCCAGAGATACCTCTCCGACAATCGGAGTGACAAATCCTAATCACGAAATATGCCAACCCAACAAGTACCTTCGGAGACACCTGTAGAGTACCTTTATAATCACCCAGTTACGTTGTGACGTTTGGTAGCACACAAAGTGTTCCTCCGGTAAACGGGAGTTGCATAATCTCATAGTCATAGGAACATGTATAAGTCATGAAGAAAGCAATAGCAACATACTAAACGATCAAGTGCTAAGCTAACGGAATGGGTCAAGTCAATCACATCATTCTCCTAATGATGTGATCCCGTTAATCAAATGTCAACTCATGTCCATGGCTAGGAAACTTAACCATCTTCGATTAACGAGCTAGTCAAGTGGAGGCATACTAGTGACACTATGTTTGTCTATGTATTCACACATGTATTATGTTTCCGGTTAATACAATTCTAGCATGAATAATAAACATTTATCATGATATAAGGAAATAAATAATAACTTTATTATTGCCTCCAGGGCATATTTCCTTCAGTTATAACATAGGGTGACACAGAACTAGCTCCAGTTCATCAATATAATGTAGGCATGTATTCCGAATATAGTCATACGTGCTTATGGAAAAGAATTTGCATGACATCTTTTGTCCTACTCTCCTGTGGCAGTGGGGTCCTATTGGAAACTAAGGGATATTAAGGCCTCCTTTCAATAGAGTACCAGACCAAAGCATTAGCACTTAGTGAATACATGAACTCCTCAAACTACGGTCATCACCGGGAGTGGTCCCGATTATTGTCACTCCAGGGTTGCCGGATCATAACATGTAGTAGGTGGCTATTGACTTGCAATATAGGATCAAGAACACAAATATATTCATGAAAACATAATAGGTTCAGATCTGAAATCATGGCACTGGGGCCCTAGTGACAAGCATTGAGCATAGCAAAGTCATAGCAACATAAATCTTAGAACATAGTGGATACTAGGGATAAACCCTAACAAAACTAACTCGATTACATGGTAAATCTCATCCAAACCATCACGGTCCAGCAAGCCTATGATGGGATTACTCACGCATGGCGGTGAGCATCATGAAATTGGTGATGGAGGATGGTTGATGATGACGATGGCGACGGATTCCCCTCTTTGGAGCCCCAAACGGACTCCAGATCTGCCCTCCCAAGGAAGAACAGGGCTTAGCAGCGGCTCTGTATCGTAAAACATGATGAATCCTTCTCTCCGATTTTTTTTCTCCCTGAAAGTGAATATATGGAGTTGGAGTTGAGGTCGGTGGAGGTCCAGGGGGCCCACAAGGTCGGAGGGCGCGCCCCCACCCTTGTGGCTAGGGTGTGGCCCCCTGCTGCTGATTCTTTCGCCAATATTTTTTATTAATTCCAAAACTTGGCTCCGTGAAGTTTCAGGTCATTCCGAGAACTTTTTATTCTGCACAAAAATAACACCATGGCAATTCTGCTGAAAACAGCGTCAATCCGGGTTAGTTCCATTCGAATCATGCAAGTTGGAGTCCAAAATAAGGGCGAAGGAGTTTGGAAAAGTAGATACGATGGAGACGTATCAACTCCCCCAAGCTTAAACCTTTGCATGTCCTCAAGCAATTCAGTTGATAAACTGAAAGTGATAAATAAAAACTTTTACAAACTTTGTTTGATCTTGTTGTTGCAAATATGTAAAGCCATTATTCAAGTTTTCAGCAAAGATCATGAACTAACCATATTCACAATAACTTTTAGGTCTCACATTTACTCATATCAGTGGCATAATCAACTAGCGAGCAATAATAATAAATCTCGGATAACAACACTTTTCTCAAAACAACCATGATATGATATAACAAGATGGTATCTCGCTAGCCCTTTCTGAGACCGCAAAACATAAATGCAGAGCACCCCTGAATATCAAGGACTGACTAGACATTGTAATTCATTGTAAAAGAGATCCAGTCACAGTCATACTCAATATAAATTAATAACAATGCATACAAATGACAATGGTGCTCTCTAACTGGTGCTTTTATAAGAGGATGATGACTCAACAATAAAAGTAAATGGATAGGCCCTTCGCAGAGGGAAGCAGGGATTTGCAGAGGTGCCAGAGCTCGAGTTTTGAAATAGAGATTGAATAATATTTTGAACGGTATGCTTTCATTGTCAACATAACAACCAAGAGATCTTGGTATCTTCCATGCTACATACATTATAGGCGGTTCCCAAACAAAATGGTAAATTTTGGACTCCCCCACCACCAACAAGCACACTCCATGGCTGGTCCGAAACAACGGCTACCGTCCAACTAACAACAGTCCTAGGGGAGTTTTGTTTGCAAATTATTTTGATTTGATTTGCTTTGAGCATGGGACTGGGCATCCCGGTTACCAGCCATTTTCTCGTGAATGATGAGCGGAGTCCACTCATCGTGAGAATAACCCACCTAGAATGGAAGATATTGACAGCCTTAGTTGGTACATGAGCTATTCGAGCATACAAAACATATTATTATTGGAGGTTTAGAGGTTGGCACTTGCAAATTTACTTGGAACGGCAGGTAAATACCGTATATAGGAAGGTATGGTGGACTCATATGGAACAACTTTGGGGTTTATGGAAGTGGATGCACAAGCAGTATTCCGCTTAGTACAACTGAAAGCTAGAAAGAGACTAGGAAGCGACCAACTAGAGAGCGACAACAGTCATAAACATGCATTGAGATTAACCAACATTGAATGCAAGCATGAGTAGGATATAAATCACCATGAACATAAATATCGTAAAGGCTATGTTGATTTTGTTTCAACTACATGCGTGAACATGTGCCAAGTCAAGCCACTCGAATCGTTCAAAGGAGGATACCATCCTATCATACTACATCACAACCATTTTAATTTCCATGTTGGCATGCAAGGTAAACCATTATAAACTCCTAGCTAATTAAGCATGGCATGAGTAATTATAATCTCTAATTGTCATTGTAAACATGTTTCATTCATAAAAGGCTGAATCAGGAACGACGAACTAATCATATTTACAAAAACAAGATAGGTCGAGTTCATTCCAACTTTTCCTCATCTCAATCATTTCATCATGTATCGTCATTATTGCCTTTCACTTGCACGACTGGATGGTGTGGATGATAATAATAGTGCACGTGCATTGGACTAAGCTGGAATCTCCAAACATTTATTCAAAGGAGAAGACAAGGTAACATGGGCTCTTTGTTAGATCAACAATAATGCATAAGAGCCACTCAACATTTTCATCGTGGTCTTCTCCTCTCGACCCCCAAAGAAAAGAAAAGAAATTCAAAGAAACACACTTATTTTTGGAGTTTTTGTTTTTCTGAAGAAAGTAAAACAAGAACGAGAAAAACTATTTACACGGGAAAGCTCCCAACAAGCAAAAGAAGAACGAGAAATCTTTTTGGTGTTTTCTTTTAATACTACAACTAAGCATGCATAGAAAGTATACTAACTACAACTATTTTTTTGGTGTTTCTTAAGGTTTATCAAACACACAAGAAGAAAGCGAAAAATAAATAAACTAAAATGGATAATACAATGAAAAAGTATGAACACCGACAACTGAAACGAGTGTGTGAACATGAATATAATGTCAGTGAGAAATATGTACTCCCCCAAGCTTAGGCTTTTGGCCTAAGTTAGTCTAAGGCCACTGGCCTAGTGGATATCCAAAGCTGTAGTTGGGGTTGTACTGAGATGCATCAGGTACTACCTGAAGGGCTGCAGTATGGAGGTGAGCAGCCACCGCTGTTCTCTCATACTCGTCTGCCTCCTCTCTAGTTATAAAATATCGTCCCTTTTCCCGAAAGTTAAAGAAAGCAGGAGCAGGAAGAGAAACAAGGACGGCACACCGTCTATCAAAGATTAGTCGGTACTGGAGGATCTGTTCGTTCCTCTTAAGAAATTGGTGGCGTACCATAGCCTCATAATCCAGAAATGAAGGAAATATGCCCCAGAGGCAATAATAAAGTTGTTATTTTATATTTCCTTATATCATGATAAATGTTTATTATTCATGCTAAAATTGTATTAACCGGAAACTTGATACATGTGTGAATACATCGACAAAATAAAGTGTCCCTAGTATGCCTCTACTTGACTAGCTCGTTAATCAAAGATGGTTAAGTTTCCTGACCATAGACATGTGTTGTCATTTGATGAACGGGATCAGATCATTAGGAGAATGATGTGATGGACAAGACCCATCCGTTAGCTTAGCATAATGATCGTTAAGTTTTATTGCTACTGATTTCTTCATGACTTACACACATTCGTTTGACTATGAGATTATGCAACTCCCGAATACCGGAGGAACACCTTGTGTGCTATCAAACGTCACAACGTAACTGGGTGATTATAAAGATGCTCTACAGGTGTCTCCGAAGGTGTTTGTTGGGTTGGCATAGATCGAGATTAGGATTTGTCACTCCGAGTATCGGAGAGATATCTCTGGGCCCTCTTGGTAATGCACATCATGATAAGCCTTGCAAGCAATGTGACTAATGAGTTAGTTACAGGATGATGCATTACGGAACGAGTAAAGAGACTTGCCGGTAACGAGATTGAACTAGGTATGAGGATACCAGCGATCGAATCTCGGGCAAGTAACATACCGATGACAAAGGGAATGACGTATGTTGTCATTGCGGTTTGACCGATAAAGATCTTCGTAGAATATGTAGGAACCAATATGAGCATCCTGGTTCCGCTGTTGGTTATTGATAGGAGATGTGTCTCGGTCATGTCTACATAGTTCTCGAACCCGTAGGGTCCGCACGCTTAACGTTCGATGACGATTTGTATTATGAGTTATGTGTTTGGTGACCGAAGATTGTGCGGAGTCCCGGATGACATCACAGACATGACGAGGAGTCTCGAAATGGTCGAGAGGTAAAGATTGATATATTGGACGATAGTATTCGGACACTAGAATGGTTTCGGAGTGTTTCGGATATTTATCGGAGTACCAAGGGGTTACCGGAACCCCCCGGGGAAAGTAATGGGCCTACTTTGGCCATAGGAGAGAGAGAGAGAGGGCAGCCCACAAGGAGTGGTGCGCCCCCCATGGGCAGTCCGAATTGGACAAGGCGAGGGGGTGCAGCCCCCCTTTCCTTCGCCCTCTCCCTCTCCTTCCCCATTTCCCCCTCCGAAAGTAGGAAGGAGGGGCCGACTAGGACTAGGAGTCCAAGTCGGTTTCCCCCCACTTGGCGCGCCCCCTAGGGCCGGCCTCCTCCCCTCCTCCTTTATATACGGGGGCAGGGGGCACCCAAAAGCACATCAATTGTTCTCTTAGCCGTGTGCAGTACCCCCCTCCACAGTTTACTCCTCCGGTCATATTGTCGTAGTGCTTAGGCGAAGCCCTGCGTGGATCACATCACCATCACCGTCACCACGCCGTCGTGCTGACGAAACTCTCCCTCGACACTTTGCTGGATCAAGAGTTCGAGGGACGTCATCGAGCTCAATGTGTGCAGAACTCGTAGGTGTCGCATGTTCGGTGCTTGATCGGTTGGATCGCGAAGGCGTTTGACACATCAACTGTGTTAAGCTAACGCTTCCGCTTTCGGTCTACGAGGGTACGTGGACACACTCTTCCCCTCTCGTTGCTATGCATCTCCTAGCACTACTGTAGGATGCTGCTAACGCGACACTACGACCAGAGACCCTTTGACGAAACTGTGTGCGATGCATTAATCACAAACAGGGATGTAAAAAAACCGTCAAAAAAGGTGCAAAACGTTTGCGATGGCGGTGCCATCAAACACGGTTCAGATTTTAGTTGCGTGTGCGATTCAGGGCACACGGTTAACCCGTTTGAACTGTTTGCGATGAAGCAGAACAACAGAAACGGGCAGCCATATCAATGTGTGTGCGATATACGGCATACAGTTCGCTCCGATGAAGCGTTTGCTATTAGGGAGTGCAACATAAACGGTTAGCCAGATCAAGGCGTGTGTGATATAGGTGCTACCTCTTGAGCACTGCGTTGATTTTCCCTTGAAGAGGAAAGGGTGATGCAGCAAAGTAGCGTAAGTATTTCCCTCAGTTTTTGAGAACCAAGGTATCAATCCAGTAGGAGGCTACGCGCGAGTCCCTCGCACCTACACAAAACAAATAAATCCTCGCAACCAACGCGATAAGGGGTTGTCAATCCCTACACGGACACTTACGAGAGTGAGATCTGATAGATATGATAGGATAATATTTTTGGTATTTTTGTGATAAAGATGCAAAGTAAAATAAAAGCAAAGGAAAAAAGCAAAGGTAATAACTAAGTGTTGGAAGATTAATATGATGAAGATAGACCCGGGGGCCATAGGTTTCACTAGTGGCTTCTCTCAAGAGCATAAGTATTCTACGGTGGGTGAACAAATTACTGTTGAGCAATTGACAGAATTGAGCATAGTTATGAGAATATCTAGGTATGATCATGTATATAGGCATCACGTCCAAGACAAGTAGACCGACTCCTGCCTGCATCTACTACTATTACTCCACTCATCGACCGCTATCCAGCATGCATCTAGAGTATTAAGTTCATAAAAACAGAGTAACGCCTTAAGCAAGATGACATGATGTAGAGGGATAAATTCATGCAATATGATAAAAAACACCATCTTGTTATCCTCGATGGCAACAATACAATACGTGCCTTGCTGCCCCTACTGTCACTGGGAAAGGACACCGCAAGATTGAACCCAAAGCTAAGCACTTCTCCCATTGCAAGAAAGATCAATCTAGTAGGCCAAACCAAACTGATAATTCGAAGAGACTTGCAAAGATAACCAATCATACATAAAAGAATTCAGAGAAGATTCAAATATTGTTCATAGATAAACTTGATCATAAACCCACAATTCATCGGTCTCAACAAACACACCGCAAAAGAAGATTACATCGAATAGATCTCCACGAGAGAGGGGGAGAACATTGTATTGAGATCCAAAAAGAGAGAAGAAGCCATCTAGCTAATAACTATGGACCCGAAGGTCTGAGGTAAACTACTCACACTTCATCGGAGGGGCTATGGTGATGATGTAGAAGCCCTCCGTGATCGATGCCCCCTCCGGCGGAGCTCCGGAACAGGCCCCAAGATGGGATCTCGTGGGTACAGAAGGTTGCGGCGGTGGAATTAGGTTTTTGGCTCCGTATCTGATCGTTTGGGGGTACGTAGGTATATATAGGAGGAAGGAGTACGTCGGTGGAGCAACAGGGGGCCCACGAGGGTGGAGGGCGCGCCCTGGGGGGGTAGGCGCGCCCCCTACCTCGTGGCCTCCTCTTTTGTTTCTTGACGTAGGGTCCAAGTCTCCTGGATCTTGTTCGTTCTGAAAATCACGTTCCCGAAGGTTTCATTCCGTTTGGACTCCGTTTGATATTCCTTTTCTGCGAAACTCTGAAATAGGCAAAAAAACAGCAATTCTGGGCTGGGCCTCCGGTTAATAGGTTAGTCCCAAAAATAATATAAAAGTGAATAATAAAGCCCAATAATGTCCAAAACAGTAGATAATATAGCATGGAGCAATCAAAAATTATAGATACGTTGGAGACGTATCAGGCATCCCCTAGCTTAATTCCTGCTCGTCCTCGAGTAGGTAAATGATAAAAACAGAATTTTTGATGCGGAGTGCTACTTGGCATAATTTCAATGTAATTCTTCTTAATTGTGGTATGAATATTCAGATCCGAAAGATTCTAGACAAAAGTTTAATATTGACATAAAAATAATAATACTTCAAGCATACTAACAAAGCAATTATGTCTTCTCGAAATAACATGGCCAAAGAAAGTTATCCCTACAAAATCATATAGTCTGTCTATGCTCTATCTTCACCACACAAAGTATTTAAATCATGCACAACCCCGATGACAAGCCAAACAATTGTTTCATACTTTTGACATTCTCAAACTTTTTCAATCTTCACGCAATACATGAGTGTGAGAAGACAAAAAGGGAGAAGATAGTCTCACATCAACTAGGCGTATCAACGGGCTATGGAGATGCCCATCAATAGATATCAATGTGAGTGAGTAGGGATTGCCATGCAACAGATGCACTAGAGCTATAAGTATATGAAAGCTCAACAAAAGAAACTAAGTGGGTGTGCATCCAACTCGCTTGCTCACGAAGACCTAGGGCATGTTGAGGAAGCCCATCATTGGAATATACAAGCCAAGTTCTATAATGAAAAATTCCCACTAGTATATGAACGTGACAAAATGAGAGACTCTCCATCATGAAGATCATGGTGCTACTTTGAAGCACAAGTGTGGTAAAAGGATAGTAACATTGTCCCTTCTCTCTTTTTCTCTCATTTTTTTATTTGGGCCTTTTCTCCTTTTTTTATGGCCTCTTTTTTTTTCGTCCGGAGTCTCATCCCGACTTGTGGGGGAATCATAGTCTCCATCATCCTTTTCCTCACTTGGGACAATGCTCTAAAAATGAGGATCATCACACTTTTATTTTCTTACAACTCAACAATTACAACTCGATACTTAGAACAAAATATGACTCTATATGAATGCCTCCGGCAGTGTACCGGGATATGCAATGAATCAAGAGTGACATGTATGAAATAATTATGAACGGTGGCTTTGCCACAAATACGATGTCAACTACATGATCATGCAAAGCAATATGACAATGATGGAGCGTGTCATAATAAACGGAATGGTGGAGAGTTGCATGGCAATATATCTCGGAATGGCTATGGAAATGCCATGATAGGTAGGTATGGTGGCTGTTTTGAGGAAGTTTTATGGTGGGTGTATGATACCGGCGAAAGGTGTGCGGTATTACAGAGGCTAGCAATGGTGGAAGAAAGAAGAGTGCGTATAATCCATGGACTCAACATTAGTCATAAAGAACTCATATACTTATTGCAAAAATCTACAAGTTATCAAAGCAAAGTATTACGCGCATGCTCCTAGGGGGATAGATTGGTAGGAAAAGACCATCGCTCGTCCCCGACCGCCACTCATAAGGAAGACAATCAATAAATAAATTATGCTCCGACTTCATCACATAACGGTTCACCATACGTGCATGCTACAGGAATCACAAACTTTAACACAAGTATCTCTCAAATTCACAACTACTCAACTAGCATGACTCTAATATCACCATCTTTATATCTCAAAACAATTATCAAGCATCAAACTTTTCTTAGTATTCAACACACTCATAAGAAAGTTTTTACTAATCTTGAATACCAAGCATATTAGGATTATTTAAGCAAATTACCATGCTATTTAAGACTCTCAAAATAATCTAAGTGAAGCATGAGAGATCAATAGTTTCTATAAAACAAATCCACCACCGTGCTCTAAAAGATATAAGTGAAGCACTAGAGCAAAACTATATAACTCAAAAGATATAAGCGAAGCACATAGAGTATTCTAACAAATTCCAAATCATGTATGGCTCTCTCAAAAGGTGTGTACAGCAAGGATGATTGTGGTAAACTAAAAAGCAAAGACTCAAATCATACAAGACGCTCCAAGCAAAACACATATCATGTGGTGAATAAAAATATAGCTCCAAGTAAAGTTACCGATGGAAGTAGACGAAAGAGGGGATGCCTTCCGGGGCATCCCCAAGCTTTGGCTTTTTGGTGTCCTTAGATTATCTTGGGGGTGCCATGGGCATCCCCAAGCTTAGGCTCTTGCCACTCCTTGTTCCATAATCCATCAAATCTTTCACCCAAAACTTGAAAACTTCACAACACAAAACTCAACAGAAAATCTCGTGAGCTCCGTTAGCGAAAGAAAACAAAACACCACTTCAAGGTACTGTAATGAACTCATTCTTTATTTATATTGGTGTTAAACCTACTGTATTCCAACTTCTCTATGGTTTATAAACTATTTTACTAGCCATAGATTCATCAAAATAAGCAAACAACACACGAAAAACAGAATCTGTCAAAAACAGAACAGTCTGTAGTAATCTGTAACTAACGCAAACTTCTGGAACTCCAAAAAATCAGCCAAAATAGGAAGACCTAGAAAATTTGTTTATTGATCAGCAGCAATTGGAATCAGTATTTTATCACGTTCTGGTGATTTTTAACAATTATTTTCGTGAACAGAAAGTTTCTGGAAATTACAGCAAGATCAAATAACTATCATCCAAGAAGATCCTATAGGTTTAACTTGGCACAAACACTAATTAAAACATAAAAACACATCTAACCAGAGGCTAGAACAAATATTTATTCCTAAACAGAAGCAAAAAGCAAAAAACTAAAAATAAAATTGGGTTGCCTCCCAACAAGCGCTATCGTTTAACGCCCCTAGCTAGGCATAAAAGCAAGGATAGATCTAGGTATTGCCATCTTTGGTAGGCAATCCATAAGTGGCTCTCATGATAGATTCATATGGTAATTTTATTTTCTTCCTAGGGAAGTGTTCCATGCCTTTCTTTAATGGAAATTGGAATCTAATATTCCCTTCCTTCATATCAATAATTGCACCAATCGTTCTAAGGAAAGGTCTACCAAGAATAATAGGACATGAAGGATTGCAATCTATATCGAGAACAATAAAATCTACGGGCACATAGTTCCTATTTGCAACAATAAGAACATCATTAATTCTTCCCATAGGTTTCTTAATAGTGGAATCCGCAAGGTGCAAGTTTAGAGAGCAATCATCAAAATCACGGAAATCTAGCAAATCGCACAAAGTTTTGGGAATAGTGGAAACACTAGCACCCAAATCACATAAAGCATAGAACTCATGATCCTTAATCTTAATTTTAATAGTAGGTTCCCACTCATCATAAAGTTTTCTAGGGATAGAAACTTCCAACTCAAGTTTTTCTTCATAAGATTGCATCAAGGCATCAACGATATGTTTGGTAAAGCTTTATTTTGACTATAAGCATGAGGAGAATTTAGCACGGATTGCAACAAGGAAATACAATCTATCAAAGAGCAATTATCATAATTAAATTCCTTGAAATCCAAAATAGTGGGTTTATTAATATCTAAGGTTTTGATTTCTTCAATCCCACTTTTATCAATTTTAGCATCAAGATCTAAAAACTCCGAATTTTTGGAACGCCTTCTAGGTAAAGGTGGATCATATTCAGTCCCATCATTATCAAGATTCATATTGCAAAACAAAGATTTAATAGGGGACACATCAATAACTTTTAGATCTTCATCTTTATTTTCATAGAAATTTGAAGAACACGCTTTCATAAAGCAATCTTTCTTAGCACGCATCCTAGCGGTTCTTTCTTTGCACTCATCAATGGAAATTCTCATGGCTTTGAGAGACTCATTGATATCATGCTTAGGAGGAATAGATCTAAGTTTAAAGAATCAACATCAAGAGAAATTCTATCAACGTTCCTAGCCAATTCATCAACTTTAAGCAATTTCTCTTCAAGCAAAGCATTGAAATTCTTTTGTGAATTCATAAACTCTTTAACACTAGTCTCAAATTCAGAGGGCATCTTATTAAAATTTCCATAAGATTTGTTGTAGGAATTACCATAATTATTAGAGGAATTGCTAGGATAAGGCCTAGGATTAAAATTTCCTCCATACGCGTTGTTACCAAAATTATTCCTACCAACAAAATTCACATCCATAGATTCATTATTATTCTCAATCAAAGTAGACAAAGGCATATCATTAGGATCAGAAGAAACACTCTTAGTAGCAAATAATTTCATAAGTTCATCCATCTTTCCACTCAAAACATTAATTTCTTCTATCGCATGCACTTTTTTATTAGTAGATCTTTCAGTGTGCCATTGAGAATAATTAACCATAATATTATCTAGGAGTTTAGTAGCTTCTCCTAAAGTGATTTCCATAAAAGTGCCTCCCGCGGCCGAATCTAAAAGATTTCTAGAAGCAAAATTCAATCCGGCATAAAAATTTTGTATAATCATCCACAAATTCAAACCATGAGTAGGGCAATTACGTATCATTAATTTCATCCTCTCCCAAGCTTGTGCAACATGTTCATGATCAAGTTGCTTAAAATTCATAATATCGTTTCTAAGAGAGATGATCTTAGCGGGAGGAAAATACTTAGAGATAAAAGCATCTTTGCACTTATTCCATGAATCAATACTATTTTTAGGCAAAGACGAAAACCAAGCTTTAGCACGATCTCTAAGCGAAAAAGGAAATAGCTTCAATTTAACAATATCATTATCAACATCTTTCTTCTTTTGCATATCACACAAATCAACGAAGCTATTTAGATGAGTAGCGGCATCTTCACTAGGAAGGCCGGCGAATTGATCTTTCATGACAAGATTCAACAAAGCAGCATTGATTTCACAAGATTCAGTATTGGTAAGAGGAGCAATCGGAGTGCTAAGGAAATCATTATTGTTGGTATTGGTAAAGTCACATAATTTGGTATTATCTTGAGCCATCGTGACAAACAAGCAATCCAACACACGAGCAAACAAAAAGCAAGCGAAAAAGAGGCAAACGGAAAAGAGAGGGCGAATAAAACGGCAAGGGTGAAGTGGGGGAGAGGAAAACGAGAGGCAAATGGCAAATAATGTAATGCGGGAGATAAGGGATTGTGATGGGTACTTGGTATGTTGACTTTTGCGTAGACCTCCCCGGCAACGGCGCCAGAAATCCTTCTTGCTACCTCTTGAGCACTGCGTTGGTTTTCCCTTGAAGAGGAAAGGGTGATGCAGCAAAGTAGCGTAAGTATTTCCCTCAGTTTTTGAGAACCAAGGTATCAATCCAGTAGGAGGCTACGCGCGAGTCCCTCGCACCTACACAAAACAAATAAATCCTCGCAACCAACGCGATAAGGGGTTGTCAATCCCTACACGGCACTTACGAGAGTGAGATCTGATAGATATGATAGGATAATATTTTTGGTATTTTTGTGATAAAGATGCAAAGTAAAATAAAAGCAAAGAAAAAGCAAAGGTAATAACTAAGTGTTGGAAGATTAATATGATGAAGATAGACCCGGGGGCCATAGGTTTCACTAGTGGCTTCTCTCAAGAGCATAAGTATTCTACGGTGGGTGAACAAATTACTGTTGAGCAATTGACAGAATTGAGCATAGTTATGAGAATATCTAGGTATGATCATGTATATAGGCATCACGTCCGAGACAAGTAGACCGACTCCTGCCTGCATCTACTACTATTACTCCACTCATCGACCGCTATCCAGCATGCATCTAGAGTATTAAGTTCATAAAACAGAGTAACGCCTTAAGCAAGATGACATGATGTAGAGGGATAAATTCATGCAATATGATAAAAACCCCATCTTGTTATCCTCGATGGCAACAATACAATACGTGCCTTGCTGCCCCTACTGTCACTGGGAAAGGACACCGCAAGATTGAACCCAAAGCTAAGCACTTCTCCCATTGCAAGAAAGATCAATCTAGTAGGCCAAACCAAACTGATAATTCGAAGAGACTTGCAAAGATAACCAATCATACATAAAAGAATTCAGAGAAGATTCCAATATTGTTCATAGATAAACTTGATCATAAACCCACAATTCATCGGTCTCAACAAACA